>NC_137122.1:45391530-45804030 GCF_949319135.1 Squalius cephalus | reverse complement strand
TTGATGGTAGCTACTTTGTATTTGTTCATTTGTGAAGCACATTACTTGTCTTGGACACAGTCTCTTTTGATAACATCACTCTAAATTGTAATGTAGACATGCATTTTCTGTAAAGCTGCTTTGTATTGTGAAAAGCGCTATACAAAGAAATGTGTATTTTATCTGATTTCAAATCATTATACTGAACACTCAATAAAACACTCAATACAACTGAAGACACGTTTATCTCTGAGTATAATTTACAAGATGCGACTTGTTTCGAACATCATGCTGTATTGCTGTAAAATTAAGCCATGATACTCAGACAGTAGATTGCAACTGTAAAAATGTTTTTCTATAACAGTTTTAAGAAAGCACAATTAAATATACTCTAAGTAAACTATACTAGTTTAGTAGTTTTATACTGCAAGTATAGGCTACTTGTCAGTACATAAATAGCAGACTGAAAGTATACGTTCTTATTTTTAGCTTAAAAGGAGTATAATATTATAGCACACTTGAAAAAAATTTTTTTTAAAGAAAATGGTGCTCACTGCAGAGACAAACGAAGTCTAGCTTCCCCTATCTGGACTTAAGGGGTAAAGGGATAGTTCACTCCCTTGTTGTTCCAAACATGTATGAATTTCTTTCTTCTGTTGAACACTAAATACGATTTTGAAGAATGTTGGTAATCAAACAGTTAGTGGACGCCATATGGATGTCAACGGGGTCCATCAAAATATATTTTGTGTTCAGCAGAAGAAATACATTCATATAGGTTTGAAACAACTTGAGGGTGAGTAAATGACAGAAAAAAAAAAAAAAAAAAAAAATATATATATATATATTCTGTCATCATTTACTCACCATCATGGCTGTTGAAGCTTAAAAGTTTATGTATAACAAGTTTTAATCTAATATTTCTTTTCTAAAGCTACTTTTTGTAATGTCATTTTGGGGTAAACTGCTGCTGGATATTGAGTCCAGCACCACCTCTGTGTATCCAATCATCTTTAGGGTGTTTCATGGTACACTCTTAAGAAAAATGCTTCTAAACATTACCAAATTAGGGTTCTTCGGCTTGTAACAATAGCAGAACCCTTTTTGGTGCTAAATAGAACCCCTTTTTTTAATAAGGTTCCATAAAGAAGCATGCTTTGAAAGTGCATATACCTTAATGGTGTTATAAATAACCTTTTCAACAATATTTATTTTCATTACTATAGTATATTATCGTCATATTATTAATTTTTTTTTTTAATGAATTATTTATTAATATTGTTTTGTTTTTTAGCCATCTATCTGCCTGGTCTTATATCTTGTTGCATCTATTTGGGTTTTACATTTAAAAAAAAACAACAACAACAAAAAAAACAATATTATAGATCTGACTGTACTGAAGCTGTTGTATGAGAACTGAGCTGGACGATGACATCCTTTTTTGCAGAACTGCTAGATTAAATGAACTAATTTAAAAATTGGTTATCTTAACAACGGAACTGAATCAACACTGATAATGACCATTCAATCCAGTGATAACATTCGAAGCGGGTGACAACAGCCGAAATGCATCATGTTATCACTGTAAAGCAATCTGTATTGTATAAAGCGCTATATAAATAAAGGTGACTTGACTTGCCATACATAACTAACAATCTCTGCCCATACAGTATAAGGCATTTCTTAGAAACATAAATAAATAATAACATGCAAGCAATGCATAATATTAAATACATTATCCAAAATATGTGTAAAAGCATCTACAATTAATAAACAAGGAGACAGGGTAATTGCATTTCCTTGTTAATATACAACATGGGATAGGGTAACATTAGGGTTAGGGTGTGGCTTGACCTTTAAGCCCACCTATCACGTGCAGAGAGGACGTCAAGCTCCACCCATTGTCTCAACTTTGCCATTTCTAAGTAACACACAGTAGCGGAGTGTCGTTCTTGAATGAATAAATGAATTCAGTGAATGATTAAATTACTAATTTAGGGCCTAATACATAGTCACTTGATTAATTCCTGGAGGAATCAATGTATTTAAAGTCACCATTAATTTAGAATTGACAATAAGCAACTATTTACCCGTGCATATCTTTTTTTTTTTTTTTTTTTTTTTTTTTTTTTTATTCGTGTCCTAATATTTAATCAGAATAACTTCCCATCATTCTTGCAACTACATCTTTTCTCTGATGATGTGTTTATTATCTTAATGACTGGACAACCTGTCGCTCATGAGATCACTGCAGCAATAGCAAACGACAATCATCCAACAATCCATGGACGGATCGGCAGCTATTAAATACAAGTTGTGTCCATTATTTCCGTCTCTGATTTCTTTGCCCAAAAAACTCTAATTAGCTTCAGGTAAGTGCCGTTATAATTTTTTTTATTATTATTATTAATATAAAATAGCTATAGGCCCATTATGAAGTATATATGTCTAAATAAAATAGCATGTTACTAAATTATGAATGATGAGGATAATGAAACACTTGCTATAAAATGACACAGCAGCACTCATGCTGTCTTGGGTGTTAGAAACACATAGTTTATGTTTGGTGTTGATTTTGCAATCATTAGTAATATGTTATTGTTTTAATATTCAAAATAATATCTGATACTTTCGTCAGCAGATGAGATAGGCTTGAATTGTTAACTTTGTGTCTTTTGTCTCACAGAATCGTCGGAGCATTCACAAAAGATGAGAGATGTCTAAAGACGACTCAGATGACTGGAACTCGACTTGGATGAAGTATAGCCTACATAGAACAAAACATATATTGATATGAGAACATATATAGGCTATCACAAGTAATAACCCATTTTAAGGTTTTTATTTTATATATATATATATATATATAATATATATATATATATATATATATATATATATATATTTTTTTTTTTTTTTTTTTGTAAGGTTTAATGAATTTTACACGATTCTTTGGTTATTTTATAGGGTGGGTTTGGTAAAGTGTAGCCTAATAAAAAAATAAATCATCAGGTGTGTAGTCTACCTTACATCTTCTCACCGCTGCTTCCTGGTGGTTTAGCTGTGTCCCAATTCACAAGCTGCATCCTTCAAAGGACTCGGACTTCAAATGCCACGCCTTCGAAGACGCTAAGGTCGGACAGGTGTGCGTGGCTAGTGCCAGGAAGGATGATGGGAAATGTATATTTTTTTATTTTGAGGCCTAATGTAATAATTTTGCAATTTGTTAATTGGCCCAAAACAATTTTATATTTTTGTTCATTAAACGTGTGGGAAATAGCTATGGTTTCCCTCATTATTCATTTCACGCCATTTAAACAAAACAGAGAAGATCTCCTGTTACAGCCTTGTAAACTTGACATGTAGGCCTACATACCCGTTTAACCACACTTGCATCTGTCTAAAAAGAACAGTGTGGTTTACAGTCAATGTCTGTGAACATGTATTCTTTAGCTCTTCCCTTTCTTACACACCTGTCCAAGTTTACTCAAAGCCAAGCAACAGTTAAACAATAGCAACTGGTAAAATACTTTTGTGATTTAGAAAACTGAGACAGTCTTAGGTTCATCAGAAATAAAAAAATGTAAGCGTAAAAGGCCAAAAGAGCAAAAAATAAGCTTCAGTATAAGAGTCTATATGCTGTAACTCATATAGTACAACACATTTGCATTTGCTCTAGACATCGAAATAGACAAAAACAGGATGTTATTTTGCAACAATGTACAAACAGGATATGTGGTTATCGCTAGAATAGGTCTATTCGGATCTCATATAGCATGATGCTAGAACTAGAAATAACTTCTGCTGGAACAAACATCTGCATAGATGCACAAATGTCTAAGGTCACATCATCAATGTCTAAGGTCACACACACACACAGAGAGAGAGAGAGAGAGAGAGAGAGAGAGAGAGAGAGAGAGAGAGAGAGAGAGAGAGAGAGAGAGAGAGAGAGAGAGAGAGAGAGAGAGAGAGATGTAGTTTAAATATCAACCTCAATATTCCACATACACCACGTGTATCTTATTTCATTTATTCATCCACCTTCCTTCCTTTTTTCATCACATTCTTTTTTTATTGATCTGCATTGACCTCTATCATTCAGATATTTAAGGTAATAATTTCACAAATGATACTTTAATAACACAATATTCTGAGAGGTCAGTGTATTCAAAATGTATCTTTTATTCAGAAATTACAAAAAAACATACAAAAATACAACATTGTAAATGAATGAACATTCTTCTGGAGTGTTCAAGCTGTGAACTGTCCAGTGCTGAATGGAAATGGTGACGTAACAAATCAAAATCAAAAGTGAAACTGACAGTTATTTCCCTTAAAGTGATCAGGCATAGAAAGGCATAAAGCCACAAAGGAGACAATAAATAAATAAATAAATAAATAAATAAATAAATAAATAAACGAATAAATAAATAAATAAATAAATAAGCCAGCATGCGAGTAGCATCTAGAGTTGTGGAGATCCATGCATGATGTCAGAGTTGTTCTTCAATATGAAGTTCAGGGTGCGGATAATCTCACTTCTCGCGATTTCCCATGCGCAGTAACTGAAACCCTGCGCAGAAAAAAATGCATTCAACATAAAAAAAAAATATGATTACCTTTATATAACACAAGAGTATATGACTACAGTTAGGTTTGGGACACAAGCTTACCTTTTCTTTCAGAGTTGAGGCTATAGCCTCGAAGTAAACCTTGAGTGAAGCCTCTCTGCTGGGAAAATCCTGGGCTGCGTCAGACTTGCTCATGATCTGTACACATTTGCCAAGACCCAGAAAACATGAAATACTGAATGCAAATGAATTATATACGTCATATACGTAGGCTATATATGGGTAAGATTTTTTTCTCTTGACCATAAATTACACCAACGCCATCTCATAGACGTTTGATGAATGGCTATGGTATTTTAATTTGGTCATTTCATCTGAATATCAACATTAATTTAGTCAGTTGAAACTAAATCGAGGTGAACCAATCTAATTTTGTTTCTAAAGATAATAGTGATCTATGACATTGTATTACGTTGCATGTATTTGTTAACGATAAATTTGTGAACACATTAATGTTTTTAGATTTGTGGAGTAAAAATTAGGCTATAGTTTTCATTTTGCAGTGAAAAATAAAATTAGATAAAATATTGCCCCAAGGGCAATCGATAGGCTACCTCATTGATGTTAATTGCATTTACAATTTAAAAGTAAATCGACATCGTTCTTAAAGGGGCATCTCCCCTATGTCTGTAACATACATATCAGGCTACACAGCGCTCTATATTACTTGATTCTGATTCGTCAGTTGAGGCAGTCCGCGGTCAATAGCCTATTTTTTTGCATAATGCATAAAATCCAGGGCTACAACTGACCGGTTCTACTTCCAGCGTTTCTTGGGGCTTCGTGCGTCTCAAAACGCAATTTAAGTTGTTCGGAGCACTTCATTAGGCCTGTTCATTTTATCTTGAAAGCTTTTGATACTACAAGTTCAGGTTCAAGTTCAAGATCAATACACAATTAATGCAAACAAAAAGATCACACGGAAGAACTATATGCAAACCGCCAAAAGACTCGAAATGGATTGGGCTAGTGAAAGAAATATATTGCAGCTAAAAAAAATAAAATAATAAAAATAAAAATAAAAATAAAAATAATAATCCTGTATAGCCTAATATGTTGCCGTGTTTGTGTTGAGATTATTTTCTACGTTGCAAAGAACTATTTTTCGTAGCGGCAGCTTTGAAACAACATGCAACATAGCCTATAGCTTAGACGAGGCCAGCGAATTAGTTTTATTATTTAATGTAATTATAATTATAATTAATTTACATATCGTTTGAACAAAGACAAGATCTCTGAAGTTGAAGACATTAACAAAAATTAAGTTCGCTGTTTTCTTACGCATTTGCTTTCCTCAATCTGCCGGTATACGATGCCTCGAAAATCAGTCATTTTGTCTGCATCCCACTGGTCTGGAACATTGTAGTCCTCAAACAGTGCGTCAATATTCTTGAGTGTCTGGTAAACAGCCTTTTCGACACCAGTAACCTTCAGAAACATTAAGAGTTGAAAAGTGACCTCATGTCCACAAAAACAACCTAAAGCAGTGCAAATTAAAACGGTTATTCAAAGTTTTTACCTGATTCTTGGTGCTGGACTCGAACACATTTTGCGGGAAAGATATGGGAACGTGGCCCAGGCATTGCGAAGGGAAAAGGCCACCCTAAAACAAAATTGTTTTTAGTTAAAGAATATCCTATATATAGGCTATAGGCCTATATATATATTATTTATTTATTTATTTTTGCCTTCAATGAACCTTGTGCCTCTGAAAATTCTCTGCAACGATTCTTACCGCTGTCTCTATAAATGTACAGGTTTTCTCCATTAAGTCCTTCCGAAGGATGCAGTTTGTTGGTAATGACCAAACCTGCGCAAAGCAGAAAAAGGTGCACAGCCAGGCCACATAATGAAGGTCCATTCTGACAGATGCCTAGAGAGGATCGGAGAGCATGAGTTTAAAGCAATAGGATTCAGCAAATTCAAGCAATAAATAATTCGATTAATTATAAGCCTCTAATTTGACTGCTTACCTTGTTGAATTGTTGTGTATCCTTTACAACTTGTGTTTGTTGTTATGATATAGCCTCACAGCAGGTCTGCAGTTTATATACTGCATTTTGGATCGAAAACTGTTGGGGGACTATGACTTTCTGTTTTCGAGACGTCTTAATAATCTCCGCGGTTTGTTCTAATTATGCTGACTTGCGTCTTTTCATTCCAGTGTAACGTCCTTATGAACGTTACAAAGCCACAAGACCATGTGTTAATCTCATGTTGGAGTCACAACTATTGCTCTTTAATTCATCTTAAATAGGTTTAAATGGTATCTAAGTGCCCAAGGTACGAAACCCAAATAAAATAAACAAATACATTCCAATGTATTTGTAATTGTGGCAGATGAGTTAAAAGACGCATTGTGGCATGTTCACACATGTTTGTTGTTCACGAGAAATAATAGCTGACAATTTAGCTAATTTAGGCCTACGCTACATCTGAAGGCTTAGTCACAGATGAGCTGATCAACAAAACATTCTGTTGAAACATTTTCTAACGCATCCAAGATGATCAATCTAAATACAAATCACCGAATTGTAAAATAGCCTACTAATTGTTGTGAGATTGTGTTGGCAGATTTTAGGCTTATATTTTACAGTCTCTTAATGTGTTGAGAATTACATTTTTATTACAATTAATTTCCCTTGCGTCAAGTGTTAAACACTCGAATCCCTTAAAAAGACTACTATGGTATAGCAGCACAGGTGTAAAAAAACAAAGAGTGAAAAGGGAAATGTTAAGTAAGTTACATTGAAATTAGGAGGTTAACCACAGAATGGTTTTAACACTGCACTGTATATTTGTGACAT
Organism: Squalius cephalus; assembly: GCF_949319135.1. Classification (NCBI taxonomy): domain Eukaryota; kingdom Metazoa; phylum Chordata; class Actinopteri; order Cypriniformes; family Leuciscidae; genus Squalius; species Squalius cephalus. The sequence continues at coordinate 45,796,613 of NC_137122.1, read as the reverse complement.
GCTGTACGGTCATTTCCAAATGTGCTTTCTTTGGCAGATTTCTGGTCGTTCTTGCCTCTGGTTTTGGAAGGCTATCGGCCTGCGGTATTAAACCAGACCACAGTTACAAATGCTCTCAGATTATTCATTTCAATATTTTTTTTTTTTTTTTTTTTTTTAAACAATAAATCTGTTGACTGATGTTGATTTTATGCTTCTTTTTAGACCAATATTTATTTTGAAAATTATTAAGAATAATAGGCTAAATAGGCTATTTTGAATTTAATATTCTTTTTTTTTTTTTTTAGATAATATTATAACAATTCATTGTGCCTTTTATTTAGTTACATTTATAAAATAAATGGCAATTATTTAAATTCATTTTGAGAGCTGCAAAAAAGATTTATGCAACACTAGCAGACTGGGATTTGCCCAAGATGGCATGTGTGTGATTTATTCTTTGTGCTATTTGTGGTTGTGGTTTTACTTGCAAGAAGAAGAAGAAAAGATTTGTCGTTACTCTCGCTTTGTTTCTAGTGAAATACAATGAATGACTGGTATATTTCAATCTCGTGGGTAAATGGAGAGACCCCCCGCTGGCATTATTGGAAAGTGAAAATGAGGACAGGGAACTGAAAGAGTATAATGTGAACCAAGCTGTGATCACGAAAAGTCACATTCTTCCCTCCCTAACTGGGGTTGTTTGAGGGGAAGAGGAATCAAGAACTGCCTGTGCTGATGGTTCTGCCAAGCGCCTCAAGGGCTTGGCAGAACCAACCCGATCTCTGATTACCGAATAACCTCTCACAACCATAGGCCAACTCATCAACACGAGTTTATGACTTATTAGTCCAAACAAGAGGTTATTAATGTCATTCCCTGCACACACCTCAACAAATCCAGTAGAACTAGAACTTCTGATATCAAGTTTCTTAATTTGCCAAAATGTGGAAATTCACGGCTTTAATCAAACGCGAAAGCTAAATGTTATCTTCTAATTTGTAATGCTTTCGATTTGATAACATCTTTCCTTAATAACAAACATTCTCAAAGTGTTAGAAAGTAAATAGAAATAAGAATATGAAGTCATTTTCAGGCATTTCTTTTCAAATGTTCATTTTATAAAAATAAAAAAAATCCCCTAAGTCAACTTAAAAATTTAAAGTCGTCATGAAATCAAAATTGACACTTTTTACTTTGTTAGCGCACATCGAACGCAACTTTCGATTCACGGGGCGTTGAAGGCAGCAAGTGTACTTCAGGTTTTTAATCAAATTGGCTGTATAGCCTAAGTAATTTCATCTCTTTTAAAAAAATCTTTCCTATTTAAATCTTGTGTACTTAAATAATGAAGTTGTACTTTTTTTTTTTTTACAGTGTAATAATCTCTCATTAGCCTACATAATACAGGAATGACATGAAAAAGAAGACAAATACATACATGCATGTTTAAGCCTCAACGTAAAACACAAGTATGAACAGAAATCATGACAACAAAAGAAAAATCTTTTTCTCTTCAAAAACAATCCTATTTGATATTGTCACTGGACTGGAATAAGCGATTTTTGTAGGCTATATATTTTCAGTGCATGCAGATTGAATCATCTACAATGCAGAATGAAGAGGAAGAATGCGTGTGCATTCCTTTTTTTTATTACATTTTTGATCAGACTAATTAGTCAATGTTATCATAAATATGTTTTTATACAGATTAAATATGTGCCAGTCTGAGTGTTTCCAGCTGAGTTTAGTTCTCCCTCTTCCTACGCTTTTTTCTTCCACTGTTGCCAATGGCTTGCTGAAACAACTCCTTGTACAATTCAGTTGAATAGAAGCAGACACTGCCACCTAGTGTCAATTAGGTTAAGAAGCAAGCACATCAGCTTTAATCACTCTGACAAATAGACACAAGAAATGATTAAACAGAGTAGCCTTGATTCTATAAATTCAGTCTACTGATATTCTTCTTCAATCTGGATAATTCCATTTCTAAGACCCAAAACACATGATTAAACATCTATTCTACAAAGAAAAGACAGCCAACTGAACAATAATCAAATGCAATGAAGGAAATAGAGGCACTTATGATTAAGATACAATTTAGTTTTATTTAACACAGCAGAAAAATCATAACACATCACAACACAACACACAAAAACCCTTTTAATGACAACACACAACAGCCTCTTAATGTATTATAGGGTAGCACAAAGTCAGTTTAACAACAGGTTTATAAAGTTATAAAGTGATGCATTCCGGCTTCCCTCAATTCCTTATGAAATTACACAACTTGCTTTGCTTGACATCTGACCTGACCTTCAAACCTTAAACTGTGTGGCCACTGTATCAGCCACATAAAAAAACAGAGAATTGCTTTGGAAATAGAGAAGAGGAATCTGGGGTCAGTTGCACTGAAATCAAGAGGTTTACCACAGATTATGACTGTAACGCGGCACACGTTTGACATTATGGTCAATACCATACATTAAAGAGAAAACATATCATTTTTGATGGTCACTTCTCTGGAAAATATTGGCAACTGTGTGGGTTGAGAAAGTTGAGTGGTGGTCAATGAGGGAGGTCCCCAGTGAGGTCCCATGGGAAATCCTCCTCGGTATTACTGTCAGCACCTTCAAACTCATTCCAGGAGATGTCATTTACCTGGCAAATTAAGTTATTTAATAGTTAGCTCTCTGATCATCTGTTGCTAAACCACTGACCAACAGGACAAGAACTGAAAGTGACTGGCTAGTTCCTTATGGGAAATGTTCCTCATAGCAAAACTTATGAACTGATATCAGTAGACTTGAATTACAGTAATCTGGTCTGCACGGGACAATATATTTTAATACAAGCTTTTCTAATAAAAAGGCAAATGATGACTGAAATTTAGAATTCAGCTTTCTGTAAATGGAATAAATTCGATAAGTTATTGACTGAAGTGTTCAAAGATCTTGAAGGAACACTTACTTTTATGACTCCCTCTGAGTTCTCCTCTGGAAGGATCTCATCTGGATCAAACTTGATTTCAATTGCTACTTTTCCATTTCCTATGAGACATTAATTACATGAAATGGATGTTACCACAGACTGTAATGTACATTGTATAATAGCTGTATATGTTGTGTGATACTTACCCAAGATCATGAGAAGCACTTTTTCAAAGGCAACTGCCACAGCTTTGTCTTTGGCTCGTTTCATTAGTGTCCCTCTTTTTCTCAACTTTTCCTCCGGGTCTCAAAAGATTTTAGCACATGTGAACTCATAACATGTTTCACATGAAAAACAAAAACGATTTATTGCGCACACACACACAGGCACACATGCTTGCTTGCACGCACGCACGCACGCACGCACGCACGCACGCACGCACGCACGCACGCACGCACGCACGCACGCACGCACGCACGCACGCACGCACGCACGCACGCACGCACGCACGCACGCACGCACGCACGCACACACACACACACACACACACACACACACACACACACACACACACACACACACACACACACACACACACACCTGAAACTATATTGCATATATTTGGCCATATCTTCATGTAGGGCTATTATTACATGACAAGAACAAGGTAAAAAAAAAATGAACAAAAAGTAAATAAATTCACAAACAAAGAAGTTAAATAACTGAAATATTATTTTAATTATAAATGTAATTAATTTAAAATAATGACTTTCATTTAAATATGATTATTATTACATTTATTATTATTATTATTATAAAAAGTGTTGGGGGAGATGCATTACAAGTAACAAGAGTTACGTAATCAGATTAACTTTTTTCACGTTACTAAATGTACAACAAAATATCTGAGTTACACAAGCTACTGTTTTCCCATTTATAGACTGACCTCTTCTGCCCCCATGTTGAGAGAAATCGGCAGTAAGTTCAGAGGTGTATTGTGCAAAACTGTGTAAACATGACGGTTATTGTAGTTCTAGACTAAATGTGAGCATGCATTTACTCATCTCACTTGCAACAAATAGATTTAGTATTCCTTAAAATAATTAAAAACAGTGAAATGCAAACTCAGAACATTACACAAGCTTGCAATCATTAAATATGTTAAATAACACAAATATACTTTATGGATTTAATCTCACTTTATTAACCAATGTCTTTGCTGCAGAACTTTGACGGTCCAAATCAAGCAAAAATAACTTTAGTTAAACATCACATTTGAGTTTAATTTTTTAGTTTTTATTGCTGAAGTAAGAGTGTTGAACTTTCTTCTCCCATGTCCTATTCTACTGCGATCCAGAATGGCAGCACAGCTTAAAGGTACGGTACGTTTGAGCTGCGCCCTCTACTGTACAGGCGTGAATTTGCATTTCCTTCAAAATGAGGCTTAATCATTTCACTTGTAGTGTGAAAGGGCCTTTACATTTGCCAAAATAGAACTTTTGTTCATTTGTTATTAAAAAACAAACAAGCAAGCCCAGCCCAGGTGAAAAAAAGTAATGGCAAAGTAACATAGCGCATTACTTTCCATATAAAATGTAACTAAGTTACACAATTAATTACTTTTAAAACTAACTTTCCCCAATACTGATTATAATTATGTATTATTATTTTAAGATATATTTATATAAGTAAACTGAAGTGTACTCAAGTTTTCTTAAAAATCTGAGTTTTCTAAAAAAAAAAAAAAAAACATGTTGCGTGACTCAAGTCAAATCACCTCGATCGTTGTCAATGATCTCCTCTGCCACACCGACCCCCTGGCAGCTCACGCCATGCTGTGGGAAGGTCAACTCTGCTATGCAGCCATATTTCAAAAGCACACCCTGGTCATCTGTTTCTTCTTGATACCCGGCATCCACACACTTTGAGATGTCCTTCAACTGTTGATGAAACACACAAAAAATGTTTGTTTACAAAGCCGCCAAGAACAGATGCACGGGGGGGGGGGGGATGAATAGTATATTCAGTGTATATCATCCATATTGATGCTTACAGTGATAATGCGGGTAGACCAGCCGCTGAAGCCCAGATAGTGGTTAGCCAGGTTGTGACATTTGGAAAGGCTGAGAGGTTTAGTGCTATAGAAGGACAGGTTCTGCTTTGTGCTCAATCGGACCTGAGGGGTTGGTTGAAGGAGAGAATAATATAAAATCAAACACTCAAACCCTCTGTAAAATCGCATTACAGCTTTATCTGTCGTTGTAATAGATTAGGCTACCTTTAAAGGAGAGCTTTGGAAAAGACACTGTTTATCAGTGGCCCGCTGAGCTTTGGATGCCTGTGCTGATGAATAGAACTTCACCATCGTGTAGAACCCAGGTTCTGCCACCGTGGCATTAGGACACACCTTCAAAAGGTAAAGAGCTCCAAATGCTGAATACACGCTCCACAGGGACTCCTAAGAAGTCAGGTCATACAGGGAGAAGTTTAATAAACAGTCATTAAGATTAAAGTTAGGTACATTCACGCTATTACTGGTGATTTTGCACTAAAAATCCCTAAGATTTTTAAACTTAAAGTCCAAAGTTGAGCAATCCAGGTCTTGTTACGCAAACATGCTTATGTAACGTTACATCTTTGGGCAAACATTAAACATAACCTGACTTAAAGAGCAGGTGAACAGGAAATCAAGACAATAATAATAATAAGAAGAAGAAGAAGAAATATAATAATATAATATGCTTTAACTTACATAAATGTAGGCCTCTGAAAAGTTTGGCTGAATGTCCCAAATAAAAATAGTTTTGTTGTTTTCGAGAGGGACTTTGAACTCAATTATATCGACCTCAATATCCATTGAGATATGGGTTTAAATAAAGCTACCCCTCGAAAACGGTGTTGTTGCCTCATAAAACATTTACATTTATTTAAAACGCCAGAAAAAGTTGAGTATTCAGTTGACACCACGGCTCCCCTCTGCTACTTCCGTAAACACAATTGCATTTCGCGCTCTTCAGACGTCATATTACGTATTGCGCCGTGATTGGATCAGTGGAAGGATTTAACAAATGAGAACTTTCCGCGCAGCCAGTGTCATAGTAGGCTACCTACGAACCAGAGCCATCTAAATAATAACCAACATAATTTAGAAACATTTAAAAATGTAGGCTAATCTTGTCTCATCATCTTGTTATGTGCATCTTAGAACAAAAAGATGGTCCTGGTTTAACAACAGAAATGTTGTGGCTATTTTGTTTCGGCCCAATTTTAACTCGTTCATTGTGGACGCCTTACCAGGGCACAACACTGACTTAGATGAATATCCGAGCATTTAAGGTAGGCTACGAGTAATTTTGAGACGGGCAGAAAAATGAAACCACACAGGTGATACAGAAGACGGATAGGATGCAGTTAAACACTTTAATGGATAAAGACACACAGCTTCAAGAGAACAGCATGATCTAATAGTAAGGGCATAATCAATCTGACAGACAGACAAAAGTTTACATTCATACACTTGGGAGTGAACCCAACCATCCAAATGACAGTGTCGACAAAAGGCATCTTTGGAGCCATAATATACTAATGTCAAAGTGATTTGGGCACATTTGAAAATAAATTGATTAGCACCACTGTGAAATGTTAGGCTAAATCAGATGCAAGATTCAACCTTGATTTATGAGCACTCCCCAATGAGAAGAATAAATACAATAGTAGGGTTTAGATATGGGAGGGAACTAGAGAACAGACCTAGCCAATGCCTGGTTGACATTTCCTGCATATATAAGACCAGATAATAATTAGGCCTACTTTAGGAGGTTTTGAGGACTTCAACTGGTTTTAGATCTGCAGCAAAGCACACAGGCTTTGACTAGCACTACATTGGCGCCCTCTACAGGGTGCAGTTGGAATCCAGGGATCTCCTGCAATTTGCAACCCTCAGGTAAGTTTCCACCTTGTGCATGTCCTTCTTGAAGCAGGCCAGAAGACGGAAGCTCTCTCTGACGCTGCTCTCCCCCATGGTCAAGTAGAAATCCTCAAAAGGCAGCGGTAGGGAGTCATTATCATCCATGTTTGGTTGGCCATCCAGACATCCCTGTGCAGATACAAATGGCAAATTATGGAATAGCTATCCAAATAAGCCCACAAGATGTGAAGATGTCATCACACCTCCTGATACGACCACATTGTTTAAAAAAAAAACAAACCTAAAGTAGCCTAGAATAAATCTGGTCTCTCTCACCTTGATGAGCACGCTGATGCCCACTTTCAAGTCTTCCAGCTTCTCAGTGATCTGGTTGGGGTTCCCGACGGTCAGGCTGTTTGAGACGGCTCCGCTCAGGGTCTGGCTGGGGAACTCCCAGGACTCAATGAGGCGGTAGGAGATGCGAAGGAGCTTCAAAATCTGAAGAAAGAAAAAAGAATACTGGAGGCTGTAGACCACTATCTATTTTTGATGTTTATGCTGCCCATATTTGTTACTGCCTTAGATTTTTAAGTACAATCAACTTGGATTTTTCAAGTCATTTTAACTTAAATTATTAAACTGACTTTAAAAAATGAGTTGAATCTTGTATTAACTTATAAAAAAGTTGAAAATTGCTTAACTTATTTTGATGATTTTGATGATGTAAAAACACCCGTTGTCATAATATATTGATCATTTAAACTTTTTTTTGTGATGATGGAACTTTTCATCTCATAGAATTTTCAGATTTTTGAACAATTTAAGAATAAAATTGTCATCTAATTGCGTGAAATCATCATGCATACTCTAATATTATATATTTATTATTGTTTGATACTATTATTTGTTTAATAGTTCTATATATTGTTGAATAAAACATGACAGGTTGAGATTTAATTTTTAACGATATTGTCTACACAAAGTGATCAGTTGACTTAACTTAAAAAAGTGAGAAAAACCCATTGCCTTAAAATATAAGATAAACAAACTTCATTTGTAATTGAAAAAATTAAGTTATGTGGCAATGTCAAGTTGACACAACTTTTTCGATTACGCATGAAGTTCATTTACTTCATTTTAAGGCAACGGGTTTCCTCACTTTTTTTAAGTTAAGTCAACTGATCACTTTTTACAGTGTACTTACTGAGCTCTTCTGCGTTTCATCTTTTCCAGTGGGCGTCTCGATGGAGTCAGAGTTGCAGAAAGACAGAGGAAAGATTTTACTCAGCTGTCTGCGATCCTCAGGCAACAGGTTGTCCTCCTTGATAATAAAAGTAAAATAGTATTTAGTAAAATACATGTTACAAATGCATACATGTTCATCTGATAGAAATGCAAAGAACACTAATTAAATGGATAGTTCACCGAAATATGGAAATTGTGTTATAATTTATTTGAATGGAAATCTTACAAAGTCGTTAATCATTTTTGCAGCCAGCTGGTGCAGGTGTTGAACACGGATGACTGCGTTGTTGAAGAGCCGCTGGTTCTCTGAGGCTCTTCCCTGGTTCACCAACAAACTAACCAGGACCACCGACAACAGCACTAATGCTATAGGAGAAGAAAAGAGAGAGGTAGTGTTTGCCATTTGCAACATGGTTGCTTTAAAGCTCCTGATAAAATAACCAAGTAACTTATGAAATCAAGATTTTGAATTAATCAAAAGATCAAATACATTTGTTTGGTTTATTTGCCATGCTCCAATAAACACTTTTACATCTATGAAATTGGTTTTACAGGTAAGAAGATAAACAGCTAAACTAAACAGGGATTTTTCAAAAATATATTAAAAAATACATTAAATCCACAAATGACATGCAAAAGAAAGCATCACATCCATACCTCTAGCCATTTCTACTTGGGTATAGACGAACTCTTGCGGTCTTAGTTGAAAGCTTGTGAAGGTTTGTTTTCCTGGCTCAGGTGTGCTGATATTTATATGTGGCATGAGCATGTTTTGATGCATCCTAATCAGAAACATGATAGTTTCCTTGCTTTAATATGTATTTAGACAAAATACATTTGTGGTTCTAGTCATTTATGTGGATATTTCCATGACTCTGGTATGATGTTGTTGGCTCTAAGCAAAAACATAGAGGTCATCATTTTATTTACTGAATATGAATTAAATCCTTTGTATCATTTGATTTAAATATTTAAGAAACACATGAGCAATATTTCTTTCCATGTAAAAATCTGGTGAAATTATGGAAAATATAGTGGTCCTTATATTCCGAAAATGCTTTACGAACAAAACACAAGGAGATGTGTGTAGCATCGCCACGTAACCTGTAAATGGTGTCATCTCCTTCTGAAAGGACACATTGTCAATAATTATGAGTGAATCAGGTCATATGTGTTTGTTGTCACTGTGGGGATGTGGGAGGATTTTCCTTTTCAGAGTTGATGTTGCCCTGTGTGTAATATTCAGCAGTACTGGGGTTGCGAAATGTCAGGATATGACATTAATAGTTTAATCCCTTTTGGTGGAAAAACAGAATACAATCAGTTACCTGACCCTCGTTGCTGCATTTTTTGCCCGTCACTAGTGGCATAAGGACCAAAGAGTATAGTATGTCCTGGACAGTTAAAGTTGGATAATTCATAGATAATAGATTAGACCAATATTGAAAGTAGAAAATATAGCGAATGGTCAATCTCACAAATCTGTCAAAAAACATCTGGGTCATATTTCACTCCTGAATCAAAGGAAATAATAATAATAAAAGAATCCTGTTTTAATACCATTGTTTGTAAGTTTTTTTTTTTTCATTGTGAACTACATGTTCATGACAAATAGGCACATTTAAAGTCGCCATGAAATCAAAATTGACCATTCTCTTCTCTTCTCTTCTCTTCTCTTCTCTTCTCTTCTCTTCTCTTCTCTTCTCTTCTCTTCTCTTCTCTTCTCTTCTCTTCTCTTCTCTTCTCTTCTCTTCTCTTCTCTTCTCTTCTCTTCTCTTCTCTTCTCTTCTCTTCTCATGTGAGGGCGGGACAACCTGTCACTCACATGACATTACAGCATCCAACCATCTAATTAATTCCCGATGGACTAAATCAAGTCTTGTTCAAGAAGCCGTTTCACTTAGATATACGTCACTAAAAGGAAGAAAAGACTGTCGCAACTTTACCTACTTTAATATAAAAAGTAGCCAATTACTTCAAGTTTATAAAGCACACAAGTTTAAATCATGTTAAATGTATTTTTTTGCTGATTATAATTTTATGTACAGACATGATTAATTTTATTACAGTAATGAGAGTGAGATTATTCGGTACCTATTAAAAGCACCCTCCCGTACTCGTATAGGTAGGGAGGAGTTTATAAGAGCTGGTCTACTACCTGTACATCTAAGAGGGGAACAACTTACTGTAAACTAAACCATATGTTTAACATTGTTAATGGTCATGCCCCCAAATATTTATGCTCTAACTTAACCATGGTCCAAACGCAGCATAGTCATAATACTAGGGCCAGCGTCCGCTCTTGCATAGTTCCTAGAGCTACTAATGCAATAAAAAATTCTTTCTTTTATACTGGTATCAGGGCATGGAATAGTTTGCCTACTGCTACAAAACTCCTATCATCACGAGGGATGTTTAAAACACAGGTCAAGAAACTTTTATGGAGCAAGGTGAATATTTATTGATAAATTGGAGAGTTTTTTACAGTGTTTCTGTTTTTTTAGTTTTTTTTTATATGATGTCTTTTTTATCCCCCTCCTCATACTGTATGTCTTTTTTTAATCTGGTTTGTCTGCTTCTTGGTTATTGTTTTCTTGTGTGTAACACCAAGGACCGTGCTGGAAATAAGTATTTTACTTTAGCATGTTATCCTTTGGATTGCTGTTTTGTATCGTCTTGATCCAGAAATAAATCAAATCAAATCAAATCAAAGTAATGAGACTAATGTTTTGTTGCAGTAAACAAATGAACATTTTGGAGGGAAATGTTCTTAATTACCATAAGAGTAATGTCACAATATATATATATTTGCTGATTTTCCCTGAGCTTCTTTTTTTTTTTTTTTGGTTTACCAATTATATCTGGTCTCAGATCAGCTTGCCAGGGAAACATCTACAGAGACAGAACAGAACTGACTGGCACCACAAGCATTCGAAGACTGTAACTTATACTTCCACCCTGTGGTTACAATCGGAATGAAAGCAGGTGCCAGAGAAAAATCCCCCATGATGCCTCAGCTGTTCACACTGGGCATTCTGATGACTGTCTGATGGCACCTGTCAGTCAAGTGTGGGAAACCAATTCTCCCCGATGAAAGCCCTGTCAGGTGCACCTAGGATCAGCATCCTCCCTTTAAATATCAACTCAAAAATCACATTATGAAATAAATGTTTTTCTCCAAAACACGTTTGCCACAATTATTGGCAGCCCTAGAATTTATTACGAGTAACATATCTCTGAAGAATATTCCCATTAATATTTACCTTTTTTTTTAGCAAACTAGGGTGACTAGGAACATGAAATTGTCTAGCTATGACTTCTTGTTTCACAGGAGTTTAAATATGAGGAAACACAAAGGCCAAATCCCCTGAATCATCCATCACAATGAGTGAAACCAAAGAATATAGTTCTGATGTGCAGCAAAAGATTGTTGAGCATCACAAAATAGCAAGTGGCTGTAAGAAAATATCTAAAGAAATGAAAATCCCCATTTTGACCATCAGGGCAATAATTAATAAGGTCCAATCAACTACAGATGTTACGAATCTGTCAGGAAGAGGACGTGTCTATATTGTATTAATGCACGGTGAGGATGAAAGTTTGAGTGGCCAAAGACTCTCCAAGGATCACAGATGGAGAATTGCAGAGATTAGAGAGAAGTCTTAGGGTCACAAGCCTACCAAAAAAAAAAAAAAAAATCAAACAACCCCTATATCCCCACGTGTTGTTTGGGAGGCTTTCTAGAAAAATCCTCCTCGCTGGTCCAAAAATAAACTCCAGCAAATTCAGTTGTCAGACACGACTGGATCTTCAAACGGCACAGGGCTCTGTGGTCAGATGAAACTAAAAAAATAGCCTTTTGGCAGCAAACACGCTAGATGGGTTTGGTGCACACAAGGATAAAAATTACCCCATCTGTACAATTTAATATACCATTGGATCTTTAATGTTGTGGGCCTATTTTTCTGCTGGAGGTCCTGGACTTCTTGTTCAGATGCATGGCATCGTGGATTCTATCAAATATCAACAGATAAAAAATCTAAACCTGACGCCTTCTGCTAGAAATCATATAATGGGCCGTGGTTGGATCTTCCATGAGGACAACGATCCAAAACAAACATCAAAATCAACACAAAAATGTGTTACAGAGCACAGAATGAAGCTTCTGCCATGACCATCCCAGTTCCCTGACCTGATGACTGGGGTGAACTGAAGAGAAGCACCAACATGAACTTGTGAATCTGAAGGATCTGGAGAGATTCTGTATGGAGGAATGGTCTCTGATCTCTTGTCAGGTGTTCTCCAAACTCATCAGGCATTATAGGAGAAAACTCAGAGCTGTTATCTTGGCAAAAGGAGATTGCAAAAAGCATTTAATAAAAGGGTGCCAATATTTTTTTACCAACGTGTTTTGGAGAAAAACATTTATTTCATAATGTGATTTCCCCCCACTTTCAATTCTTTTACTTCAATGAAAGGTTAGATTTTTGCAAATATTTTGAATGAAAGATCAAAAGGATAAACAATGCAGATTTATTTTTTTACAGCTATTTTTTTATCATATTTACCAAGGGTGTCATTCATTCTGACCACAAATAAAGGCCTATATGATTTGTATGAGAATAAGTTGCCAAAATAATTACTAAAATGACAAGATTTTCTTTGTAATTTCCTTTCTAGCCACAAGACGGCGCAACTAAATTGAAGATCTTTTCTAAAGGAATTAGGAATTTCATGTTTTAAAGCTGCTTCCAGTTATTCTATTCGTACAAAAACACAAAAAAAACGTATTTGAAATTTCACACATTTACAGGAAATAGCCTATTCTATTTCTAAGGTGAGTAGCACTTTAAGCCCCTTGAAATGTCGATCAATCAGAATCAGAATGAAATATAACATGTAACACAATAATTATATTATAAAGAAAATAAAATTTACAGTAATAGAAATATAGAAGGAATTTATGGTGTTATGAATGTACAGATATATTATTTACAGGTGTACAGTTTAATATGTTATACAATTTTGAGATGATGTACAAATGGACAGTTATGATAGACAATATACAGTAGTTATGAGAGTTTTAACTGTTCAGACTGAATAGCCTGAGGGAAAAAACTGTTCTTGTACCTATATATATATATATATATATATATATAAAAATAGAATGATTTGAGAATATTTCCATTATGTGCTTTAATGTTCAGAACAATAATATATATACTTGCCAACCTTTAGGCAGAGGAGAGGCACCTGCCCCTGACGCCACCTGCTAAATTCACAATGACCTTCGACCCTTTCGTTGTAAACTGTTCTTGAACTTTTGGCATCATTGATGCACTTGCAGCCATAACTTTTCTGCACAAAGACAAGCCGTGTCTTTCTGTGTCGATTTAGAGACCTGCATAAGCTGTGCTCAGGACACTCTCTTCCTTTAAGGCGAAGCCCACCTTGTTCCCACTTCTCGTCAACTCTTGTTTCAAAGGGGGGCAATGTTACACATCTACCCTGGAATGCACTGACTCCATCCCACCCTCTCTCCGGTTCCACAAGCTGCTCATCACAGTTCTGGAGTCGTCTCATGTTGCATCTCTCCGGGCAGCTGCGGCTTCTTTGCTTTGGAGGAGCCACTCGTTGATGGGACAAGCTTCTCCATTGCTTCCTTAGCTTACATAAAGGCTGAATCCCAGAAGAGGTCTTTCACGTTCCCGTCCAGCCCTTAAAAGTAGCAAACATAGGTTGTTCAGGTCAAGTGTGCTGTTCCGACAGTGCTAAGCACTATGAAATCTATTCAGTTAAAAGTGAAAAGTTTCCTAACATAAGCTGGATCTGTGGCTTCGGTGTTTCTGCACGTGGTTCAGAGTAATTGGTTCTAGCCTGTTTTGTGGTAACCTTTTCTACATAATAATGTCCATGTTTCTATCGATAAACAGCCTTAAAAATAAATAAATGGATCATTTAAATGAATAATAAACACTTTACATTTTTTTTAAATACAAATAAAATATAAAATCTATAATATAATATAAGTCTAATATAAATAAAAAGGACAAATGTATTCATATATTGACTATTTTAAAAAGTTATTGGAAAACAACAGAAGTGGACAAATTTAACATGAATTAAATATGAATAAAATAAAAAACAGAAAATGAAATAGAAAGAAAAATAAAGCAAGCAAATAATAAACAGGTTATTGTAAGAATGTTATGATTCTAGTCATTTCTTTCCAGATGCTGAAACTTTGATTACCATGACACAAAACTAAATCTAAACATACATTTAAGTCACACTTGGTTTAAAAGGTCTACTCCTTGTTTCACAGACAGGGCCACTTCTTAAAATATATCAGTGCCATTGTTTTGTCTCGAGTAAGGTTTTTTTTTTTTCAAAGGCACGTTTATAAAAGCTACTTAACATGTCTTAATGGAACTAAGGCCTAATCTTGGCTTAATCTAAGCCCTGTCTGTGAAACCAGGCCCTAGTTTTAGTAATATTGTAAATGACGAGAGTTTATTTCAAGAATATTCTCTCCAGTAATACATAATTATTACATTGTTTAAATTAATACATTTTTAGCTAACTGTGATTTTGTAAATGTACATTTCTGAAATGCATAACTTAGACAGTTATTCACGCATTTTCTGTAAAGCTGCTTTGAAATGATGTGTAGCCTATTGTGAAAAGCGCTACAAATAGATAAACCCTCAGCACTGAGAGTGTCACTCAGACGCCAGTGAGAATGAATGAGCATAATAACAGCACTCATCAGAGTGAAAGAGATTCACTAAACGCACTGACCGTCTGTCCTGAGGTCACTTCACAGCTGCCCCTTGACCTGGTTTGCATGCACGGAACTCGGACGGCTGTGATCCAGGGGATGCCGCAGTAGTTCCAGTGAGCAGCATGCGTTCTTGTGTGTAGGCCCATAGGGTTGAATGTGTATGAGATAGGCTAGCATAGGCCTACAGTGACCAGGGTATTTAGTGCACTGAAGTTTATTCATTTAAAAAAATCGGTATGGCTAAAGTGTATCCTTAAGTAAGACTATACAAAATGAATAAAATAAAATAATAATAGACCATCGCTGATTCGATGTTTAAAGTCAGCTTAATAGGCTACTATGAATAAAAATGATCTTGACCACGGGGTGGCGCATGTTTACCATATCAGCTGGACAATTGAATATGCAATAGAAAAAAGTTTTTTAATATATATTTTTTGGTAACATAATTCTAAGCTTTACTTTCTCTTAACGGCATTTAATTAAAACACTAATGAGAAAATATCCCAAAGACAAATAGAATCTTGTATTTTTTGTCATTGCATATTGTTAGAGAACATAATAAAAACTCAAAGACTCAAAAAGCAAGAGTTTATTTCACGCATGTAAACAGAAAGAATATACAATAAAATTTACAAATATTTCAGTACTTGAAAAATGTTACATTATCCATAACATGCATTCAGCAAGTGACAGATACTGTGACGTGTCAATACATTCAGTAAACAGTGTGTTAGTACTAGTAAGCAGAACATTAAAGACCATCTGATAAAAGATTCAACTAAAATTTCTTAATAGTGATTTAATTAGAAAATTAAATAATAGATCAACATGGTTTTTTATCAATGCATAACATTTAGAAGTGGATTCAGATTCAGATTTGTCTTAGTTTATAAAATAAATCAAATCAATGATAAATGAAAAAGTTTTTGTAAAAAGCATTCAGTTATTCTGTGCATTACTATTTTAATCACGGTCATGTTATTACTGCACACTGTAAAAAATTATATGTTTTATTGCTTTAACTCGTCAAAATAAGTTAAGCAATTTTCAACCTTTTTTTATAAGTTATAAAAGGTTCAACTCAATTTTTCGAGTCAGTTTAATATCATTTAAGTTGGAATTACTTAAACATCCAAGTTGATTGTACTTAAAAATTTAAGGCAGCAACTTTTTTTTTACAGTGCATGAACTAACTGAACTATGAATAAATAAGTTGCATTTGATCTTAGTGCTTGTAATCCTCATCTCTCTGCTTATCACCCTCACGATTGGTTTGCATTTCACACGTATAAAAAACTGATAGAAATGCCATAAATAAAGAGTTTGAAAGCAACCAAAGCTTCATGCTCATTTAAGTGCTTATTCTAACACTTTCAGCTTGGGGGCTTAAATAAACTGGCAGCTTCAGAAGCCAGTGCATGTTTAATTAGGCCTACATTAAATTTATCCTCAAAAGTACAAAATGTTTCACCAATTCAATAATAAAAAAAAAGAAAAAAAAAAGTGAAACGACAAGCAAATGAAAAGACCTCTTAAAAACATTTAAACCTCTTTACCTGGCAGCAAAAAATAAACTGTCATATTTTAAATGCTGTTAATCGATTATGTGAGAGAAAGATTAATTGTTAACTTTGCAATAAAACATTGATAATCAAAATAACAATACATTTGAGCGAGTAACTGTAAATGCTGGATGAGTATAGGTGCAGTGAAACACGATAGGGATGCTAACAGTCTGACAAGGCACATTTGGTCAGTCTTGTTCAGTCTGACTCTCTGGAGGCATTAAACATAAAACGTCATCGACAGCCCAGACAGCAACATAGTGTCACAAACATGTGGATTCCACGCGTACCAGATGTGGGCCGGATCTGGGCCGGACACTATGTTGCTGTCTGGGAGACAGTCTCCACAGAATGCTAATAAATAGTAGGATGCAATATGCTAAGCTGGCTAGTTTTTTCTACTTTCTGACCCTGATACATCCATTCATACATGCAGTTTTTTTCCAACATACAATACCCTGTTAAAAGCATAGTTTATCTTCTACAGAGTATTCTCTGTATATTATGTCATCATGCCCATTTTCCTTCACAACATGACTGGGCTGAACAACCTGACATTCAGGACACAACTGCACATCTGGCTCAAAATAAAGTAAAAATGACCTACATTCATAAGCCAAGGATTTCACAGACTTGCAATTAACAATTTGCAAGTACACCCTCCACATGAAAAAGGCTCATTAGGCAAGTGAAACGTTACAGAATCCATATTTCAGCATGCTCTATTTGTTTTATGGTCTGGGTCAGCCTTGGTTAATTCAATTTTATAGTGACATTTTTGTTTTTGGGCAAACTAGAGATTCTGCTTTTATTTGATTTAAGGTTTAAAATGCTACCAGAGTCAATAACCAAATGTAGCCTACTGCTGTTAGTAAAGTCTTTATAAATACAAACGCACATAATATTACATGTCTTTGCGTTGAACTATTAAGACTAATATACTTGATTAAATTCTGATTAACAGGTTGCCATTGTTAATTTTATTTCACTGTTAGTGCAAAATCAGAGCGATACGTTTATTTTGAACACTACAGTTTAAAGTAAGTAAAAAACAACTGTAAATCTCAAATATGTGTTATTTGTTAAATGCAATTTAGTCATACTACAAAAATGATCTGTAAGTGATCTTTAGGCTAAGTCTTGGGGGAGGGGGGGGCTCCTTTCCTGTAATTACTCTAAATTACTTTTGAATGATCAGTAATCATTACCATTAACAATTTTTCTTTAAAAAAAAGTTGTCATTTCAGGTTCTGTGCGTCAAAAATGATTGATGTCTGCACTAAGAGCCCAATCATTTCCAATGCCATTAGACAAACAGTTGATGGTCTTCTCAAGGGCAGTACTGAGAGGAGCCATCGATTGCATCAATACATGTAATACTGATTACAACTCTTAGCCATTTGCAAAGAATCTTCACCTTACTAACTCAATGAATTTCTTTCATACTTGCTGTTGTGTGTCGAAGTATAACTCAGTCTCCTGAAGGGTCTCAGTATTGTTGGGCTTTCCAAAGGTTGAGTGTACACCATGGCTTGAACCTGCTACACAATTGACTCCTTCAAGTTTTCCGCAGCCCTTGAGGAGTCAGGAACGGGAAAAGGGGCGGAGTGCAAGACCACGTCTCTCTGAACCGTCACCGGGGGACGCTTAGCCCCGTGCTGTGTTTTCCCATGTTGAGAGAAAGAGAAACCCACAGGACTGTTGTCCTCAATGGCTTGATCTCCATAAAGATACCCCATTTTGTTTGCAATCATCCCTTCGTTCTCCGGAGCCTCTTCTTCTCGTCTCTTCAAGTCTGTCTTCTCTCTGTACATATACGAGGCGTGTTTGAGGCAGCGTTTGAGGACGTGTGAGCGGTAGGCTTTTTGGATGGTCGAAGCAGCCACTTCTTCTTGCTTACGTCTGAGAGTGCTGGTGATGGGCTCGTACGAAACCTTTGAGGGGTTGTTCGCCATGAACTTCTCCTCCATAGTTCCTTTCATGGCATCCATCTGTCCAGAATCGCCCAGCACCTCTGTAGTGAGGGCCAGGAGGATGTCCAGACAGTGGATCTTATCACCAGGGACCATGGGAAGGTCCATTGTGATCAACTTCAATGTGTTTGGTTTGGGGATTCTCAAGGGGTCTTTCAGCGTGTCGCAGAATTCAGACAGTTTACTGTAATCGATGAACTGAGAAGCAGAGGGGTCAAATTTCTCCCAGGTTTCATAGAACATCTCGAAGTCGTCCTCACACAAGGGGTCGCCGCTTTCTTCCGTCGCTACGTTGAAGTTTTCCAGGATAATGGCTATGTACATATTGACCACGACGAGGAACGACATGACAATGTAGCTGCAGAAGAAGACGATGCCCACCGCGGGGCTCCCACAGTTTCCTCGGACAAACGATCCCGGGTTCTCCACATCCGGGTCACAGTTTGGTGGACTGTTGAGAATGGGAGACAACAGTCCATCCCAGCCGGCGGACGTCGTGATCATGAACAAGCATATGATACTGTTCCCGAAGGTCTCGAAATTAAACATGTCATCGATGCCTGCTTCTTTTTTCACGTACGCAAAGTTGGACATGCCGAATATGGAGAAAATGAACATGATTAAGAATAGGAGGAGGCCAATGTTGAAGAGGGCAGGTAGCGACATCATCAGCGCAAACAGTAACGTCCTGATTCCTTTCGCACCCCGGATGAGACGCAGGACGCGGCCAATTCTGGCCAGTCGGATGACTCGGAACAGCGTAGGTGACACAAAGTACTTCTCAATGAGGTCTGCCAGCAAAAGACCTGTGAGACGACAAAGAATTAACACGGAAGTATTACGGTCAATTATAATCAATTAGATAATTATATAAATTATATCAAAAACATTCATGACATTTTCAAGCCTCTAAAAATGTCATGTAAATCAAGTCAAATGTAATAGCACCCTGAATATGAGTTTGAGTGTAATATTTGGATAAATCTTTTTTTTTTTTAAGAATATATATATATATATATATATATTAAGTACAAACATATTAAGTACATAAATATGTACATGTATTTGTAGTACACCTAGCATGAAATAAATGTATTTCAAATACACTTTGGTACATTTTATTTTTCACTATTCATTTTAAGGATTCATCTGAGAAAAATATTGTATATATTTACGTTTTTGGGAAGTTACACCACATGACATTTTACAATCTGAACTAACCTTGTCTTGTCATAAAAAAGTCAAGTTAAGAGGCTTATAGACCTTGACACAGTCATGTCTTCTCTATGATATCTTTTTTGTTGATTGTTTTTGTTTTTTGTGAAGCAGTTTTGTTGAAGTATTCTATGTTTTTGTAAGGTAAAATAATAAAGGATTATGCCAAATTAAGGTTTCATTTTCACAAATTAAAAATCCTTTAATGGGGCTTTTGTCTTTAATATGACATTAAAATTAATTTTAAAAATGCTCATAGAGATTAATTCAGTTTTAATTTAAATGAATATATAGGACAAAAACATTAGCATCCATTTTCCTACATCATGATTGCTTAGTGATTACTATTAATAAAGCAGCCTTACCCGCGATTGAAAGAATGACCACCACAAAATCAAAAATGTTCCACCCAATGGAGAAGTAGTGATAGCGCAGGGCGATGATCTTGAGAATGCACTCCCCGGTGAAGAGCACGATAAAGACAAAGTTGATCAAGAACAGAATATTTTCTATCTCTTCACTCTGGTCATCCGTCTCCACCATCATGGTCACCATGTTCAGGCAGATCAACACCATAATGAAGATGTCAAAGAATTGCTTGGTGACCAGGTCGTATATCAAGCCTTGGAAGCAGTTCTTCAAACATCAGATATATCCAGGCAGCATATGGGAGAAGAGCATACCGAGGAGGAGAAGATGCAGTTAGTACTTTAAAAATAATAAGATATCAGATTCAACTCTAGTGGAAAAAAAAAACCTATACCAAAATGTATTTAAAATACATTTATTTCATACTAAGTATACTACAATTCCATTAACATAATATTTACTGACATAAGGACACTTACTGATATAAATATTGCAATTAAACTTTATTTGGAGTACTTATTTATTGCACAATGCATATTCTTAATATGAATCCTAAATATGTGTTTTAATATCACTATTAGTAAGGACAGTATGATCACTGTATAATATCAGTCTTTAAATGCAAGATATTTAAAGTGTCCCTATACTTGCAATAGTTTCACTTTAGCAAAATCAAATATACTTACTTAAGTATATATTTAGTTGGACCTCTCAGCACTATTTCTGGATAACTAAAGTACATTAAGTGCAAACTTAGTTGTTCCAATTTAGCAGACTATTATTCACTTATATCTATCTATCGCCATTTATTTATTTATTTATTACCGTAGGCCTTGGAATTGGTTTCTGTGGCTTTTTGGAGCCAAGTTTCTTCATGGCATTGTAGTATTTTTTCTGCTCTTCTGTCATGAAGATGTCTGTTCCTCCTAAGTATAGGCACAGAGACAATTATTCCAGGGCATAAAGTGTTTTAGTGTCGCTACAGATGAAGAAGACCCATTGCAGACACTTATCTTTGCCTTTTGTTGGTTGAAATTGTCAATGATGACACCAATGAATAGATTGAGGGTGAAGAAAGAGCCAAAAATGATGAAGATCACAAAGTAAATGTACATGTAGAGATTTGACTCATATTCCGGCTGACTCTCCACCTGCACGGAGAACACTGTTAAGCAATCACACTCGTATTGTAGGAAAGTAATATTGCGCATTCGAATTTGAATCATTTGGGGTTACAGATGTGAGATGACACAACTAGTCATGATTCTTTTATTCTCTTAGTTAATGGTTAAAATCAACATTACCGTACGGGAATCCACAGCACTATACATGATGTCCATCCATCCTTTAAATGTTGCCTGGAAAGCAAAGTGTATTTGTCATTGCAGATCAGTGCACATCTGTTTACGGAGGGCAGACATTCGACGACTAATATCAATGCTCACCACTTGCAGTAAGGAGAGGTAGCCCATGCCTACGTTATCATAGTTGACTTTCATATTCATCCATCGCACATCTGATTCATTAGCCATCATGAGCTCAAGGCATTCACTCTTATTGTTGACCTCACTGGGAAGGAAAACTGTCTCGGATGTTGTGTTGAAGCAGTAGTAGAACTTTCCAGCAAAAAGGTTGACTCCCATGATGCTGAAGATGAGCCAAAAGATTAGGCACACCAGGAGGACGTTGAAGATGGAGGGGACGGCCCCCACCAGGGCATTCACCACCACCTATGCATATTGACAGCGTGAGAGCCTGGAACCCAACCTTAAACCGTTAACCTTCACAAAGATTGAATAGGCAACTATTTTTTTTTTCAACTTGAAAATGATTCAAAGTTTTTAGTCATGTTACTGATGTGGACACGTAGCTGTCAAAACCACCATAGAACTGCAACAGACTTTTTCTAACCACAAATATTTAGATCACCTCTCAAAAGAAGAAAAACAAAAATATGTGAACAAAATGGAAGTTTTGGGCATTTATGGTCCATATACAGTACACCACCTGCTGCGGTAATTTCAATAACTAAAACAATGGGACGTTCTAAAAATGCTTAATGTGAAAATTGGCTTTATGTGTTCAAGTGAGATTAAATGTTCAAATTCAGTATAAACCTTATTGATGATGCATATTACATACAGGGGAGCAGATGAGC
Organism: Squalius cephalus; assembly: GCF_949319135.1. Lineage (NCBI taxonomy): Eukaryota > Metazoa > Chordata > Actinopteri > Cypriniformes > Leuciscidae > Squalius > Squalius cephalus. Next base: position 45,774,484 of record NC_137122.1, on the reverse strand, counting down.
CCAGAATATGAACGTCACATGAAAGCTATGAATAAGATACATAGAATTGGTAAGCACTTTATTTTACAGTCCTGGGGCCAGTTGCTCCAGCTGTGTGCAAGATACAACTTAGCTTAATTTTGACGTAAATGGACACTAAGTTACAACTTACGCACTACTAAATATTTTTGCGTTGAAGCTCAAATCTACGTATAAACTAAATATTTACGATCAGGAGTAACGGTTGGAATAAAATAGCAGACAGACCGAACTTTTATCCGACAGACTCAATTCTTTAGACTGTGATAATGCTGACATTTACACTCGCTTACATTTTAAGAGAAAGAACATTGTGTGAAAATATTACTTTGTTAGTGGCTCTTCAACACATATCCGTCCTTTGTGCATCGGTCCGTGTTGTGCATGTCAAATAAAATCAGTCGTTATAAATGTAATTTTTTATATTTATTTTTTTGCATCAGAATTTATTTGTTGATCCTTATTAATTTTGTTTCAAATACAGTTTCTGAATGTTATTTAGCCTACATATAAAAACACTTGTGTTATTCATGATTAAGTGGTATCATATTTAATAGAAACGTATTTATACCGTTAGTTACGCGAGGCAAAAGAAGTTAGAATGAAGGATAAACTGAAATTCACAGCATGTAAACACATCTTCTGTTCATGTATTTGAAGGCTATTGCAATATTGAGGGTAAACGTCATATTATGAGACTATGCATTACTTTACGGACAGTTTACGACCTACTAACTACGTTCTGCCTTAAGAACAAATGGTGCAACTGAATAAAGTACAGAGTTAGTTACAAACTAGCTAGTAGTTACTAAGCCTCTAGTGTGGACTTAGCGTTCCAATGAAGAAAGAATTTACAAACGACTGGTGCAATCCTACCCCGTTTCTCATGTACATACTATGTACTTATTGTAGTAATAACACTAACTGGGTAATAACTAGGTTCTAACCCTGAAACTACCCCTAAACCTAACCATATCTCAGTACTTTTGTGGGCAAGTGCACTGTAAGTACATTGACAGTGCACCTACAGTAAAATAAAGTGTAACTAAGAAATGTGAGGAACTAATAATATTATGGACTTCTAATTAATGAATGGAGCTAAGATGAGGGTGGAAGCAAGAAAACTTACTACACACACACTTACCCTCATTCCTTCAAACCTGGAGAGAGCTCGAAGAGGTCTTAGCGCTCTCAAAGTCCTGAGAGATTTAATGGCCCCCAGTTCAGAGTAGCCTAAGATATTGGCAGTCAAGCTGATAAGGGACACCTGAAGAAAGAATAATTAAAATAAATTATATTACTAAGTATAAGTATAAAGTATATCACTGGCTATTTTCACATCAATAACACATCTTGAAGCCCTAATTCTCAAAATACTGAATTAACACTTCTGTTGTCTTTAAATACATATTGCTTAACAAATTACCTGATCCATTGTATGTAAATAATATATGCATAGAAAGTCAGACCGGTAACCCAAAGGTTGCGGGTTCGATTTTCAGTAACGGCAGGAAATGACTGTTATTGATGTGCAAATGTGTCCACGATTTGCAGTGTGTGTGTGTGTGTGTGTGTGTGTGTGTGTGTGTGTTCACTACTCACTACTCCTTATGTGTGTGTGCACTAACTTGGATGGGTTAAATGCAGAGGACAAATTCGGACTATGGGTTACCATACTTGGCCTTCACATGTCAGTATATGGGATGCAATTAAAAGACAAATAAAAATAACATGACATGTCTTTATATTGACTTGCCCTCACAGGCTGCGCTACTAAACATTTGTAGTACTGCAACAAATTGTTTTATATCAGTGGAGAGAAATTTGTTGCAACATATTGACTACTCCAGTCACAATAATAGAAATTTGATTGTGAAATAGACATGAACCAAAATTTAGCTTTAAGATGTACACCATCCATTTACCAATAGCAGAATAATGCAGAAGCTGTTATAAAATATGAGATATTACAGAAATAAACTATAACTTAAGTACATTAGTAATTCATTAATTTATAATAGCTTTCAGTGTGAATCAAATTTGACTCAAGGATCACAGATAGATGAAGTTTCTTAGGAAGGTAAAACGATAGTGTGAAATTTATTTGTACTTTTAACATGAAATTTTCAAGTGGGATGAACTAATACTTACATCAACGATAAGAAAGTCCAGCCAACACCATGCGTTTGTGAAATAGACCTTGAAACCATAGGCTATCCATTTCAGAAGCATCTCAATGACAAACACATAGGTGAAGACCTGATCTGCATATTCAAGGATGATTTTAATCATTCTCCGTTGTTCAATGTATATGTCCTCAAATGCCTAATTTAAAAAAAAAAAGTATACATATGAAAAAAAATATTAATTCAGTGGACTCTGGTTAAACAAATAAAAATGGTTTATTGATTGACTCACCAAAGCTCCACTGCTGAGGAGAATCATGAAGATGATGAAGGTTTCAAAATAACTGTGCTCCACAATGGCGTAGCAGGCTTTACGTAAGTTCCACCATGCCTTTCCTTTACCCTGGGTAACGTCAAGCTCCAAGAAAGGACATCGCCTGATGCAGTCTGGGAACGCAGACAAACCAACATGTTAATAACAAGAATATAACTCAATATACTACACATAGTCATTGTTGATGTCTCACTCTCTGTGTAGCAGTCCTCAGGGAAGGTGGAATCCTCTTCTTCCACCAGTTCTAGCTCTTCTACCACAGGAGGTTTGTCCACTGTGCTGCAGGTTGAAGATTCATCTCCATATTTCTTCTGTACAGATGAAAAAACTGCAGGTTAATTTTGGCTCTAGGTTGAATATAACTTTTACAAACAAATGAATATCCTCTGTGTCTGGAAACCAGCAAAAAGGTTGTTTAAAAGGTCTCAAACTGCTTGAGGGAAGTTCAAACTTGCTTCCAAGTTCCCAAATCAAGTAAAAATTGTATTCGGCAGGGAAAGCCGCACTCACATTAGACTTTAAGCATGCACGATTTCTACAGACATATAGATATCTGCAATTTTCATAATATGACGTCACACTCGGCAACATCTTTTTTTTTTACATTTACTTTAATGCATTTGGCAGATGCTTTTATCCAAAGCAACTTACTTTGCATAGGTAGGTATACAATTTATCAGTTAATACAAGCCCTGGGAATCAAACCAATGACATTGGCATTGCTAGCGCCATGCTATACTGTTTGAGCTACAGGATTCCTGCAGATTTAAAGTTTGCGTTCTTTTAATTTAGCTAAGAGGTCACACTGTGACATTCTGATCTTCTGTTGCTCACACATCTTCATGTGAACGGAGTTCACCAAACTTGAACTTTGGAATTCGCATGAGTTTGCGTTTCCTGTCTCCTGCGTTGGTATGCGTATGAATGGAAGTCAATAGAATAAAAAATCTAGTGTGATCTACAGCATGCCGCTGTGTGTGTCCCCTGTGTCTGTGTCCCCTCATATCTCTGGTTTAGGCTGAATTGTACGAAGAGAAAATCAAAGATATTTTAACTGTCAACTCAAGCAAACGTCAATATTTGCTAAATATCTTGTGTAGTTTGGCAAAAACGCAAGGAAAATGGCTTAAAAAATATGAACAAAAATATAATAAAACAAGTAATAAAAACTCAGTGAGTGTTTTAGCGCAATTTTCTGACGTCATGGGATCACAACACTAAGAGATAGTAAATGTTTTTATGTTTTTTTTTTTTTTTTGTGCGTTCCCGAGATTAGACCTTCCTTAACATAATGCCGAAAACCCGAAGTCTCTAGGTGGTCTGGTTGAGGAGGAGATAGAAGTGCAAGATTGGTGCGCACAGACAGAACAGAAATCATGAGTTAACAATCGCAATTTTGTCCGTAGGAAAATTGCGCTAAAAAGGAAAGTTAAGCGACATTTTATTTCCAATTTACCATCACTGGCAGGTGTGTTTAAAAGAACTAATGTGACTAAAAGTTCCAAGATTAGGCTTTATGAAGAAAAATAATAACATAAGATCATGTTTCTGTTACCTTACAGATCTTCTGTTTCGACTGTTCACACGAGACTAAAGTACAACTTTGCTTTCGTGTTCCCTCTCTCTGATACATAGCTGCTTGTGAAATGCAGGGCTGTGCGACACATGAGGGCATGACATGTGAACTGTGTTACCTGATCCAGTGGCATGCCAACAATCAGTTGTCTAATGAGTTAGAGCCAGCGCGCTTAAGCAAACCAAATATGAAATAAAATGTATGACTTGAATTGGTAAGAGATACATTTTACTGTGCAAAATGTAGCAAAAATGTGTGCAAAAAAGTTTATTAGGCATGGACGTGCTTTATGCTGGTTCTTCTTCAGGACGTTGTTCAACAAGGTAACTAATCATGCTGTGCCGGTGCTCTTTCCCACGCCCCGTCACCGTGTCACATGATCTCCGCCATTCCTCAGACATACTCTCTAAACAAGATGACCCATGGGGCTCCAGATGGACTTTGCAGGTGTCACAGTATTTGGGACACATGTCTAGGTGTCAAAAGGTGTTGATGGACGGATGTCAGTGACACTTTGGTGAGCGGTTTTGCATTTGTGTGAACTTTCACATTAGATTTTAGGAACACAACTATCAGAATTTTTCACTGAACAAAACTCACTTTAGAATTTTTATCGACGTCTTCGTCTTCATCCTCAGAAGAGCTGTTGCCATCCTCATAATCCGATTCACCATTGGCTATAGGCACTTTGATAACGGACATACTGGAATTCATGGTGGCCATTTTAGAATCTCCCTCTTTGTTTGCGTTCGCACCCTCTTCCTTTGGCATCAGGCCCAGACACTGTCTTACATGTCTGATAACGAAGGCCTTTACCCAGTCAATGCCTCTTGTTATTCTAGAAATGGCAATCTGCAGATTGTTCATCTCCCCATCATCATCAGATGCTGACAGGTTGTCCCCACTGAAGGAACTGAGCAGCAGAGCCAGGAAGAGATTCAACACCTTCAGGAAGAGAATGAGAAAAACTGTAATAATGCAAAAGATGAAATACAATGACATACAGTACCATATTTGGGATGGGGATATGTGGCTTACAAGGCCATTCAAGAATGCAATAGTATGAAAATATTTGACTCCTGCTAAACTGATATTTCACTTCTTGAATATCTCAAATAGGTGACTGAAACATGTATAATACACTGCAACAGAAAGCATTTTATCGATAATTTTAAAGGTATTTTTAATATAAGGACTATCTTTATGTAATCTCAGCTGCATTTTGATGCCAAAATCAACCATCAAGACCAGGTCCATCTTTTTTTTTTCTGTCCCCTCATATCTCTGATTAGAATCTACTGCATGAAATGTGAATGCTTTCCAAATAGGTATAGACATAATTTACTTCTTGGGTCCATTCAAAACAAAAAGCCATTGCAGGTTGTCCCTCTAGGTTTGACACCCAAGTTTTGTTACCTCGTCAGATAAGCCCCTTGGTCTATGAATAACCATAATGGAAATCCCACCGATGGCTCTTTTGATACTTGTATAAATATGAAGTAAATAAATTTAACCTCAAGTTCAAATTGCATGGTCTTGATCTTTACAACTTGATGTTGCACATCTGACTTTAAAGCATCTATCTATCTATCTATCTATCTATCTATCTATCTGTCTATCTGTCTATCTATCTGTCTGTCTGTCTGTCTGTCTGTCTATCTATCTATCAATCTATCTATCTATCTATCTATTAAAGATGGAGTTAATCTACTCACCACTAGGTTTCCTATAACCATAACCATCATGAAGACGACGATGCACATGCCTTGGTCAGCCACCTCCATGCAGTCCCACATTGTTTCGATCCATTCCCCACACAGAATACGAAAGATGATGAGGAATGAGTGAAAGAAATCTGTCATGTGCCAGCGAGGGAGCTCACAATCCACTGAGATCTTACACACACAGTCTTTGTAGCTCTTTCCGAAAAGCTGCATCCCCACCACAGCAAAGATGAAGACAATAATGGCCAGGACAAGGGTCAGGTTTCCAAGAGCACCCACAGAATCACCGATGATCCTTATCAGCATGTTTAGGGTTGGCCAAGACTTTGCCAGCTTGAACACACGCATCTGCAATAGAGAGATAAGTCCTGAAACTCTGAACAGTGCGATTTCAGTAAACAAATTTGTACATAAAATGTATTTAAGTTTATTATAGTTATTTATGACAATGCAAAAGCAACAATGGTACAAAAGACAATGTTACAAAATAATTATATTTCAAATAAATGCTGTTCTTTTGAACTTTCTATTCATCAAAGAGTCCTGGAAAAAATGCATCACGGTTTCCACAAAAAAATAGCACAAAAAAAAACTGCTTTGCATTGATAATACTAAGAAACCTCTTTTGAGCATCAAATCATCATATTAGAATGATTTCTGAAGCATCATGTGACACTGAAGACTGGAGTAATGATGCTGAAAGTTCAGCTTTGCCATCACAAGAATAAATTAAATTTTAAATTAAATTTAACTTAAAAACAATGCTACAATATTACACAATAAAAAAAATAAATAAAAAAAAAAAGAATAATTTTTTTTGAAACCTGTATTACTTTATTTCTTCGAATGAACACAAAAGGAGTTATTTATAGCAGTGTCTAAGCTGCTCTTTTCCATACAATGAAAGTGAATGGTGACCACTACTCTCAAGTGAGATTTTCAGTGAAAAATGACTTACATTTCAGTCTTTTCCATAGATAAACTATCATATGGTTTAGAAGACTTGGAATTTAGTTAACAAGTCACATATTATGCTTCTATGGTGCTTTTTCACCCTTTTTTGAGCTTGAGAGCCATTGGTCCCCATCTACTTCCAGTTGTTCTGATTTCTTCATTTGTCTTCCATGGAACAAAGTTTTATACGTTCAGATCAACATGAGGGTGAGTAAATTATGACAGAATTGTACATTTTAGGTTAACTATCCCTTTAATAGTTGGCAATTCAATCAAGTTTCACCTACCAGACGGAAGGACCTTAGCACAGACAAGCCCTCAACATCGGCTAAGAACAACTCCACCAGGCTCATGGTCACAATGAAGCTGTCAAAAATGTTCCAGCCAACCTGAAAGTAATGATAAGGGTCCAGTGCAATAAGTTTTAGCACCATCTCTGCTGCGAAGATACCTGTGAAAACCTGCATGGGATAGAACATGATGCAAGTAAGCCATCGGCTTCTGCAACAAACTTTCAACATATTCTCAAAAGATATACAGTATAAGTCTTCAATACACATTTAACATTGATAGGTAGATGTACTTACCAGGTTTCCCACCGACAACGTGTTTTCAAAACTCTCAGACATGGGATAGTGTTCCATAGCCATGAACATTGTGTTGAGCACAATGCAGATGGTGATGCCCAGATCCACAAAAGGGTCCATCACAAATAGGTATACGATCTTCTTAAATTTCACCCATGGAGGGCAGCAATCCCATATCAGGAATATGTCAGCAAACTTGTACCAGCAGGGAGGACAAACCCTTTGATTTTCTTCCAGCTCTGTTAATTAAAGTAAATATATATATATATGATTTGTATATCATAATATATTATTTGGATTATTTAATTGTTCTGGAACTCACCATTAACACTTACCATCTAAAGCATTGTCTGTAGCATTCACTGCACTCACTTTTCTCATCTGAGAGTCAGGGACTTCTAAGTAATTCATGCTGCCTTTGGATCCATTCGATTTCGAAAGGGGTTTCAGTGCGATCCCATCATAGTCGCTCTGAATTTGGTCATCATCACCTTTCTTTTTGCTGGATAGTGATGTCTTGCTGCCATTTACCATCCCGTTCTTCTGCTGCTTGACAAATAAAAACATCAGATAAAATAAGAACTAACAATTAGTATTTTTAAAAAACAAATGATCCAATGCTCAGGCTACACTAGTTAAGCTGTTATGTTACCGCATGACAAACCTCAGCTTGTTTCTTGAGCTGCTCCAGGATTTTTGCATACTCTTCCTCCTTTTCTTTAGCTTCTGCAAAGGTGGCTTCATTCTGTTCAGCATATGCCATGGCCACCACAGCCAGAATCAGATTGATGAGGTAGAACGAACCCAAGAAGATGATGACTACAAAGAAGATCATGTACGTCTTCCCTGCTGCACGGAGCGTCTGAAACATTTAAGACACTATTCACATTGGTGCTTTTTTCACACATATGACTTTTTATGCTTCATTTATATTCTTGGTCAAAAGCATAGAGAAGTAAACGGTTACTTCTATAAAACACTAACATGCATTGAAAGGTTTGGGGTCTGTAAGAATTTTTATACATTTTTTGAAAAAAGTCTCTTATTTTAGCCAAAGTTTAATATTTTTCTGGAAACCAGGACATATTTTTCAAAATTCTTTGCTAAGTTCAAAAGAACGTCTCGGTTACGTATGTGACCCTCGTTCCCTGAGGAGGGAAAGGAGACGTTACTGTACGTCAGTAAATGACGAAATGGGGGTCCCAATTTAATCACGCCATGGCGGCTGTCTTCCAGTGCCCTGCGCAAGACTGAGCTCCCTGTCGTGAAACTAGCACGGACGAAGGGCTAGGCTTAACGCAGGAATAACAAGGTACACTGGGTGGGAGGACTTATAATACACATACGACCCGAGTACCGGATGCATATGGAAAACTCAGAGGTATCCAGCCCGCTGTGTGGAATGTTTCAATCTCGAGGCAACCTCGAGGCAAGTGAAAGACACATGCTCAGATAAGACTTACTGTGGAAATACATGCACTCTGGTGACGGCATCAAAAGTGCAGGAGGAACTCAGGGTCTAATCTGAGTGAAATAGCACACGTAACCAGTCCGTGGAGTGGAATGGCGCAGCAAGCAATGACACAGAGCTGGTCCTACTTACTGGCTAGTGGAAGCGAGTAAATGAGAGGACACTGGCTCTACCCGGAGATTATAGAATCTCAAGAAAGGTGTCACCCAGGTGTCTTTTAGCGAGGCGCCATGCGCTAAAGCCCAGGAGGAAGCCACACTCCGGGTGGAGTGTGCCTTTACCCCTAGGGGGCATGGACGACCCTGCGTCTGGAAAGTCAAGACAATGGCGTCCACTATCCAGTGAAACAACCTTTACTTGGAGAGAGCCTTTCCCTTCAGCTTCCCACCATAACATACAAAGAGCTGGTCTGAAGTTCTGAAACACTGCGTTCTGTCTACGTAAGCACGGAGGTCGCGTACTGGACAGAGCAGTGCCAAGGCTGGGTCTGCCTCCTCCGAGGGCAGCGCTTGCAGGTTCACCACCTGATCCCTGAAAGTTAGAGTTGGAAACATCTTTTGTATCCTCTCCCCAAATTTGTCACTAATAAAACACAATAAAATAATGTAATGAGAAGCCTTATATTGACCGATTTAGATTTTGTTTTGTTTAGATTTACCTTGTAAATATATTTTTTGCTATTTTATTAAAAAGGTTACAATTACAACAACAATTACAATTTTATATTTCAAGTGTAATCTTTCTTTGTAAAAAGTATACATTTTATCATAAGTATTTCAAAGTTAAGGATTCATTAGTTTGAATATTGGAACAAACACTATAATAACATCTTATTTGATAATTCATTATACCTACTTTATTTTGGACAAAACATCCCATACTATATATTTAACATATGAGCAGAAATTGGCGAACAAAAGATTATTTGATGTGGCAGTAGTCTTTTTTACAGCAAAACTTTAAAACCTATCCAAAACTAATCAACGAAATCTTGTCTAAACTTTCATATTTCGTCTGTAATATATCGTTTTTATGATATATTAGCATATAAATGTTAATTTGCAGTTTAATACGTTGCTTATACAAAGACATATTATTTCAACATATTTCAGTCGATTTGTTCTCATCTCAGTATAGCAATATAGTTTGGTAAAAGCTAAACTAGTAGATGTGTTCATGTAAAACTAATGTAATTGCAAGTGTGAATGAAGGCACAGTTCATTCATTCACACACAGACACATGATTCATATTTAAAGGGGTGGTATAATGCCCTTTTCACAAAATGTCAAATAAATCTCAGATGTCCCCTGAGTGTGTGTTAAGTTTTAGCTCAAAATACCCCACAGATATTTTTATATAGCATGTTAAAGTTGTCACTTTTTGAGGGTGAGCAAAAAAACGCACCGTTTTGTGTCTGGCCCTTTAAATGCAAATGAGCTGCTGCTCCGGACACAGAGGGCGGGGTTTCAAGAGCTTGTGTGTTAGCAGCTCCGACCTCACGCAGACACACACTAGAATGCCTTTTATGTTCAAAATGAAGTCAGACAAAGATGGAGTGACTCAAGAAGAAGTGACAACATGTAGAATGCAACAGGACATCTCTGAATGGTTAGTTGATGAATTTATGTAGCTGATGTGGAGTTAACTATCTTCAATTAGCATATTCTGTCATCATGATAATCTATAAATTGCTCGTATAGGAACTGTTGTGAGATGTACACAGAGTGACTTTCTATTGCATGTGAAAAAACGGATGCTACAGTTTGAGCTGACTCACAAATGTGCTTGACTACAACAACTCTTCCTCTTCTCAACATGGACTGGGTGTTCCCGGGGGCGGGGTTTATGTAAATTTTAGAGTTGGTGATGTCACTAACCCTGGAGGAATGTCGTGTAGTCTCTACCAGCTGTTTGTTGTAGTCCTTAAAAACCGATTTCTTTTTAAAAGCAAATATCTCTCTTTGCGTTGAACTTTGAGCGTTGCAACTTTGCAGATGTTGTTTATGCTCAAAAAGCAACATTACAAACTAACTAAAGTTAGAAAAGTGAAATCATACTCAACCACCCTTTAAACAGTCTTTTTGTGGTTTACAGACACTATTCCATATCGCGATTAGAACAAAGCACTTAAGAACAAAGAACTTACTATTCTCACAATCCTCAGCTGGATCCACTGCTCCTCGAAACTAAACCAGCACTTCAGAGGTAAATTCCCAGGATTATTATTATGATAGTATTATTCCTCACAGCGTAGACGTAAAGTACATGAATCTGATCAAACTTGATGAGTTTTATCGAGTTGATGCGGGCGTTCACAGGTTTGCATGGATTGCCTCAGGCTACGTTTACACGGAAACGATCTGAAGAGAAAACGCAAAAGTGATCACTTTTTATTCTGCGTTTAGACGAGCGTTATGTGGGGGAAATCTGCGTGCATATGGTGACGCAAAAGTGTGTGAAATTCAATGTAGTGTGCACTCCAGGCGGCTAGGTGGCAATGTGAAGCACTGATCGGTGCCTTCACTGTCTAGCAGACTTTTGCGTTTTTACCGTTTAGACGAGAACGCGATGGTGGAGCGTTTTTAAGATTTCCACTCTGGAGGGTGGTTTCACTTTTTTGCGTTTTTAAGCCCCAAAAACGCCGTCGCCGTCTAAACGAAAGGCACATCTGATAAAATATTTTTACGTTTTCACCCGCGAGCGTTCTCGTGTAAACAGGGCCTCAGATTTGCGTTTGAATAGTGCGTGCTCTCCGTAGGCGTGTTCACATTAGCAGATAATGAGCTGAAATGAGAACGACTGACATCTCTCTCTTTTCACACAGATTACATAAACTAATATAATAGAGAATATTAGTTTTTTATATAAATTACTTCATTTAAAAGAATATCTTATAAATTGCTTTATAAAGACATATCTCTTGTGCCTGTGTGACTGAGTTACAGTTAATTTTCAGACGCGTTTCAGAATGGACTTCACTGACAGAGAGAAGACAGAACTCGCATCATGTTTATTTTTCCTTATTTGGCGAAAAGCACAACACTTTGTTTTTATTGTGTGTATACAAAAAAAAAAAAAATAGACACTTAACAGGATCGAATGATGTACAACACCTATATGTAAGATCAAATTTTTTTGTAGTATTTTGAGTCTCTTTTGCACTGATAAGAAAAAAAGAGGTGTCTCTCCTGGACCACAGCTGTGGATATCACCTGACCCAGGGAGCATGCGGTCACCAAGTCGCCCAGAGAGCGAGGTCGGTGGGGGCACGCAGCTCTTCCATGAGCCCCAGATCAGCTCTTCCCTCGTGCATGTCCCTGAGCACCTGGGCCTGATTGACCTGCAGGATGGCCATGGCATGCAGCGAGGAGGCGGCCTGCCCCGCAGCTCTATAGGATTTCGCCACCAGGGTAGACAAAACCTACAGGCTTCGGAGGGGTGCTTTGGATCACCACGCGAGGTAGAAGAGCTCTGAGGACACAACTGCATTGCAACAGAGCGCTCCACCGGGGGGGACCCCAGTGTACCCTTTAGCCGCGGCACCATCAAGGGAAGAGAAGGCGGAGGAGGCCGCCTAACGATCGCGGTAAGACAATGGAGACTTCTAGGACCTCGTGACCTCCTCATGCACCTCCGGGAAGAAGGGTATTGGGGGCGGGCGCTGACGCTGTTTCCACACCGTCACCCTCAGGTCACCCTGGCCACCAGCCAAAGTATCGCCTCTTGCGGAGGGGATAGATTGGGGTGTGGCAGAGGGGACTCTACCTCTACGGAGTCTTAACCGCAGCACCGCGATAGTCATGTTCCCGCAATGAGAACATGACTCATCAACAAATGCTGCCTGAGCGTGATCTAAGCCCAAACACACAAGGCAGCGATTGTGCCTATCAGATGGCAAAACGAACTGACCACACCCAGAAGTGCACTGGTGAGACATCTTTAAAAAGACGTGCCACGCGCAAGCTCTTTTGTGAGGAGAGGAAAAAGCTCAGCAGAGTGCTGAAGCGCCCAGAGAGAAGCACACACACAGTTGGCAGATCACTGCACAGATCAGCAGGCAATGTGATCTCGCTGGAACGCGCCGTTGCACCAACACACTGGAGAGCCGCTCGTCTCGTAGTCTCGAAGAACTCAGATACAGGCTTGAAGAGGAGTGAAGAGATGCTCTTGGCTCCGAAGCAAAAACATAATGCAAAATTGCCAGCGTCCCTCCTTTTATACCCACGCGGTGGGGCGGAGTTGCGCTATGCAAATTCCACAGACCCATGGCATTTTCCTTGCCATTGGCTCGTTTTGTAGAACTCGAAGGAAATAGGCTTCTAAGCGAAACCCCCATTTTGTCATTCACTGACTTAACTCGTAGTGACTGAACAAAAGGGAACAGCATTTATTTGAAATAATCAATATGGCCTTGCTGAATTTAAGTATTAATTCAGTAGCAGTAACAGTAGTGCACCAAAAAACAAGCATTCACTTCATGTTAAGATGTGTTTATTACTGGAATGAATTGTAATTGTACAATCTTAAACTTTTGTTATGGTAAATTCATGTCATTTTGTTAACTATTTTAATAGTATGGCATTGTATTATTTCATGCAAGAAGATGAGGAACAATGTGACTTTAACAGAATGCATATACCCACCAACTGAAACAAGTTCTCCCAGAAGTCTTGAGTCATTAGCCGGAAAAGGGATAAGAAAGCCCATGCAAAGTTGTCATAACTAGTGTAGCCATAATTTGGGTTTCGGCCAGCTTTCAGGCATACGAACCCCTCAGGGCAATTCCTGTGAACAACAACCATGAACAGGTAATTTAATATAAATACATTCAGTTTGCTTAAAAATGCTCTGAATAACGTTTGAATTAAATTCTTTGACATTTCTCCCTGTTGGTATTGCAAAACACATTAATTCAAAGTTGCTTCTTTAGATGATTGCTTAAGGCAAATATCATATTTGAAAAATATACCCTGCATCAGAGCTGTTCCCACAGATTAAAGGATCCAAATGGCCAGGAACATAGTAGTAGTTTTCTATGGAAAGGGAATGGATATCGGTTTACTAAAGTGTTAAATGACTGTAACAGTACATGACAAGTTCTCATTAATTTTGAACAACTTCATCTGTATCCAAAGCCATTCGTAATAATTCCTACAATGTACAGCAATTGCAGGCTACATTTGTGACTTATTACTTCAGTAATGTGATGTGAAGTCACCTTGATTTTCAATATATTCCTTGTAGTTGAAAAAGCTATATGCAGCTTCAGTGCCATTGACGTCTGTGTGATTGAAGAGCATGGTCAGGTTGTCACTGTAGCCAACTGGAGGCCATTTGACACATTTTTGCCGCAAATTTCCCATGAACAGTTGCAGGCCAATGAGAGCAAACACGCTGAGACAGAAGACGGTGAGGATCATGACATCCGCCAGTTTCTTCACCGACTGAATCAGGGCTCCAACAATGGTTTTTAGACCTGGAATTCGTAGTTGAACAAAATCTCGGCTGATGCATTACCAAACTGTACAAAACATTTTCATTTCAAGTGAGTTGCCATGTTAAATGACATGCTGTATTTACCTGGAATTACAGTAATTGTTTTCAGGGCGCGGAGAACACGGAAAGTCCTCAGAGCGGATACATTCCCTAAGTCCACAAACTCTGTGACGTACCTGTGGATGAAGTAAATAGACTCACAATGCTTATTATTTTAAAACCACACAATTATACCACTGACATGGTATACGTTCAACTTATTAATAACTTATTAATAGTTGTAAATTTTACCACATAATACATAATAAAAAAAAAGTTTAATACCTTTTACAATTTTGGCTTTTTACCAAAGATCGACTATTGTTTTTGTTTTCTCCTAATAATAAAAAATAGAGCACTAAGTAGAGCACTAAATTAAATAGACTATGCAATGAAATGGATGGAAAATGTTATTTTGGAATAATAACAAAAGGTTCTAACATGTTTGCCTCAATCTAGATATTTCTGTACATCTGGTCTTGGGCAATGAACATGATTTATGTCGTCCCAATGCACACTGATTAAGTATGCTTCTGCTTTGATAGTAAGTTGTGACACAATGTTCACGTGTTAATGTATTAGCTCATTTAATTTATTACATTTAACAAGCAACAACAAATATATATTTTTTTTTACAATGAACTATCATCCCACCTATTAAATCATTAATCAAAACCCCAAAACTCTTTTTTTGGTGGATAAATCCTTGAAAATATGTACAAAAACTTTGTTTAAGTCCTTTAGGAGTATTTATGGCTCAAGATAGTGTACGTTCAAATCTCTTTTATCGACATGACCTTTGGGCATATTTTTGAAGAGTCAGTTTTGCAGTCTTCTGAGGAGTGTCGAAATTGCTGGGGTAAGAGATATGTTCAGTGTAGACTATATTTAGCTTGAGTGCAACAGTCGATCACAGAAGCCAAATGGCATCATTATGTGTATACTATGGACCAATAGCAAGTGAGATGCCTGTGGGGTAGTTGGATCACAGCATTGAATTATGATGTCTGTGAACTTCAGGCGACTGATTTCATGTGAAAGTAGTACAGGAGCCACGAGAAACACATTATACAGTTACTAAAGTACCGTGAGAAAGTATTGAGAAAAATAAGCATTGATGAAATGTGTTGTTTTGAAATAGTCTTGATTCCTGTAGCACAATCAGTAGAGCTTGGTGCTAACAGTGCCAAGGTCATGGGTTCAATTCGCAGGGACTATTAAAAAATGTGTACTTTGAATGCAACATAAGTCGATTTGGATAAAAGCTGGCAAATGCATAGAGTAAATCATAAATCTAAAAACAAAAATAAGCTGCAATAGGAAGCTAAAATATTCATCAACAACCTGTTGTGTTCATACACTTTATATATTGAGGATTCACTTGACTAGACATCAGGGGAAATACACAAGAAATAACATTTATTCATTTTTTTCTGATAACATGCATGACTATAATATATACTTACCTATATACATATAAAATACTTTTAGCTATTAGTACCAAGTAATACTATGTATAACAGCAGATGGAATCATAGAGGGAATAATAATAACTGTCTATCAGGACAGTATCGGGACCACAAAAGTTGTTGTACACCTTCAGAACTACAATCAAACTGCAGCCTTTTAGTGTTCTAAGGAGGGCCAAAGTGTGAAGCTGCTAAAAATAGGCCTGGTAAGTGTTCTCGCTTTACAAGTGGATAAACATTTTCATTCAGCCAGGCTGTGGTTGTAAAGGGAGGTGAGGGTAGACCTTGGGGAGGCGTATGGAGAAGCTGAGGAGGGCTGTCTGCAGAGGACCAGGCCATGCAGGCAGCCTCATTACACTTTTGGTGATGCTGTAAACACACTGAACTTTGACCTCTCACATCTGAGTGGGTATTTTCACAAAGCCTTTGTGTCTAATGTGGTTGCCACATACCCTGACTGAGCAAAAACTGATTAGTCGCACACTATGCTGACTATTTGGAATGGCATCTGATTACGGAAACTACTGTTAAAAATAAAGCTGTAAATGGTTCCAGTCCTCTTCTGAACAATCCATTTGCATTAAAACCACAACACTAATTGAAGGATTTATAGTGCAACAAATTGGATCTCACAAACATTTTTCATCAATAAATTTAGAGCCATAACAAATGTTTGCACTGGCTTGTTTAGCCACTGATTTTACATTCAAGTTATATTCAATCACGGTCATACTTACGCCATGCTGATAACCATGAAATCCAGCCAATTCCACGGGTCTCGTAGGAATGTGAAATTACCCTTGCAGAAGCCTCTGGCCAGCACCTTTACCAATGCCTCAAAGGTATAGATGCCAGTGAAAACGTACCTACGAAGATCCAAATTGTACAATAAACAATCAAGGTCTATAAATGTGTCTCTATAACGTCCACTTTAGGTTTCAGGTCAGCTCATTTTGTGTGAATTTTATTTCTGTCAGGACCACTATCATCATATACGATTGACAATTAGCATACAGTTTGGATTGGAGGTATGGTTCTGTTCTGGGTGAGAACTCCCTGCACATCCATGCATCCAAGAGCAGGGAGAGCAGCAATAACCACCCTTAGGGTAAACAACCAACATGAATGTATTGCAGATATCATTAATTCAAGATTTTAAAGTACAACATAATTCGAGAATTTATTCTGATTCAAGGGGAATCAGAATGCCAAATCCTGGCTGACGAGAGGAGGAGCTGGGGATGGAGGAGGGTAATTAACTCCTGAGAAACGCAATAGCTGCTGATAAAACTGAAGGAGCTTATATATGTATACAGTGATAGGCGTCGTATTCCTATAGGTAGACGTGGATCAGCTGAGAGTCAGCTGATGCGAGCTTGACTAACGTGACCTGCCAGAAATGACGCTACGCTTGATTTTATGTCAAGACCATTACAGAATGTCTTAGAGGTAGGGTAGGCAATTTCCGAGAGGCTAGATACAGCAAGCTAGCTTTAAAAACATAAGATCCCACCCTCCCTTCAGAGCGTCTCCAAAACACGCCTCCTTTAAAACACATGAACGCATACAGCCAGAACAGAGTCTGCAAAGCGTCACGAGAGATGGTGTTACGGCAGTACATACAGCATGTTGGCAGGTAGAACATCGTATCATTGCATTTGGACCAAATGCAGTGAGTGGACGAAAAACTTTAGGTCCTGAGACTTCCACAGAAGATATATGTAAAAAAAAATATATATATTTAGACCACCTCTATTATTGATTGCTATCAGGATGTGAAGAGAGTTTCAACCAGTATAACAAAAGTGTTTATGAAAAACATTATGTCATTGGTGGGGTTGTGTATTTGAGGAATGTTGGATAGAATTTGGAGAAATGGTGCAACTCTTACTCTACTGTTTTGCTCCAGGATGGAGGGTCACTCAGTGTCATGAAAGCACAGTTTGACAAGATGGTTAACATGATGAACAAGCTGAACAATTTGTTGTGAGTAAAGGAGAACTCAGAAGGAATGATTTGTGCCACTAAACTAAACAGAAACTCTGTCTCTGAGCATTACACAAACCTAAGATGTCAACTTAAAACATGGAAATCAAAGAACAGATGGAGAACATTGTTGACATACTGTATATGTATATATATATATATATATATATATATATATATATATATATATATATATATATATATATATATATATATATATAATATATATACTATATATAAATATAATATGACTATTTCCATGGGTTATATTGAATATAAAGGATATGAATGTATGAGTATTCTTATGGCTACTCGTCGAATAGGGTTGAAGGGACTTAGAATGTAGCAGGCAGGTTCAGCATTGAATCTGAATATTGTTTTCCCTTTGGTGACCACGATGAAAGTCTGAAAAACAAAAAAAGGGACAGAACACCTCTTGTGGAGTAACTATTATTCTGATAAGCCAGACCTGTAAAATATTGTTGACATCACTGGTATTTTACTTTTGCCACTGACTTTTTGTGCTTTGTAGAATGGATCCAACTCTTCAATAGGAACATTGAGGAGCTCTGGTGGAGGGTCTCCGTAGATGAATGGTAGGGACTTTCCTGCTTCCAAATCACTGCTGGGTTTGGGCAGATCTTCTTCAGCCACCTCGATATTCTGGGCCTTCATCTGTTCCTGCTCGGCGGCTTCTTCTGCCATCCGCCGCTCGATCTCGCCGAGCGACTCCAAAGTGAAGGGGCGGAACACATCGATGCCAGTGGGAGGGAGTAGGCTTGCCATCTTGACATTCTGCTGAAGGAGGGCTGCCACCACTTCGGGGTCTCTCAACTGTGCCCTGCAGGGATAGAGAAAGGTGGTCCATTAGAGAAAGGTGTGGTACATTAGTAAACCCTCTCTGAAAGTCATCACATGAGATATTAGACCGTCTGTAATTCCTTGTACAACATTATTCATATTCAGTCATGCTAAACAATTAATTACATTTCTGTCAATTAAAAAAAAGGAAATTATGAAATTACAGCTTATAATATATTATAATTTATTTTATAAATAGCATTTGTCATCACATCTTAGTTTTCTGCAAACATAAAGCGTTTTTTTTGTATGTCTCAGAGTTAGAAATAGAACAGGAATTTGGAAATAGTTTAAATAATGAGTTAAATAAAGTGAGATTTTATACACTATAGCCTTTTAAAGTTTGTGTCAGTAAGAAATCAATACCTAAATATATTAAACTGATAAAAAATTTATCAAATTGACACTAAAGACACATACACGATCCTTCAGAAATCATTCTAATATGCTGATGTATTATCAATGTTGGAAACAGTTAATATTTTTTATAACCTGTGAAACTTTTTCCTGGATTCTTTGATGAGTAAAAAAAAAAAAAAGAAAAAAAAGAACAGCATTTATTTAAAATAGAAATCTTTTGTAACTACACTACCGTTCAAAAGTTTGGGGTCAGTAATTTCTCTCTTTTAATTTCTAGTCTTTCGAGTCATTTTCAAAATTACTATTTTTGTTCAGCAAGGATGTGTTCAATTAATAAAAAGTGATAGTAAAGATTTATATTGTTAAAAAAAGATTTCTATTTTGAATAAATGCTGTTCTTTTTAACTTTTTATTCATCAGTGAATCCTGAAAAAAATATCACAGGTTATATAAACATTGATAATAACTGAGCATCAAATCATCATATCAGAATGATTTCTGAAGGATCATGTGACACTGAAGACTGGAGTAATGATGCTGAAAATTCAGCGTTGCATCACAGCAATAAATTATATTTTAAAGTATATTAAAATAGAAAACAATTATTTTACATTTTAATAATATTTCACAATATTAGTGTTTTACTGTATTTTTGATTTTGAAGAAATGCAGTCTTGATGAGTATAAGAGACTTCTTTCAAAAACATTTCTTTTGAAAGGTACTGTATATAAAATGTCTTTTTTTTTTGCTATGTAAATCCAACTCTTCATATAGTGAGGTGACTATTTCTTGAAATTTTGAGATATATATACAGACAAACTTACGAGAAACTAAATATTACATGTAGGATCTTTCCTTTTTCAGTACAACGAAATGTGTAAATTAAGGCAACAATGAAAACTTTCATTAAAACATAAATCAAAGCATTTATATTCCACAGTTTTACTAAACTGTACATCATTAAAACAGAAATTCTCTAAAATTTGCACAGCACCGCCACAACAAACAACTAGAATTGAGCTACACAAAAAATTAGCAATTGCGACAAATAGTCGCAATTAAGTTACATATATTGACCAAGTAACCTGTTTTAAAAGTTTTCAAACTTACAGTTGACGAGGCCATAGTTTTAGTTTAGGTCTGACTTGGTAAGGAACACGGTTCCTACTCCAAAACTCCGACAGGTTTATCTTTCGCTTAGGCATGGCTGCTGTGTCCCCAGTTTCAGCGTACAGTTAAAAGCTCTCGACAAATTGAAGAATGCTATTTAGACTGTGTGCTGAAGTTTGTCGGCCGCTTTTTTACTTCTAGGTCCAGCTGGACCAGGATGAGACCCTGCCCCCTCAGAGTAATGAAACAATTCAGCACACAAAGATTCTATTGAAGGCGAGATCAGCGTGTTGTCCACAACTGAACAAGTTTCCACTTCAGAAGATTTGTCCTAGACAACACTCTCTGTCAAATGTGATCACTAAATGAGAAGAAACATACGCTGTGTTGAGAAGTGTCATTTATCAGACACTCATGTATCTAATTATAAAAGAACAAAGTTCTGATTTTAATATTGCATCACATTATAATTACAAAACAACATTTATAATCATTATTTGAGTATATTTTCCATGCTATGATATGTGACGCCTTACATTTCTGCATAAAAATCATTGGGTTCTTATATGTGAAAAATCAATAAAATTGCATCACTACTGTTCAAGTGGCCCCATTCAAGTCTTTTTGCAGACTCCTTAACTCTCAGCGAGGCAGTGACTCACTGCACATGAACATACATGGAGTGAAGAGCACTGGTAACTTCCCAGAAGTTGTGTTTTGGTGCCAAATCCACCCAGCAGGGAGCTGGTTATATAAAAAAGCATTTCTTACATCTTCCCCTTTACTACTTTTGAAATACATTCTGTAATTCAACCGCATTTGATCACAGATAACTCACTGACCATCTGATAAATACTGCACACAAAAATATCAAAACAGCAAGGCCCAATCTGATTGGCTGTCTCTACAGTAGTGAAGGTCAAAAAGTCACTTTTTGCATATCATATTTTTGAAAGATACTGAAAGTATGTATATTCCTGAGCACACCTTTATTTGCCTTGATCCAAGAAATATATCTACCCCCCAAAAAAATAAAAAAATAATTAGGGATGTAATCTAAACATTTTGGTTGATACCAATCATTATTTATATTTTAAAGCCAATATCTGACAATACAAAACAAAAACGCTCACCTTAACATGCATTTCAAACAACACTAAACCATGTTCCTATACAATGGGAAACTAATTTTCATTTTAAACCAATTACAACTTCAAAAAGAAATCTTTTCTGTTTCCACAACCATTTACCTACAGTTAAATTGACAAAACCTTTCACTTTTCATGTAACAAAGAACAGAGAAACAAAATGCCTATGTCTAAAAAATTGCACCAGATCTGAGTAAATATTTTATTTGTATAAAAAGTCAGTCGACTACAAATAATGAACCCCACATGATCACGTGGCTGTAATTTATCACTAAATGTACTTTTTTTCTTTTGAGATCTGCCCACTGATCCATGTGCAGGGTGTTGAGACCTGTGTTTATGCCGCTCCTTAAAGCGCTGGTCAGGGTCATTCCACTGTTACATAACACAGACTAACCAGTTCTGACAGGAATGTGTCTCTAATGAGGCCTATAATGTTCGGCTTCTGGGTTCTTCAGATTGCGCAGAAAGTGAATTTAATGAATTTGTTATGATTTAGAGTGTGGTTCTGTGAAGTTGGGAGGGACCGAAGCCAAAGACTCATGCGGTACCTCAGCAGCTGCTGTAGGCCATCACCTCGTATGGCGTCGAGTTACTGGTGACTCTACTCATTCCTGTCGTGTGTTTGCTCGCTTACATTGTGCGATGAACAAGTCCCGCCTCCTGATAAATTCCTCCCGCCCACTGCTCGATCATCCTGCGGGGTCAATCTGGCATTTACCCAGCCCAAAAAATAAAATAAAAATACACACTTCCTATCTATCTATCTATCTATCTATCTATCTATCTATCTATCTATCTATCTATCTATCTATCTATCTATCTATCTATCTATCTATCTATCTATCTATCTATCTATCTATCTATCTGCCTGCCTGTCTGTCTAGTGTACGTGTATATATATATATATATATATATGTGTGTGTGTGTGCGTGCGTGTGTGTGCGTATGCGCAGAATGAATTGAGAATGAACGGTAAAAATTCACATGAGTGGAGGAAATGCTTCCATTGCAATATGATTGGCTGTTCAAATAATAAATCCGGCCTCTTATTTTCGTGCACATTACACATCAGTGAATCAGTCTGAATGAACAAAATAATGATGTTAATGGGAAGACTAAATAAAGTAAACAACTCACCCACTTTATGTCATGTCAAAAACACCTGAAATGACTTGAAAACATGATCTGTGAAGGTTTTTGTAGTGAGCTTGGTGAAATTAAATGGTGCATCTCTGTGTCTGTTAAACTCATGACACCTGCAGTGTTGACCGAGCTTTGATGACTGATTATCTAAAAATAAGTTGACTATAAAAAAGAACAGCTGAACATGAGCTCACAAATAAAACATGTAATCTGAAATTTGTTACTTTTTTGATAGTGCGAGTAGTGTTTATTTGTAACTGGAACTGGAACATGAATCTGGACTTTGCCCCCTTATTTCAGAACACTATTGTACACTACTATTATACACAATATACTGCACACTTTTGTCCAGGACAAACTGCAGCTCATGTCTCTTTTAACATTCTGTTCGTGTTCTTCCTCTTCCTCTTCCTACTTTGTCTGCATCAGTGTGGGCTTGGTAAAAGGCCACATCAGGGATACATAACAGCCTTCTGAAACCTAAAATGTCAAATGGGACACTCTACAATGTTCAACAACGGCCTGCAAATGCTCATCAAGTGCTCCATTTGGGACAGGGGTTTCGAGGGGACTGTAGACCAGTTAGATTGGGTTACATGTACTGGACCTCAACTGTTCCCTCCTTCAAACACGCTCCTGTCAGGTTATTTTTCATCTCAGGCTGCCAGAGATGGATGATGACTGGTATTTTCCCACAACTATTGGGCTTCAGTGCACCAATCTGGTCTCCTTCTGATCACGCACACTTGGGTTTGCGCTTTCTCCCTCTCTTCATCGGTCTCTCTCTCAAAAGAGAGATCGAGAGTCAGAGGGGCAACAGCAGAGTCTGAATAACAACTAGAAGACTCTCTGAATATATATAAGCGACATGCTTTTTAGAAAAGGAAAATTTAAAACATTAAAAAGAATTAGGGAGCATCAATAAATTATGAATGATTTACTGCCATTGTAAGAATTAAATGTAATCAAGTAATCAAAAAAGTAACTGTAGTCTGATTATGAGTATTTTAAAATGGAATATGATCTAATTACAAGTAGGCCTACTTATTTTTGGAGTCTGATTACATCCAGATTATATGTAATCCATTACTACCAAGCACTAATATATATATAATTAAAAATATGCTAGATTTTTAAATAATAGATAGCTCAAATAATGCTTTTGTCACATTATAAATATTTTTACTTACACTTTTAATCAATTTAATGCGTCCTGAATAAAAGTACTACACATAAACAAATATTTAAAAAAAAAACCGATATTAATAATATAAATATAAATACTTAGATGCATACACCTGTCCACACACATTTTTGATTAAATATGTCCATATAAATTAAAGATGGCAATCATGTTGTAGCAGTTTCCTTTTATCTCTTTTAAAGGAATGGCATAAACAGAATGTCCCATCAATGGCTTTTAAAGGATTGTGACACTGTCAGACTTAGTGACAGC
Source organism: Squalius cephalus (assembly GCF_949319135.1). Classification (NCBI taxonomy): domain Eukaryota; kingdom Metazoa; phylum Chordata; class Actinopteri; order Cypriniformes; family Leuciscidae; genus Squalius; species Squalius cephalus. Next base: position 45,750,621 of record NC_137122.1, on the reverse strand, counting down.
CAACCGGGCCACCAGAGCTCACAGTCAGCAGATCAGAGACACGATTTCTGCTTGTGCAGAGTCGCTATGCACTGTATACTGCGAAGCCAGGGGCCCCGAGCTGAGACCTGAGAACTAGAGTCTCCCTGACACAGACGCAATCCAAACAGGCCATTAAAGTCTGATACATCCAACCTAACAATAAACAGACAGGAGTGAAGATCCAGATGGCAACATGTTCAACAAGTGTTTTCACCCGGCAGAACAAGGCATTAGTTATATAGGGCCAGTGTAGGGTCAAATGAGGATATGGACTGTGCTGACAATGCCATGTAACATGGCCTTCCAATTCCAAAAAGCTGTTGGAGATCATACCGGTCTCAACACAACATTTAGAATTTTAGTCAACGTACTGTAAAGTCTCGAAATCCCGTCTTCACTAGGATGGAGCAAATGTAATCTGAGTATAGCGACAGATGGGACAAAAAAACAAAAAACAAAAAAAAGGGAAGGGAAAGTAATGAAATGGATAAAATGTAAGTTGGAATGCTCAGACATTGGAATTCTAGTGTTAAATAATTTAAGCCAATCGAACTGACTTTTTATGAAAGTCACGTACATTTTCATGGTCACCACAGTTTCATTCCCACCATTTTTTTTGTAAATTTCAAATTACATTTTAAAAATATTTGGGAAAACTGGAAGTCTAAAATGCTAAGGCTAATTTCATAGATATCATTTTACAGAATGTATAATATACACAATAAACACAAAGTTTTTTGTAAACAAGTTTAAAAAAAAAAGAGTTGGATAAATAACAATATGGGTCAAGTATAATATTTGGAAACCTATAATTAAAATGAATAAATTAAACAAAAAAAAATTTTATAATGAAAAAATATTATTAAATGACTAAATAAAACTAATTAGAAATAAAAAATTAAATGTATTTTTATTTCAATACTAATATTTTATATTAATATATATATATATATATATATATATATATATATATATATATATATATAGCCTATATATAATATTAAGTATAATATATAATTTTCATACAATAAATATTGAAATGATTTGTTTATTTTATACTTTCTTAGTTTAAACATGTAATAGTTAATATTTGTATGATGAATGTTTATATTAAGGAAAATGGTATGCATGTGAAAAATAGCTCAAATAAATGATGACGGTCAGGTAAAAAGTAAAAAAAAAAAAAAAATGTTTTAAGTTGAAATCATTTAGCCCATAGAACATAAAAGTTGAATAAACACCCATTTGTCTGCACCTGTAATGCATCACAGCAGAACTTCAATGAACATACAGCAGATAAGCAAAACGTATAGACGAGTTAAGGAGATACCAAATGTAGCCTATAGTTCATTCACATTGCCAGATCTGCACAGACTCAGGACGTGCCACATGAGGGAGGGCAGAGCAGGGCAGTGGGGTGGAAGTCTACAGTGGGAGGTGAGCAACACTAGACTGTCTCAAAGAAACAGGTGTTTGTTCCGGAAACAAAGTTGCATGGCTTTAGGTCTTTGGCTCTATTGCAAGGATCATTAGAGAGGCATTGAAGGAAACCACAGGCACGTACCATTTCAAAGAGTGAGGTGGGGGTGGGGGGAAGAGGGGAGGTTTCAAAACAGGATGTTTGTAGAGAGGTGCCGATGTACCGTATCATGTGGAGGACTGATGGCAGACCATATTTCTGAGCCTCTCACACATTCTCAATCTCTCACAAATAAGAGATGTTACATAATGCAAAAGGGAGCAGCATTCAACAAGCAATATTGCAATACTATATCTGATTCCTCTACAAAGCTTTTTTTTTTTACCAACAACACAGCAGAAATTGTAAACTGAATAAAATCTGCATTTACATTTCTGCACTTAGCAGACACTTATCTAAAGCACATTCAAAACAAAGAATGCAACAACATAAGCTAGAATAAAGTTAAGCATGATAAAATACTGTCCTCATTTCTCTAAAGTGAAATTACTTTTAAGCAACAAAAAAAAAACAACCTTGCTTTGTCAGGGAAAATACTTAACTTAATGCCTAATGTTAACAAGTAAAAGACTGCATGAAATTGCTTGATGAGCACAGTTTTCTGTCCAGTGTTGACATATTTCTATTAAAACAAGAAGTTTGGGTTAGGCTTACACCGTTTAAAAGTTTGGCTTCAGGAAGATTTTAAATAAATTAACACTTTCATTTAGCAAGGACACATCAAATTGATAAATTTGACAGTAAAGACATTTATAATATTACAAAATATATATATACTGTATATTTCAAATAAATGCTGTTGGAACTTTGTATTCATCAAAGAATCCTGAACAAAAATTTTCAACATTGATTATAATAAGAAATGTTCTTGGGCACCAAATCAGCAAATTACACTCTAAACAAAAAGGCTGGGTTGTTTCAACCCATGTTTGGGTCAAATATGAACAAACATTATTTAAAGCATTATTTAGAAATCATGTGACATTGAACTGAAAACTGGAGTAATGATGCTGAAAATTCAACTTGGACATCACAGGAATAAATTACATTTTAAAATGTGTTAAAATAGAAAAAGCATGTGATTGATTGGACAAAAGTCTGAGTAGTGCAACTTGAGTCATCAATACTTTTGGTCATGAGAAAGACATTTTGAGCACAAAAGGGAACCGTCATCAATTAAGTTAGAGTACACTAGCATAGCCTCAAAGCTAACAAACAAGGACCAAGAGCCACTAAACTGTCTTTAATGGATCACGAGTAGAAAATAAAAGAGAAGCAAAAACTGACTGACTAAAACAGTATTAAAGAATATACAACTGGACCTACGAATTAGTTCTGACAGTGTTCAGAGATGACTTACTTAATAATGTCTCCGCTTGTTCAAGTCATGACGATGGGAGCTTTTTTGAGCAAGCATTACAACAGTGTTCATGACAACACTTTGTCACAGCTACAAGTGGGCACTATACTAGTCCATCACCGCGCCGCCGCTGGGTCGCGCAGCCTCAACCGGTCTCTCAGATATGAAATACAGTACCGTTCATCCATCAGCGGCCTGTCATAAAACCACTCGTAGCTCTGATAAAGGGACGCCATAATGTGATTTTAAAGGGCCTTGGACACAGACAGCTTTTACTAAAGTCTCTCAGTCTCTATCTTCTGGTTCTCTTTCACATGCATCGCATTGTGTTCTCGTTACTTTTTTCCCTCTCTCATGGAGTCATATCTCACTTCTACTCCAGCACACTTCAACACCCTGACGCTTGCTGATCGCCTCGTGTCTAGCGTCCTCACCTTGTGTGATTGCAACGTGCCGGAGCGAAATACTCCACGTATGAATTCAGATCTGTAGTCGCTGTCCTCAAATCCTATTCTTGAACATTTAATGAGGAAAGCGAAACCATGTCAAGATCAACAGCGTCAGGCAAATTCTGCCAACACTGCACTGATACTAAGAAAGGACTCCAGCAATGTTAGGGACATGGCAGTATCCCTGCTCTCCTCTCCAGTGGCCTCTGACATTACTAATCACTCGAACAACAGCTATTCTGCTCTTTCTGATTATGTGAAATCATACTCGTTTAGCTGCTTGATAATGTGACAGACCTACCTGTATGTAACTACACTACATCTTTCTCTGTGGCAAGGCAATGCTGGTAAAGCATCATTCACACACCAAAACATGCACATCTTTGCTCTTCGTTTCGAACAGTAGCTCTAAATACATTTTGTTGCAATTTTATCTGTAACTGTGTGATGGCCGTATGATTGAGATGTTTTGTGCTTTTCGTAGAATGTGGTCTTCATCTCACAATTTAATTGGTGCTACAAACACACACACACACACCGGTTTGCATGCTTTATGGGGACATTCCATTGACTTAATGACTTTTATACTGTACAAAATGTATATTCTATCCCCTTACACTAACCCTACCCCTAAACCTACCCATCACACAAAACTTTCTGCATTATTACATTTTCAAAACACTTCATTTAGTCTGATTTATAAGCTATTTTCCTCATGGGGACCAAAAAAATTCCCATGAGGTCAAAACTTGTATTACTATCCTTATAGGGACTGTGGCGAGCAGGACGAGGTCTGAGAGAATGACGCGAGGCCGGTGGCGTGACTGATAATGAGCGACACCTGCGCGACGCACCGGTCTCGTATCTCTCACGGAGAAGTGGAAGCATAAAAGGAGGATCGACTACAGTGAAGGACGAGAGAGGACCAGGCCTGGATTTATGTTGTGTTTTGTTTCTGTTTTATTGTATGTAGCAGCAGTTATCCGTGAGGGACTGCTGCCTTTAGTTTTGTATTTGTTTATTTTATTATTTAAGTCTATTGAATGTTCGCCAGTTCCTGCCTCCTTCTTCCCATAACAACGAACTGTGTTACAGGGACATTTAGTCCTCATGACGTAGGGAATACCAGTTACACACACACACAACTCTCCTGGTCTCTTCAGAAATGTTATCAGGGTTAGGCACTCAAATGTCTCAATGGCTTATCATTCTGATAGACCCGCCGGGACTGTATTTCTCCAATTTCAGTTCTAGCAGCCAAGCAACCATGAGAATCAAGACCTTACCCAAGCAGCCAAGAACACACTAAACTCTAAGGCTAAACTCTACTGCTGTGACAAGCAGGGATCACTTTACATCCAATCGTGCAACCAAGAGTTTTATTTTCCAATGATGAAAAGCACAAAGCATTTCAATCATACGGCCATCACACAGTCACAGATAATGGCGCACAGCACACACTAACAGACCTGCAGGGTTTTTTTTTTTTTTTTTTTTAACAAATTAAAGATCAAAAGTTTGGTGTTGGTAAGGCGTCGCTTATGCTCATTAAGGCTGCATTTGTTTAATCAAAAAATACAGTAAAAATAGTAATAATGTGAAATATCATTACAATTTTAAATAAATGGTTTCTATTTCAATATATTTTAAAATGTAATTTATTCCTGTGATGCAAAGCTGAATTTTCAGCATCATTACTCCAGTCTTCAGTGTCACATGATCCTTCAGAAATCATTCTAATATGATGATTTGATGCTCAAGAAACATTTATTATCATCATCAATATAGAAAACAGTTGCTGCTTAATATTTTTGTGAAAATCTTGATACATTTTTTCATGATTCTTTGACGAATAGAAAGTTAAAAAGAACAGTATTAATTTGAAATAGAAATCTTTTGCAGCATTATAAATGCCTTTACTGTCAGTTTTGATCAATTTAAAGAGATAGTTCACCCAAAAATGAAAATTCTGTCATTATTTGGCTCAAGTTGTTCCAAACCTGTAAAACTGATTTTCTTTCTTCTGTTGAACACAAAAGAAGATATTTTGTAGTGTGTTGGTAACCAAAAAGTTGATGGACCCCATTGACATCCACAGAACTTTTTTTCATACTATGGAAGTCAATGGGGTCAATCAACTGTTTGGTTACAGACATTCTTCAAAATATCTTCTTTTGTGTTCAACAAAACAAATAAATTCATACAGCTTTAGAACAACTTTAGTAAATGATGGCAGAATTTTCATTTTTGGGTGAACTATCCCTTTAAATACATCCTTGATGAGAAAAAAACATTAAAACTGATCTTTAAAAAATCTTACTGACCCCAAACTTATGAAGGGTAGTACATATTTTTACATTCAACTAAAATCATTAGGTTTTTCAAAAACTTGTGGAGTTCATGCAACTCGAGTGTTGCTTTTATTTAAGCAGAAGAGGGACAAACCAAATACTAAGACTTCTTTAATAAAAATTTCACTCAAAATGTTAGGCTGATAACATGATTAACAATAAAACCATTTAAAAAATTGTGTTAAATTAGAAAATATTAGCACTTGCACAAGTGGTCTCTGACTTAGGGACCCCACTCTTCATTTATACCAATGTCAGCACAGGCAAAAATTTGTGGTCATAAGATCTGAAGCTTCCAAGTGGGAAATGTATACCATTAATGCATCTTTATTAAGTAATCATGGTATAGATTTCAAGTGCTGAAGGGCAGCGTAGGAAGTGATGATCTGCCTTGTGCTAGGCATGCGTCTGAGTTGAACGGGCAAACTAATTCAATCCAGAGGTGAGAAACTCCTGTGCCCCAGCAGTCTCAAGATGCCCATGTATCAGAGTGACCCACTGTCCCCGAAATGCTTTTGTGCTCCCAAACTGAGAAAACTGAACATCCTTTGAATGTCAAAAACAGCCGATAGCCTGGCTTTTACCAGGGAAACATCTCTAAACAATGAATCTGTTGTCAAACCCTCCATTCCCATGCACAAGCAAGCCTGAGAAGCTGCCATGCTCTTTCAAAGTCAACGCGGACGTCCAGCGAGCCTGCAGTCTGATGGCAGCGTAGGCGTCTCTACTAGGAAGCAGAGTCGGGACTTAAATGGAGTTTGGGCTGCTGACAGGTATTAATACGAGACAGAGACTCCAACCCGATCTGTGTGTCTAATGAAGGATAGGGGGTGACCTGGCCCCCCGAGATGTCTTGTTTTCTTACTTATGGCATAAGCCTGGCAGAGATGTCGCAAGCTTTGGTGGGGTCTGGCAATGAGTAGCAGGAGAGTAGATTATCGGGGAATGAAGGGCCTAGAGGTTCAAGTCAAGAGCATGCATTTGATCCTCTCAGTTCCAAAGATCAGCAGATGAAGCCATCGACAGCCTAAAGACAAGACAGCCCAACATCTCACTTGCAAGATAGCAGGTGACCATTTAACAGATGCTTGCATAGTAGGGTTGTTACGATATCAGAATTTCAGCAGTCAATGACCTGCCAAAACAAATGGAATTCAACGATTCTTGATTCTAGTTTCAATACCATAGTAAACAGTAAAATTGCATAAAGCACACTAGCTATTAAAACTTTTTTTTTTAAACTCCAAACCTTTTGTTTTGTTCCCAGTGAGCATTTTTTTGAAGTTCAGTTGCACGATCTTACTTACTATGATGAGGGCTTGGCTCATGAATATTAATGAGCGTATGTTAACAACATTAGCAGCATGAACAAATAAAATCATGTCTGAATATTGAATACATCCATGAACCAAACCTTTGACAAACTATCAGAAATCACTTTAATATGCTGATTTGGTGCTCAAGAAAGATTTTATATTATTATTACTGAAGTTGAAAACAGCTGAGCTGCTAAAATTTCTTTTAGCAAACTGATCGATTTTTTTTAGGGAAGTTCAAAAGAACACCGTTTATGTCAATCAGAAATCTTTTGCTACATTATATGTCTTTACTGTGACTTTTTATCAATATAATGCATCCTTGCGGAGTAAAAGTATTAATTTCGATATAAAAACCTTTGAACGGTAGTAAACAGTACGATATTGTACAACAGCCACATTTTCTTGCCACGTTAAAATAATGAGAAAAATAAAATGACTAGATTCAGGTAGAAATATTTTGAGAATAAAGTCAAAATAACAAGAATTGAGATGATGCTTCCAATACTACACAAAAAGGTGGTATTGTTACTTAACAAATAAATAGTTTTGATTTGACACAGAAATACCAGTACTCCCTAATCTATAGCAAATATAAACTATAAAGCAAATAATCCTTTTTTAGGGTTTAAAGCTACATCCTTAGGGTTACCTGCCCACATCTTTAACTACTGTACTTTAAAAAAAAAAAAAAAAATACAGTAATTTAACATATTCAAACTGACGCTCAAATAATATTTAGACTATTTGTGCTTGACTGCACAGTGCACACACACTAACACATGTGCATTATACCATCTGAGTTCAGCATGTCTGTAAACAGTCCAGAGAGCCGGATGTCTCTGGAGGTGACGCACGGGTAGACAGAATGTCGGCTCTAATGGCCAGATCAAAGGGAACTCCCGCCACTAGTTTTACATGGACATCCTGCAGTGACATGAAATAGCCTCAGCCATGCAGTGAAATGAAATGTGAATCTGAGTCTCAATACCTTATCTAAGGGCAGGGAGAGATAGTATATGTATATACAGGTCTGGTCAGCAGTTCAACATCTCAAAGTGTCTCCACAAATAAAGCTTGGCTATAAAAGATGAATTCTATATTCATGCACCAAGTTGTCTGGCAACGGTAAACAGCCTACACTCTGCTTAGCGTCGAGCCAACATCATCTCTGGACCGTGGTTAAATCAATGTAACATATGGTTCTTAGTATAGCTTACTGCTCTAAAGGTTTTGAGACTTTCTCCATTAAAAAAAATCACTCTATAGGCAAAGAACCACAAACTCTCAACAATTATTTCTTAATTTGACATTTTCTAGAGCAATTTATTTTAATTTCCTATTTCCAAAACATTTTATATTGTTTAGTTTTTTTAAATTACAGCTGGATTCTGTATATTTGGAAATCCAGAGACGAAAGCACCTTCAGATTTTTGTGTCAAATTCAAGTTAAAATAAAAAATTGTATCAAGTTAAAAGAAATAATGATAATAATAATAATAATAATACATATGTAAATAATAAAAATTACATGTAAAATTTTTAATTTTTACATGTAAGATTTTTAAATAATTTTGAAATAAGTCTTTTATGCTCACCAAGGCTGCATTTATTTGATCAAAAATGCAGCAAAAACAGTAATATTGTGAAATATTATTACAATGTAAAATGTTTTCTATTTGAATATATATTTTTTTAAATGTATCCTGTGATGCAAAGCTGCATTTTCAGCATCATTACTCCAGTCTTCAGTGTCACATGACATGATCCTTCAGAAATCATTCTAATACGGTGATTTGCTGCTCAAGAAACCTTTCTTATTTTTATCAATACTGAAAATAGCTGTGCTGAAACAGAGATACATTTTTATCAGGATTATTTGATGAATAGAAAGAACAATGTTTATTTTGAAAACAGTAGTGTAAATAGAAGCATGAAAACACTGTCTCTTCTGATTCCTTATTTTATCAAGTATCATACTAGCACAGATTTGTGCATATGCATTATCACAAACAAAAAACATCCGTATGTTGATAACAAACTTTAGGATAACTTTTATCCTGTGTGTCCTCCTCTATAGGCTCTGATACAAATCAACACAAGTCTGTAATGATGAGCTGTATAGGAATGTCAGCTGACACACATGCCAAAGCCACTGTTTCCTCTCAACTGCTGTGCTCAGTACTTCATATCATTCATGCCAACCCAAGGCAGACCCACAAACATTGATAAATAAGAGACATGGCACCCCACAAGCTGGGCCATATTGGTAGGGGTCAATAAGGAATGATGTTCCGGGCCCCAGTGTATTCTTTATTATAGTGTTCTAAGATTCTAAAAAAATAGATTGCAACCTGTTTTTCACTGTTTAGGTACATGCGAAGCTGTGTCGAAGCAGCAAAAAATACTGTGGAAGAAGCTGAAGCTCCAGAGATCTGATTTCAAATCTTATTTCAGTAAGCTATATCAGTGCACTTTTCTCCAGACCATGCTAACAAAGCTAAATGCAAAATTAAGTGTAAGTGCAAACATGTAGGATACATGAACATCATCTTTAAGAGGAAAACTATCCGACAGACAGTTGAACAGTGTTCAGAGAGACTGTTACTGTGACCTCTTCGGAGCAATCGGTGCCTTGGTGAATAATAATCACTAGATCTGCGGAAATTGTTCTGAGCTAATTATTTATATATATATATGAAGCATGTCATTCAACTAGAGGTGTTTACTTACAACACTGAAGGTGTAAAATATATTAGCATATTTGACTGCCTTACAGAGAGCACTTCTTTCAACCAATAAAGGCTCAGGAGGAGAACTTCTGCGTAAATGGCTATTCCAGTAATAATAGAATATATAATAGGTCATAGAAACAGAAATGTTAAAGAAAATACTGAACTGACATGACAAAAATGATACTTAGAAAGTGTTCTGAAGGCAAAAAGAAAAGTAGTATCATGACAGGTATAGCTCACATTTAGGACCAACATAATATCTGGAAATGCTCTTATGCTTCATAAAAGCACAATGCAACCAGATTATATTAAGATCAAACTTTAATGCCAAGTAATTCAAGACTAATAAATTCAAGAGTAGCCTACTTTCAACCAGCTAACTTACTAAAAGCTGTTGCCACTACAAGACAACCATCAAAATTGGCAATTTTTTTTACCTTTCTCAGCAAGAATAAAAGGTTTTTCTTGTATCCTAGGTCGTTCGGCTAGTGTTCGTTTAAATCCACGCTGAAACTTTTGCTGGTCTGGGAGAAAGTCCAGGCTCCGGGCAGCTGTCGCTTACGCACGGGTGTCTTGATGAAACCTGAGAAACGCCTCAGGTAGGATCATCACTTCGCCTTATACTTGTGACACTCTGCCAACTTCTCCCAACTGTCACACTCCTGGGGGATAAAAACTGGATTAAGACCAACCTAATAGTAGATTTTAAACATGATTATGGATAATAAAGTTACGTTCACAAGGTATACCTTAATACGCTGACAGGAGTGAAGAAGTGAAATTAAATAAGGCAGTTCTTGCGTTGTCATATAGATGGATGCACGAAATCATCTAGATAATTTTAATAAAACGAATTAACCACGGTTTAGAAATAAATTAAACAGCAGTATAGAATTTATTACTTCACAGGCAATCTGTCAACTTGCAACAACACCATGACCTGACATGATGTACATTTTCTCGTTGCCCATGAGCACGCTGAGGAAGATGTCCGGTTTGGAAATGAACCCGTTTTAAAAGGTAACCATGTGCTTTCTGGGAGCACGTTCATTTATGACCTCCCTGAAGTGCTACAACAGCCAATACTGGCCTCTCTTATGTCTAGTAGTGTTTTGTTCATCAACATGTCCGTGTTTTCAACAAGTCGTTAACAAAGTGATGACTTTGAAGCATTTCATTAGTGAATGTCCTAACTTCCTTGACTGAAGGAGTCGCAGTTTTGAGTCTGAACACCCTTGGAGGAAGGAACTGTTTTCATTATGAACGAAATTAATGAATCAGCCATCTGATTTAACTGAGACACTCTTTTAGCAGTCTAATAAATTAATTATTAGACGCAAATTTTAATAAAAGATTATGTTTTGGTCGTGATCGGTTGAGTGAGTGATCCAATGACTCACACAGCACACAAAAAGCCACCGAAAGAATCAGCAAATGAATAATTTTGGTCAACAGATTCAAAGGATTTTGGTCAACAACAGGATTTTGGTCAACACAGAATGAATTATTGTGGTCAACAGATTCAAAGGATTTTGGTCAACAGATTCAAAGGATTCGACTCACTGTCAATGAGATGAATCAAAAATGTTCACATTTGAGAAACAGATCTCATGAATGCTGACCATATACTGATGTGAAGGGAATGGAATGTGTTAATACAAATATGTGGGCTATAATTGAGTGTAGCCTCAGTTCTGTTCTGTTCTGTTCACTTGTGCTAAGGGGTTCTTGGTGAAAGCGATTCAACTCCACTGGAAATACAAAGCACATTTTCATATGTTTCGCAATGTTCTATGAAGAACTGCATTAAATCATGTTTTTGGAATATCTGAAGATGAAAACAGGAAATTAAATGAATAGACTGCATTCATGGATATGACGACATCCTCTGTTCTCTCTCTTCATTTAGTTTTGTGTGTATATTTCCAGAGGATTTCTGGAAGAAGTTAAATCCCATGCATGAATTTGCCGATACAAAAAGGCTTTGTAGAGAATAGACTACATCATACACATCAATGGTGTATTCAGAGTTGCTATTCACAATGAAAACTCAGTAATGGACTAGAGACACCAAGTAGTCTGTGACATGATGTATTGCTATTCAGCATTCATTTAATATTACTTGAGAGGTCAAACAGATGTCAGGTTTATCATACTGTGAATTTTGCCATGCCAAATTCAGTAAGGCCCTCATAACATCATCATCGCTAGAAAGCATATTGGGCGACCATCAATATAATACAATCAATATAAATTATTAATATTTTCAAAAAATAGCCATGTTATAATTGGTATAAGTGGCAATGCATCTAAAGGAAACTAAAATAGTTATTTAAAAGTGTATATTGAGATATGACCTATGGATATGACTAACAGACTTGAGCTTGAACTCCATTCCCAGACAGAAGCTGTCAATCCATCTGTCTCAACACCTGTTATTTCATCTCATAATAGCCTACTGGCAGCACAACGGCTCAACCTACTGGTCATTTGTAGTAATGCACAAGAACACTAGATTTGAGCATCAACATTTTTAATCTGGATCAAAATGATCTAGATTTGGAAATCCCATGTTTTGCTCTCCAGGATCATGTAATCCATCTTACTTTTGTGCTGGTTTTTCAAAGCAAAATATTGATCACCCTGATCCAAATACACACTTTATTCAGACGACCTAATCCGGATTACTAATGCTCCAAAGGGGTTACATTTCACAATTATAGGGTGTTAGCTATGTCAAGAAGAACAGGTAGAAGAATCAGAACTATCAGACCCCTACGGAAGCAGTAAAGGGACATGGTGATGGAAAAAAATATAATATTTTAATGCTTTTGCGTTCTCACAAAGTTTTGCGTTCTCCAAGAAATGTTGTGTTCATTCGTGAAAAACTCAAAAGTTTTGAGAGTGAACACAAAGTTTCTTAGGGGATGCAAAACATTTGCTAGAGAACACAAAAGCATTAAAATTCAGTTTTGTTTGATACTGACAGCTGTTTGGGGGATTGTTTTATGGTGGTGTGGTGGATTTTTAATAGTGGCAAAATCTTCACTGTACTGAAAGGCTTAACAGGTAGTCTAATGTCTACTTCTAATTTATTACTTTAACAGTTAAACTAATCAAGAGCATTATTATTTATTTTGTGTTAACAGAAATGACAATTACAGCTCTGGATGTAACTGAGCAACATTTTAAACTATCTACTTCCTGTCTTGATACACAGCCTACTTGATTTTATTTTCTAAAATAATGTGTCTTTAAACTGTCTAGAAATAGATAAAGAAAACAGAGCTTGGTTCAATCATTAGGACCCCAATTTATTTTTAGGCTTGGACTTATGATATCGTTTTAATATTTTGAATTAGTTTTTATTTTTGTATTTTCTGTTTTCCATTTTAGGTAATGTTTTTAGTAATTTTGTGTTTTTGTCACTTTTATAAATTTGAGTTATTATAGTACATCAAGTTAAAGTAAATTAAAAGAGAAATTTGCAGCTTTCACTTTCAATTCTCAAATAACTTTTCTCCAATTGGATACTCAACAGCAAATCTAGATTATCAGCTTCTATAATTAGTTATGCTGCCCTCCTGTGGAGCACAGACAAAAAGACAGAAATTGTAGATAAGAGAATCATTTACTGTCAATGATGAGATTTGATTCAGAAGTCCAGATGTGTCATAGAAGATCATTTTATAGTATTTTTATTGATCGTTTCCATAGTTCTATTCTATTCTATTCTAGTCTATTCTATTCTATTCTATTCTATTCTATTCTATTCTATTCTGTTGCTTATTTTGGTGAAGCCTTCTTTTACTATAACTTGAATATTCAAGGAAACTGTTGCTGCGGCAAGTTAAATCACTCATTACAAAATGTACATGCAGTGCATCATCCAACATTGTTCTTTCAGACAACAGTTTATTGAGTTATATGACTCATGGAGTTATATAAATTTCTAGACAGAGTGAAGTAACAGACATTGAAAACAATGCACATACTTACATCCTGGAAACACTTCTCTCCTCCTACCCTGTCAGTAAGAGTTCAAGTAGGCTTAACAGCATGAAACCAGACACTCCAAACAGCCCTGCATCTCTCTGTCTGGAGAGGGACATCCCACAGAGGGAGACCTAGAGGGGCTGAAATCACAGCAACAGAAGAGGGTCCCGTGTCACAGCCGGTGTGATCCATACATGCAAACAGATACTGGATGAGTAGGAGTCTATACTCCACTCCTGCTGTGTTGTCTTATGCGATTCATAGGCTTCTGGTATTAACACCAGAGCTGAACTGACAGATGGAGCGTGGAAGGGGAATTTAGATTGAACATTTAATCTAGGAGGTGCAGGTTCAGACAGAAAGTTGATCAGTTGCAGGTCAGAAAGTGGTTACTGGATTTGAGTTTAATTCACTTCTCTATACCTTCTGTATACACTGTTTTTTTTTCTGTCTGGATGTTTATTTTGAGCTTTCAGTGAAGTTATGGGCATGCACTAATCTGCAAACTTAAATAGTCAAAAATAGATATTCATTGATTTGTATTAAATGATTATTCTTCTGTTGAAATCAGGTTCTGCCTATTGTACAGGCAAGAATTTGTATTTCCTTCAGCCTGAGGCTTTTTCATTTCACTTGCGGTGAGAAAGCAAAGGAGCCTTTACATTTGCCAAAAATAGAACTTTTTTTCTGGGATTAAAAACAATATTGCAATTACAAGCAATATTGTAATGCATTCCCTTTAAAAGTAACTTTCCCCCAACATATTTACATACACACACTGTATTATCCATAGTTTATTCCTTCCATCTGGAGCAGGAGGTTCAGGGCTGAGTGAACAGGTGGATGATGCTTCTTCTCTTTTAAACTGTTGTTACTGGTGTCGGCTCCAGACGCCTGAATAACAGACATCAAGGGTTAAAAAAGCGAGAACGGCAAGCAGTTGCTGTTCATAACAAAACAAGACATAAGGTATTTATCCTTAATAATTCCCTTGATCTTTTGAAACTCACAAAGACAGAGAGAGGGCTGTCCAGTGAAATATAACAAATATCTAAACAGGAGAAAATGGATTACAGTTACAGAAAATTGTTACAGTTGATTTCTTAATCATTGTAGTTGGTGATTAAGAGAAATGTGTAATTCTCCCAGCGCAGATTAAAATGCAGAGAGAGAATTAAGACAGACATTTTTAAGTTGATTCCTCTGAAAAATGTAAAACTGTGGTATTCAAAACATTGCTGATTTTATACTGACCAATGGCAGACAGGGGTGAAACATACATACAAATGTAAATGAGACAAGTTTCCAGAAGTGTCCAAATTTATCCATGGTAATGCGTTCTCTGAAATTCCTCCATCATCTCCTCAATTGTGAGCCAACAGCTATATGAAAATTGCAGGACCTGCCAGTTTCGTCAGAGACATAGACAAACAATATCTTACTACCCTCTTAAAAATAAAGGTTACAAAATGAGGTTTTCGCAACAATTTCATAGAAGATCCATTTTAGGTTTATATCACTCCATTATCAATTTTATCACTCACATGACATCACAGCAATAGTCAAGTAAATCAAGTACCTCCCAACATTTTTCCTTGTCCGAGAAGCCGTTTCACACAGATATACGTCACAATAAGGAAGAAAAGACTATTGCAACTTCTGTTTCAAAGTACTCTTTAAAATAACGTTTTGGGTAAAGAACATTAGAATAATCTCAATAACCTTTTTACACTATAAAGAACCTTTTGTGCAACAGAAAGATTCTATGGATGTAAACGGTTCTTCACTGAAAGATAGACTCCAATAAAGAACCTCTATTTTTAGAGTGTAGAAAAGAGTGCCAAAATCTCTAGCTGAAAAGTTTGAGAGCATAATTATGAACTATAAACTGTTTACTGGTTCTCATCCATGTTAGCATGCTAATACCATCATGCATCTGTCTCAGGGGTTTGGCTTGTGAACACTTAAGCTTTCCTGTCCTTGTTTGGATGATGATGATGATGATGGGATGGGACCAGCCCTCTTGATGCAGTCGAGGAGCATTGAGGAGGGTATAAATCTTCTCAAAGTACATTCTCGTTCCTGTTTCCCATCTCACACCCTCCTGCTCTTCATCTTGGTGGAAGAATGGCTCCTAAAAAAGCTGAACCGAAGAAGGAGGCAGCAAAGCCAGCACCCCCTCCTGAACCAGAGAGACCCAAGGAGCCTCAGTTTGACCCAAAAAGCATCAAGGTACGTACACTTATGGCTTAGTCTGTATTGCAATTTTACTAACAGCTCAGTGTTAGAACATCATGAGAAACATTGGAAAAACCTGAAGTAACTTCTTCCCAAAAATCATAAGGAGGTAGACCTGAAAGACAATTAAGGACACAGAGTTTATTTCTTTCTTTCACACACACACACACACACACACACACACACACACACACACACACACACACACACACACACACACACACACACACACACACACACACACACACACACACACACACACACACACACACACACACACACACACACACGTGTGCCTATGTGTGGTCTGATCAGAGACCACATATGCAACTTTAACAAACCTGATGGTCAGAGATGGGGTCTGACTCTGGAGAGTGGACGCTTGTCTGAGGTCAGTATGAAAGAGCCTCCATGTGGTCATACGGCCTTCCACGCTGGTGTCTCCCATATTACAGCGTAGCATTCCTGCTCTCTTGTCTCTCTGTCCAGTGGACAAAACGGATGGGGTTTCGCTGTAATTACCTCTGGTCCCAGAGGTTTGTTATTCTTAGTCTACATGAGTGGGGGAACAGCTGACTTTTGTTGAATGGCCCCAAAAAGCTTTGTTTGAGAATTACAAACATCTGTAATTCCATTGTGATTGGCCATTGTTAACTGCATTTATAATACTGTTTGGGGGAAAAAAATCCACTTTACCATTATTAATCACAGTGCTAATCAATCAACTTCTTTATAAAAGTTCCCTAAAATCCTTTTTTTACCCTCCCTAGGTGGAGTTTACAGCTGACCAGATTGAAGGTAAATATTTGCTAAATGAAATATACCTAAATTGATTTTTCATATCTCTTCCTCATATCCAATACAATTATCATAATATCCTATCCACACAGAATTTAAAGAGGCCTTCATGCTATTCGACAGAACACCGACTGGTGAAATGAAGATCACTTACGCCCAGTGTGGTGATGTCATGAGGGCGTTGGGTCAAAATCCCACAAATGCTGAGGTCATCAAAGTACTTGGCAAACCCAAACCTGAGGGTGAGAGAAATAAACTGTGCTTTGACCGTATAGGCTAAACATTGCACAATTAAAATGAATATTTTTTGCAATACCCATTTTCTCTAGAAATGAACACCAAACTGATAGACTTCGAGACTTTCCTGCCTATGTTCCAACACGTGTCCAAGTCCAAAGATCAGGGCACGTTTGAGGACTTTGTTGAGGGCTTGCGAGTCTTTGACAAGGAAGGAAATGGCACTGTAATGGGTGCTGAACTTCGCCATGTACTTGCAACGTTGGGTAAATACAAAACATCGCTACAAAAAAGCTCCATTACTAACAAACCCAATGAATACTTTGTTAGGAAGAGATTTATTGGAACATAAGCATCTTTTTAAAATCTGTCTTTGACTGTTTTTTACATATTTACCTTGAGATTAACACCAGAAACAAGCACCCACAGAGTGTCACATGTCTTGCCTTCAGGTGAGAAGATGACAGAATCAGAGGTAGAACAGCTAATGGCAGGACAGGAAGATGCAAACGGCTGTATCAACTATGAAGGTATGATCATTTTTTACATTTGAAAAGCTGCAAATTACTTAGCTTACTATACTATACAGTATACTATACTCCCATGCAAAAAAAAATTCTAAATACTTTCATTCAGCAAGGATGTATTGATCAAAAGTGACAACATAATAAACAGTTATGTTAAATTGTAATAATATTTCAGCCTTGATGAACATAATGAACATAAGAGACTTTTTTCACACACACAAAAAACAAAAAAACAAAAAACAAAAAAACCTTACCCGTATTTGTCTATGATCTTTGCTTTCCAGTGGGTAGATGATAATCTTGTCTTTTCATCCTTTTCTCCCACAGCATTTGTTAAACATATCATGGCTGGGTAAACAAATAAGGTCAGTGGTGGTTATGAATTTTAAATTCAATTATATGTGCTCATCCACATTTACTTTTGCAAAAGGAAATGAGAAATAATCTGATTGTCTTCTCACATTTCCCCCGTAGGTACTAATGTGACTGTCCTTTGCAGTTCTCAACAGTCCTTCAGCCCAGCTCTCCTCTCTCTAATGCCCTTAACTAGTTTTCCTGTATGAGATTTTGTCTTTGTTTTTTTTTGTGTATGTGTTGCAGGCCAAACGAGAGCAAACCCTTTCCTAGGTTGCCATTTTATAACCAATGCATTTATTTCCAAATTTGTTGGTTACTGAAACTTCTTGTAACATTAGGCAACAGATCTTTTCACATGAAATTATGTCATTGATTTTTGTGTCAGTGCTCACACTCACAAAGTCTAAAACTCACTAGCAGGTGGTATAAAAAATAAACAAACATCAACATTTATATTGACATCACCCCAAACTGCCTCTGTTGAAATGTCACCTTCTTTTCAAGACAGCTGCAGAGAACTCTGAGTGTGTAGATTTTCCTTTTAAAAAGGAATACAGCAACAGCTGGAAAGAGAAAAGACTCTGAAACAGACTCTCACCAGCATCAGTGTGAATTAAAGATTTACAAAGCCAGGATAAACGACAAGAGGAAATTCACATTACATGTGTAAACATTTTAATGGTTTCTGGGAAAGCACATCCTCTTGATTTGATTCTTGTTTCTTGATTTTTCGTAAAGCCATTTGGTAAATGCTTTTAAGGTGTGTATAAATCTGGCATCATTGATGTGATATGGATGATGAATTAAACCAAATTATACCATGGTCTATCCGCACATGTGCCAAGGGCACTAGACCAGAGTGGGGCCCAGACAAGCTGTGGAGCGCCTGGGGGGCCTTTAGACAGGACCGTACAGGGTTATAATCCATCCCTGGTCTGAATACTCGATTCTGATCGGCTGGAAGGTGTGCATTGAAACCTTTTAATGCACAGGTAGTTCCAAATCAGTTTATTCCCCATTCTGTATTAATTTGCTGCTTTCATTTAAATATGCAGTCCCTAGTTTTTCCTCTTTGTCGCCATCTCTGTTCGAAATCTGCAATTGCAGTTATTTGCGGAATTATCAACTTTACGTGGGTTGTGCCTCTGGGAATGAGCGGCTGTCAGTCACCGCGCCGGTGTGGATACTGTCATTCGGAATCACAGATTCTACTTTTTGGAAGTATGACCAACATAAGAATTTGAAAATGTAATCTGAACAAGTAGCCTAAGTAACATCCACTTTTGTTCTGACCAACTAATGGAAAAAAGCATTGCAGTAAATTGCGCTAATTAAATCTAATGATCGCTTATCATATCACATCAAACCGTGCAAATTATACTTTGTTCTCCAATTGTTAATGTTAACAACATCAGCACTGCGTGACTACATTTAATGCCCTTCCGATATTTATCCTTGTTTTCGCATGGGCCGTTTGCAGTCTCTTTTTTTCATTAGCCACTCCGAAGTCCGAAGTCTTTTGCATTTTACAACGGGTGAATCTCCATTTGTCACTGGTGATTGTCGTTTGAACCTTTCTGGATCCGCCATCAAATTGATAAGTTTATATCAAGTGCTGTGAGAAAAGGCTATAAATCTCCACCTCCAGCATCCTCACACTCATAGCCTACTAGCTGAGACACCTTCTTTATGTGTACAGGTGTGACGTAATGACGCAAAGACATTCTCCAATTTCCCGCGGAAATCCACCAGTACTACTGGAATTAAAAACATTATTACCGTTACAAGCTTACCGTTTTGAATCGAGCTAAGGCAAGCAGATAGTTTTGAACACTGGCTGGTTATGTACTTGCTCAAAAAATTATTTTGGATAATTTTTAACCTAAAAAAGTTACAGAATGCAGCTTTAAGCATGCACACACACACACACACACACACACACACACACACACACACACACACACACACACACACACACACACACACACACACACACACACACACACACACATCACTCGTCACTCGCACAGAGAGATCAGAGATCAGAAATCGCTCTGCAGACACACAGAAACATTCAGGAGCACAGAACTAGTTGTCAATGCTGCCCTGTGATAGCTTTGCTACTTAATCAATACATTATATCACTTAGCAAGGGGGTGGTGATAACATCACTGTTTTTGAAGTAATTAAACTCACAGCTTTATTCCTAGAGACGCCGCACAGACGCAGGTAATTCACACAAACTTTCTCTCTCTCTCGATGGGCTAATTTATTCAAATGAATGTTATAATTCAATCAAATATGTAACCTTATTGTTTAAGTGGACAGAATTCTAGATTTAACAAGTAGAAGGAACCTTTACCTTGACAATGACAGCATTCACTTGTGTTGGGTGTTTTTTTTTTTTGTCTCCACATCAATGCATTAAAATGGTTTAATGCACAGCTAGCCGTACATTAATCCTTTGGGGTCAGTTAGATTTTTTTAAAGAGATTTTTTTATTCAGCAAGGATGTATTGATTATAAGTGACAGGAAAGACTTTTACATTGTTACCAACAACTCCATTTCAAATAAATTCTGTTCTATTCAAGAATTTTTGATTCTTTACGATCCTTATCACGGTTTCCACAAAAATATTAAGCAGCTCAACATTTTTCAGTTTTCAACATTGATAATAATAAATGTTTCTTGGGAATGGGAATACATAAATGTTTTAAATCAGAATATTAGAATGATTTCTGAAGGATCATGTGACACTGAAGATTGGAGTAGGCTATTGATACGGAAAATTCAGCTTTGCTATCATTGCTAGCAAGCTTCATGGGAATATATGTATTACTTTGTATTTGATTCTACCAGAATGATCATACTGGTTTTCAGCAGATACTCACCCAGCTTACAGGGAATGTTATTAAAATTTGGGAAAAGGTTCTCTGAAAGTTATGAACAAATATCCGTTTAAAACCAGAGAGCGTGTCCAAGGTGTGATACGAGACACATGAAAGTAGTGCCATTATAAGGAAATAACATCTGACCACTGGATGCCTCGATTGATCAGTTCAGGTACAGTAGTCTCTTCAAGAGTGGCTAGGTGAATATAATGAAGAACAGTTTGTCTGTCTGTACACACACTTGGTTATGTTACAGACACGGATTAGTGATGGACATGTGTGGGTCCACAGCTGACAAGTGTTAACTTACAGACCAGAACAGCTCTCCATTCAAAGGCTATTGTATTTTCCCTGTGTGTCCTTGTGGCTCATGGCAACGGAGATGCCGTCATTTGTCTCCCTTATTGTTGGGCTGTGGGACGCAAGCATCTCCTTTGATTTTTCAACACAATGATGCATAAATAACATATTAGCTTCAGCTGTGTCCCGATTGAGAAACACTGAGGCAGAGCAGGTCATTGTGTTACTGACACATGGAGAGTGAAGACACACAAAACACAATCTATAAGCAGCAGTATAAGAAGGGATTCTTCTCTGTATCACTGTGAAGATTTTCATGCCAAATATACCTACAGCTGCTGCCAGAAATAAACTGCTAATTCCTGTTTGTTTCCAGGATACCTTTAAATTCACAGTTGGAATAACAATGTTTAGTTCATTTGGTCTGACTGGGGCCCTCTACACTAACATAGTCATAGTGTAGGGCCTATTATTCTCATAAAACAGATTTGCAACAACACCAAAAACAAGAGCATGACATCAAGCACCCCCTTTCTGTACCTAATTGGTGGAGCTAAAAGGTCCAATCTTTATATTGGGGACGGAAGTGGAAGGCCAGCAGAGCTCTGAGGGAAGCGGAGGAGCGCTTACAACATGCAGACATCATGGGGACGGTGACTCAGGGGAGGCTGGGCCTGGGAGTCATCACCCGAGCAAGCTGGAAGGAGGCAAGGGCAAAGGACCGGAAGGGGATGGTGCAGAAGGAGATTCGGGCTGTGGAGGAAGAAAGTAGACAAGCCAGGGCAGTAGCCATGAAACAGCAAGGCAGCTGGACCCGGTGGGAAAGTGTCAGAGGAAGGTCCCTCAGTTGGAAGGACATCTGGAATATGGAGGGGCATCGGATAAAGTTCCTTCTTAGCTCCGTTTATGATGTATTGCCAACACCAACAAACCTCCAAAGATGGAGACTGACAGAGGATCCCTCCTGTGTGCTGTGTAAGAGACCGGCAAACCTGGAACACATTCTGTCATCCTGTCGGGCAGGCCTGACTGAAGGCAGGTTTAGGTGGCGCCATGATCAGGTGCTGGCACAACTGGCCGATGGATTGGAGAAGGAGAGGAAGCGAAAAAGAACCAAGGTCCAATACAAAGGCCCCCGCTTCATTGGCTTCCTCAGGCCTGGGGAGAAGGCAGGCAAGGAGGACAGATGTTTAGGGATCCTAGGTACAGCAGAGGACTGGAAGATGAGAGTTGACCTCGGAAGGCAACTCAAGTTTCCGGAGGAGATTACCGTAACCAGCCTCCGACCAGACATTGTGCTTTGGTCCCAGGCAACAAGGCAGATGGCCCTAATAGAGCTGACGGTACCCTGGGAGGAAAGGATCGAGGAGGCACATGAACGCAAGCTAGGGAAGTATCAGTCCCTCATTTCTGAGAGCCAGCAGAGGGGTTGGAGAGCCTGGAATTTACCAGTGGAGGTGGGTTGCAGGGGGTTCCCAGGACAGTCACTTTGGAGGGCATTGGGGACTCTTGGGGTTAGAGGGGCAACTCGCAAGGATCTGGTGAATAATATATCAAAGCAGGCAGAGGCAGCATCCAGGTGGCTGTGGTTGAAGAGGAGCGAGCGGTGGCTAAACCAGGCTGGCAGAGAGGGTGGGGGTCAGAGCTGAGTGGTGAAGTCCTGAATGACTGAGGGAGCAGATCCAGGACGCTGGTTTTGCTGTCAAGCCCCATTGAGGTGTCGTGGGCTAGTTGACGAAACACCGGTGAAGTGGGGTGCCCACTTGAAAACCCAGTGAAGCCAACAGGTCTGAACCATGCAGCTTTGCCCTCAGTTGAAGACGTCTGAGGGGAGCGACTTCTATGCTAGCCACCCACATAAGGAGCAGGACGTAACTCCTGCCAAGTGAGGTGGCTGCGATATACCCTATCGTTTAAAGACAGTATTTATTATAAATTATTTATCCATGCACTCCATTTTTTTAAAATGCATGTGCCCTCATAATCTTTAATTAAAATAACTTACCCTCCCACTAGCAGCAACATAACAGGCTTGTTCGACTTGAACCGGCGCTGCACAGACCGATCGGTGAATGACATCAAAGTACCGCGAGAGCGAATAGAAAGTAGACGGCTCCTTACGCTTTTGAATTGCTCTCGCGGTACTTTGATGTCATAAACCGATCGGTCTGTGCAGCGCCGGTTCAAGTCGAACAAGCCTCTCATCTCTTCTCTGATGATGCGTGACATATGTCACATGACATGCATCACATGACATCACAGCAATAGCCAACCACAACCATCCAATCAATTCTCGATACACAAAGTCAAAGTCCCGCACCGCACTACATTTTTTCTTGTTTGTGAAGCCGTTTCATTCGGATACACATCACAATATGGAAGAAAAAACTATCGCAACTTCCGTTTCATGACGACTTTAACCCTAAAATAATGAAGTTAAGCTCTACCCCTTTAGATCATGGACAAGGTCAAGCTCCACCCATTTAACATTTTTGATTAAGTAATTACTTCACGACCACAAAAAAAAGTATGTTCCATATAGTATGAATGTGATGTAATCTGGACGTACTACGTTCGCCATGCTGTCATTATCATGTGATAATGATAACAATCCCCTCTCATATTTAATAAATAAATAAAATAAATAAATAAATCCCCTCCCATGGCCTAATGTTATAGTAAGGTGTCCAAGTGTCCAATCTCGCCGGAAGTAGTAGGTCATCCGGGTACTTTTTGCCTACTTTTATGAGTACTGTGAATTCAGACATAGGCCTAGCTCTCATCACTTACTGTTTTTATGCAATTTTGGATGCAGCCAAAAACTACTGACAACTGAACTAGTGTTATCCTACTTACTATTATCTTGTTCTTGTTTTGTTATAGTGGAGACATGGCTAGTTGTCACATTTCTATTCGGCTATACGGTATAGACGCACCTTTAAACAGAACACACAAAACAAAACTATTGACAGTTTCCTAACATAGCCTATAGCCCTGGAAAAAGATCACACACTGATCTATTAGTGGGGCATCACAACTTTGTATCTTTTTTTTTTTTTTTTTTAGCTAAATTTGAACAGTAATGATGAATTATGAACACAAAATGATTATGTAACAACACAAATGTTGTAACAAAAGTTGTAATTAATAAATTACATAAAATCTCACCATTTAAGACAGATGTGACAGCTCGAGGCTACTATTACAAAAATATGATGATATTACAATACTTTATTTTATTACAGTTTTAACTTAAGAGGGGTTTGGACTACAGTAAAACTTTGACAGGGCTGAGACGCCATCTAATGGCCAGAAGTGTTTGTGACAGCCATTCTTTATCTTCTGTAGGAAAGAACCATCATTTGAAACATTAAAGGTTGATGTATCAAAGCATATTGAAATAAAGAGAGGTTTAAAAATTCAACACAGGAAGACAAGGCAATACAACAAACATTATCAGGCCATTAGGGCTGTCTCTCTCATAGACACACCTCAAAATGTAAGAAAAATGCTTACTCATTCTCAAGTGGGCTGGTTGCTGAGCAACTCCCACCCAAGCCCGACCTCAACCAAGAGCTCTATTGGCTTTCAGACGAGCATCTCACACATCTGAAGAACACAAGGACACTGACAGCATCAACAGCATTGCTCTTTTTCATATTCTAAAAAAATCGATATTGTTTTTGCAAGTAAGAGATCAAGATTACTTAGCAATAGGAAGGAGGAGAATTTACAATACATTTGATATAGCAATTTCTGGGGAAAAACACCAGCAGCTTGTGCAGCGGTTAAACAGAGGATCTCTTAAAGACACAAGGACTGTTTATGTGAAGGTGTCCAGGTGAAGGACTTGGCTTGGTATGTAACTCTGGAGAATATGGCGGAATTTGGGGGAGCAGCTGGTGCAGTGTGTGTGTGTGTGTGTGTGTGTGTGTGTGTGTGTGTGTGTCATGCATGTTTGTTTAAGAACAGACTGTGAAAATATATAGGACTTGTTCATATAAAACATACTGTTTATAAACAGAAATGGTGCTGAATTAATATTACGATTGTGCTGCATTATGCAGTGAATAAGCCAGAATCTGAAAGTGCTGGCAGAGTCAAACTGACCCAAAACGTTTAATGGAGGACACAGTTAAAAATAACCGAAGAACTAATGTTTTATACAAATTCCAGGACAAAAAATAAAATGGTTATTATTTTTTTTGTCTATAGTCACAAACATTTTAAATATACACTAATGTGCAAAAGTCTTAGGCACGTTAGTATTTTCACAAATAAAAAATGGTTTTAAGTCAGTCATTTATATTTTTTTTCTGTAGTGTGTCAGTAGAAAATATCAATAATCCAGTGAGATTTGTGTATGCACAAGGAGTCTGACAACAGCTGGTGTGATCTGATCTCACCGTCATCGAGTGTCTGGGATTACATCAAGAAACAGACAAAAACTAAGACAGAGTAAATCCAGAAGAACTGTGGCAATGTCTTCAAGACGCTTGAAGAATCCTTCCTGGAAAGCAACAGCACTGTGAAAGGTTTTAGGCACTTGTGTAAAATGCTGTAAAGTGAGAATGCTTTTAAAAATAATGTCATAAATATATTTTATTTATCAATTAACTTCTATTAACTAAATCAAATCAATATTTGGTGTGACCACCCTTTGCGTTTAAAACAGATTTTGTCCAGGTACACTTGCTCATAGTTTTTCAGCTTTGCAGGTTTGTTTCTTCAAGCATCTTGGAGACGTTTCTGCAGTTCTTCTGGATTTAGTCTGTCTCCGTTTTTTTTCTGTTTCTTTATGTAATAACTGATTGACTCTGTGATGGTGAGATCAGATCTCCATGTGAAGGACATCGGCTGTTGTCAGACTCCTTGTGCATACAAACATTTCACTAGATTATTACAATTAAAGGAAAAAATGAATGTTTTGAAATGTAAACTGACATTTCCTATTGAGACACTACAACAAAAGCCATAAATAACTGGCTTAAAACCACACAAAACTACTAGTGTGCTTAAGACTTTTGCACAGTAGCCTACTGTATATAACTTGATTTAGCAAAGGTGCTTGCATCCTGTAAGCTATCTTATATCCTTTAGGGAACTATGGAAAGAAAGCATTTTCCAAGAACATAAATAGACAAATATTGATCACTCAGCATATTTGTTCAAATATGAGCTTTGGAATGGCCTCGTCTGGCCTTATGACCACGTTTAAGTGTAATCACATCAGCAAACTTTAACTTAACTAAAAAGTTTTGGACAAAATCTTAATCATGATAGTAAACTGAGGTCTGGGAACTTCCAGGGAGCTGTTAAGGGAGCATTTGCCTTCCACCAAAAAGCATTTTTTTCTCTCCTTCATGCATATATAAAGGTTCAAAAAGTTGTTTTTGTCATCAATAGGTTTGAAAACCCTTGCTTTTACAGTAAGAAAAACCATAAATGGAAAGATATTTCTGTTCTAATATCGATTCGAATGCAGACATTGTCAAATAAGATACAATAAAATACACAGCGTGTATTTATCATTTATCATTTGTGTGTAAATATCATAGAAATGTCAGCTCCGAGTTCTGGTTTATCCTGACTGACATCATTCTCGCTCTTGCTCCCTAGCGCCATCCTCCCTTTGCAGGACGCGGAAGGATTTGTCAGGGTTTGCTCACTGGCTGACTGCTGCAGTTGGACAGACAATAACTCAGTGTGCCACAGAGGTAAGTCAACCCGGTTTACAAACTCAGAGACTTGTATTTAATAGCGATTCATTATTAATCAAGTAATGAACTAGGTTCATAAGCCTTACCACAGTTTTTATCGCTGCAACCAGTGTATTGGTCTTAGGATGTTAGTAAATCCGACTGTTGGGGTGTGTGACAGACATTATGGGCCCGCTTTTCTTCATAGACTGATTTTTAAAAAGAAACACTATACATGTAATTTCACTGAGATTGCATCGATAAGGAAGTGCACATAAATCTGATTGCTTTCTTTATTCATTTGCATCTACAGGTAGCAAGTTATTTTCATGGATGCACAATATGGATAATAATAATTTATTTTAATTTAAAGAATATTACATTCCACTTTATTTGTCTTTTTTGAATGACGTGCGTCGCATCGTAGAAATCTCGATGCATTGTGTCGATTCACGCATGCAAAGCTTCACGTGCACGCGGTTTGCCGGTGTGGAAAAACCTAGAAGTATGAGACATTGATGGAACATAATGTGGCTCACACCGGTGTGTTAAGTCAGTCTGGATGAAAGGTGCCAGGGTTTTGTCGAGATCTTTTGTGGCCATAACCATTGACAAATCGATAATCGGGGTTTTGCAGCTTTTGCGGCCGGACCTGATCCGCCTGAAAGCGATAAACGCACTCGACGTGTCGCTGATCCTCCGGTGTAAAGGGATTTTCGCAGTTTGCTCCATGTTGAAAATGGTGCTGATGTTGCATGTGTATGGTTTGTCATGGTTTCCATAGAATCTGAAAGAATCCCTTATCTGTAAATTTAAACTGATTTTAAAGCGCATCTTTATGAAAGAACCTCATTTTCTTTACGGGAACACCGCTTATTAGATTCTGACCTTATACATCTGTAACACCACATGGGGCTTTTGTCTGGGCGACTCTGCAAATACAAGTCTTTCGAATAATAACAATAATAATAAAACATTTTATAGTGTGACATTACACAAAAATACTTTTTCTAGGCTAATGGGAAACATGGATCGTAACATATAATACATTTTCTCTGTTCTATTTTGTTTTACTTGAGTTCACAATGAATGAATTATTAAACATAAAAACATTTTTTTCTTATATTTTTATAATTTGTATGAGGATGGATGAGGATTTTCAAGGCAGCGGACACACCTTGCTCCCCCGCCCTCCCCGTCTCTCTCTCTCTCTCTTTCTCTCTCTGGCTCGCGCTCTCTCTCTCTCGCGCCCTTTCTCTCTCTCTATCACATCACGGTCGTTGCTCTGCCACCCTCTCATCATCCGCGCCCATTGTTCGCATCGTAAGTACTCTCTTTTTGCAAATAAACATTATCATTTTGAAAAGCTTTACTGTAGCGTTTGGAACGTAGCGGTCGAAATTCACGCCTGCATCTTCTTCAGCACTTCCTCCCCCACGCCCATCTCTCTGCTGAACACGCCGTGGCTGTCTTTAGCCCAACGACACTGTCGCTTTCATTTTTATATCCTAATATTTAAAGATTACGAAATGAAATATGCGGATGGTATTTCACCATGGCTTTATAGCGGAGTTGGTATTTTGTCGGCGAATGTAGTATACCTGTCTGTGCATTATGCATATCGTAACATGTGACAAATTAGCTAAACCTTACTAGACATGTTTTTTTTTTTTTTAGAAAAAAAAAAAAAAACCTTGGAAGAGGGGTTGTTTTAGTTTCAGTTGGACAAACAGAACAAAAAGGAACAGCAAGGGATAAGCAAAAAGAATTGAGGAGAATATTTACCTCTAAAAGAAAGGTCCTCCTGACCAGTTTTGAACAAATGTAGAAAACCCAATATTCCAGTAAATCTGACAAACATTCTTTCAAATTCTAGGTCAACTCACTTTTTGTAGTTAATACTCCCTCAGGTCCTAGATTTAGGATGTCATTTGCAGTCTGCGGTCTGTAGAATAAAAGCAAAAAAGTACATTTTTAAAAGTCTAGATGGAGGGGGTTGCTTTTGCACACAAAAATACAGATGCAAAATTTGCCATTGAAGACCACAACTACAAACATCATCATAATATTATTTTGACGGCAGCTATTGAGACAGAGAGATGGAACATTTGGTAAATCTGATTCAGTTTACAGACCATGCACTGAAGTGTGTGTTTCTCCTGCCGGACAACCGCCTGTTACTCGCTTCAGTTTTACACTGTTGATCTTTTTTTTATAATTTTAGAACAGAGGAGGAACTCAGTTCAAACTGTATTTCTCTTTTAATTAAAATGTATGCAACTTGTGGCCCTCTAGAGGTTAAAAAACAAAATGGCATGCATTTTGCAGAAGAACATTGTTTTGGTTGTGCTTCGGCATCTGTGTGACTGCGGATGAATATGGTTATCCTCCTGCTCAGAAAACATTCACTACTGCTCTTAAGAGATATAACCAGTTTATTTGGAAAGAATCTCAAGCTGACTAGCTGAAGACGTTACTGTAGCTTTACCTATTAATAGACATGGTACTTCCAGCACAGCTACAACAACCATGAAATGACTCTCACAAACTAACCTATGCCACTCCCACATGAGTCAAAGTAGCCGGAGCAACGTTTCTCTATTTACAGATATGACCAGACGTAAGAGGAGGAGTGACGCAAGTATGCAATTTCGAGCAAAAAGCATCCCGCTCTGTCTAAAATATAAACTCTTATAACGGGCTTACCATTGTGAATCAGGGTAAGACAAAAACACGTTTTGGATACGTTTGGATTGATGGTATATTGACTTTAATTTAGTAAATTTTGAAGAAAAAAAAGTTACATAGTGCACCTTTAAGATAAGATAAAAATGTCACTATATGAAGGTTGCATCTTTCTGAATATTGCTTCTTTTAGTGACTGCATCCTAATTTACCTCAGTTCATTCATTAAAGGTCAGAATAAGTAATTTAATCAATATTGTCAATCAGTTTTGACCTCTAAAAACATGAATTAAATTAGAGTATGTGATAGACTATGTTTCATAGTATACTTTGTTAGAGGGTCTCCACAAGGGGGATGTGAGCATTAGGGACCACTTTGATTTGATTATAAGAGGCATTATCGCCCAATCAGATCTCAGGAACTTCCGGGGATAAAATACGCATCTGGAGTTACCGGAGCTGCTCATTGTTGACTACATGACAATCCAGATTCAACATGTTTTTGCTGCTTGAAGACAGTGAGACAGTGTCTCTCTGGTCTGGTAGGCCAGATCCCATGCAGTTTGCACTGCAGTCCTGAACTCCCTGATGCACCATGGCAACAGATGACTAACTTCCTGTGTGCAGCGGCTGGAGATCACAAAAAACTGTCTTGCACACACACACACACACACACACACACACTGTTTTTATAGAGTTAATACATCTTGTATTCTCTATATTGAAGCCAGTTGAATAGTAAGAATGTCTGTGCCTCACAGCTATCTGCATCCGCACACATTTTGTTGCTGGATGTATATCATCAGATTGACATTTTCCTCTTCATGCCAGCATCTGTACGACACATGTTCACGTAAATGCCAACCGTCCTTTCTGGGGACTGAATATTTTCTTATGCTAAGTGGATCATGCTGTTATCGGGAGCAATTTCGTCTGGCAGCATGACCATTATTTCAATTCGGCCAGAGTCGGCACACACAAACACACACTGACTGCTCTGCCAGTCGGTTAATTTAATGTCCAGATTCAGTTCAGTGAGGTGTGATCTGAACTCTTGAGGAGAGTCTGGGCTGCGGGTCCAGAAACCACATGGCAGATGGGAAGGTTATGTCTTTCGGTTAGATCAAGGACATCTCTGCTGTTTGAGCGGGTGTGATCACCACAGCTCTGTTTATGCAGAAATAAGGTTTAATGCATTCTTGTAGTGATACATGTTATTTACATTCTCTTTGAGAATGACTTTATTAGTCCTAATAATATCGTTCTGTGCACTTTTTCTCTGGTAGAATCTGCTAAATCTTGTATGATGCTTCTCTTAAAGGGATAGTTCACACAAAAATTTTAATTCCCATAATCTACTCACCCTCATGTCATTTCAAACCTTTATGACTTTCTACCTTCTGTGGAACTTGAAATGTAAATCTTTGAAGAATATATTGGCTACTTTGTTACACAAAGTGAGTTACGGATCAAGATCCAGAATCACCAAAAAAGCATCATGACTCATGCACTATATTCCAGATCTTCAAGACATAAACTGCACTCTGCACTGTAAAAATAATAATATCTTTTTTGTTGTTGTAAATAAAACAAAGATTGTTGGATTATGTATATAATACATCATTTCAGTCTTCTTTAAAATTTCATTTCATACTTACCGTTTCTTAGTAATTATTTGTGACAAGCAAAATCTGAGTGAAAACTGTTTCAAAGTAATTTCTACACCATTTTTGTACTGAGTATCTAAGTAACATACCAACTTTTAATTATTTATTAATTAGTCATTATTCATTGTGCCATAGCCTTGGTGTGTTCGTTAGACACCGATATACAATTTGTGAACAAATCATTGTTTTAAATTCAGTAATTCAATTAATTTGGTCAAGAATCGGACAGATCTAGTTCTCACTAACTCAATCATCCATTCCCACTGGATATCAGTTCACTGGAGAGAAAATGAATAGTGAATAACCATTTTTCTCACACAAAGCTATCATTTGACTTAAGAAGACATGGAATATAGTTCAAGAGTTGTCTGGACCACTTTTTTGATACGTTTATGGTGCTGCAGTTCTGTAGCTCGAGAGTCCCCATTTACTTTGATTATTTTAAAAAGAATGGCCAGATCCCCTATTGTGTTTCACAGAAGAAACAAACCTCTTACAGGTTTGAAATTACATTTAATGACAGAATTTTAATTTTTAAGTGATCTATTCCTTTAAACACATTAGCATGATTTTGGGGTGGGACAGTGATAAACTCTTAACCACTAGAATTAACTTACCAGTTGATCTTGCTGCTTGGTGCAAGCATGCTACATTACTTGAGGCAATACTAAACATTTTCTTGATTAGTCCGCACCTGCCATGCACTTGGACACGTGGAGACATGCATCCATTATCCTCACTAATCCCGCTGAAACAGTGCTGGAGCTCTGCGGGAACAGACAGAGAGACAGAA
Organism: Squalius cephalus; assembly: GCF_949319135.1. NCBI lineage: Eukaryota > Metazoa > Chordata > Actinopteri > Cypriniformes > Leuciscidae > Squalius > Squalius cephalus. The sequence continues at coordinate 45,718,720 of NC_137122.1, read as the reverse complement.
AGAAAATGAGAAAGAGACAGACTAAAGGGTGGAGACATGAGATGGAGAGATGGCTGCACACTTCTGAAGTGATGCTGCAATCTGCGCTGCGAGCTGAGATGGACAAAACTAGGTCAGAGGCAGAGAGGCACTCAACTGTGTACGGACAGAGAAGCTAGCAGAGACCAACAACCAAAGCACAAACACAAAATTTACTTCTCTACAACTTGTAAAAATGCTCAACAATTTCATGCTGAGGAAGTAGTTTCATTTGAGTCGCCTTAACTTCAGTCTTTGTTTTTTTTGCTACTGCATTGTTGCAGAGGCATTCCAGAACCATCTCCTGGGCACTTCAATTACACTGCGCACAGGGCACTTACGTAATTGGTCTGCCTGAAACACTCTGAGAGAGAGACCTGTAAATTTAGTGAACAGAACAGAAATGCTGAGCTGGAGAGGACAGTCTGGTTAATTTAACCCTCAGAGCCTATCTGGGCTGTTAAAGGGGATGAATGATAAACAAGCTAGTATTTTAGTTACAGGGCAATGACCTTCCAATATGGAGCTGCGTTCAGAGTAAACTAGCATAGTGAGTGGATTTAAGCACATTCACTGGTCTAAGGAATAACACCAACGTCTAGACTCTAGACAGTCATAGTCCATTTGTCTTCAGTCTGTTAACCTGAACTTAACAACTAGGCTATTATGATGTAAACCTGACAGATTTTTGTGTAGAGTATCCATTTAAGTGATTGCTAGATGGCGGTAAAGCAGTAAAATGAAATCAAACATATTGTGCATCCCTATGAATTTATTATTAAGACTTGATTGGATAGTGATGAGTGATCTCTATATGACAGGTTGTTGGGAAGGATATGAAAAATAAGAGAGCTTTGGGACGTCAGTCCATAAAATCTTCAGGGCAGGCAAGATATTATATTTTAAAAGATTACAAGGGTTTTTCCTTTGGAATAACATGACCAGATTAACAGTTCACAATAAAACCAGGAATGTTTATTAGGAAAGAAATGATACAGGGTAAAGCTTTGATTTTATGTTGACCTTAAGGAAAACCTCAATGTATTAGTGGCTTGGATATAGGCTGGTAATGGGAGACTACAAATTGATAGCCACAAGGGGCTAACATAGTAGGCTAATCCTCTTATTAAGACATTAACCTTTATTACGCAGAAAAAATCCAGATTCTTAGTGCTAGAAAAGCTGGTACATGGATTATAAACCTTCTGAGGGACCAACCTAGGGAAATTATGATGAATTTATCTTTGTTTGTTTGTTTGAATCCGTTCAGATTTACTGGACAGAAATTCATCTTTAACACTGGCATAAAAAACAGATACATCAGACAACACTGTACAACCACATTGTATACCACATAATAATAAAACACATGGGGCAGGCATGATACAATATGTATCTGCATAAATACATGCACACATGCTTATGCATACACATGTTCATACACCTATAGTAACCACCTCAATTGAAAATTTGATTTTAAAGGGCACCTATTATGCAAAATTCACTTTTACATGGTGTTTGAACATAAATGTGTGTTGGCAGTGTGTGAGCAAAACCACCCTAGAATGATAAAAATCCACCCAGTAGTTTTTTTACTATCTCAATAAATCATAAGCACTGTCTCAGAACACCCTGTTCTAGATTTTCCTCATTGTGACGTAGAAATGAGCTAAGCCCCGCCGACGTGATTTGATTGACATCTGGTTTTGGCATAGACCCCGCCCTCGGTGATCTGCATCCTCCATTGTTTTCAACAACAGCCGGTAATGTCTCCTAAGAAGTGTGTTGTGGGATGTAAGAATGGACATACTAGTCTTCACTGACATCAGAGCCACTGAAAACGCAGCGGATGGATTTTATTTATGAAGAAAAGGCACCACTTAAACTTCCTAAATACGAGATTCATTTTCTGACTGACTGTTTAGTGAACGAGGGTCAAAGTTAATCCTAGAGTGTGGATCGTTGCCTACAGTTCGCGATCCAACGTCACCTCCAGAAAAAGTAAGTGTATTTTATGATTTTTGAGCAAATAGTCATTTCAATCGATGTCAGCAAGTTCAACAACAAATGCGTCTAAAGCTATTTATTGTCGTCGTCATAGGATGTCTCAACAAACAACGTCAGACAGTTTTATGTCACGTAGGCATTTTTTGCAGCATTTACAAATGTAAATAAATTAAGGTCTGCTCTATCTCCATAGACAGTAGGCTATATAAACGTCTATCTCCCTCCCCTTAAGAAATAAATAAAAAATTCGTTTGTACTTCACAGTAGTGTGTGTGTGTGTAGTTTAAAAAAATTGCGCGAACGTTATCACAGTTCGTGTGTGTGTGTGTGTGTGTGTGTGTGTTGCACATCCATAATGGCAAAAGGGACGCGATTAAAACTTTGTAAGTACATAAATGTATCAAATAACCATTCCGATACGTTTAGTCCATTCTCATTCGTGTTTATTCTGTGCCGGACTCTCTTCATCATCTAGGTCCAGCAGCAGGGCGGGGATATGCAGCTCATTTACATTTAAAGTGGTACACACAAAACAGCTCTTTTTAAAACAGGCCCCAAAAATGACATTTTCAAATGGTTATAATAAATTAACTGTGGCGTATTTTGTGCTGAAACTTCACAAATGCATTCTGGGGACACCCAAGACCAATATTACATCTTCTAAAAAGGGGCATAATAGGTGCCCTTTAAAAAGTCACCGCCAATGGAACAAATGATCTTTTATAAATGTTCTTTTTAGCAAACGGTATCCGCAGCCTACGCCCCGAAGGAAGTGCCTCAAAGCAGGGGTGGAGGGGATGAGTCTGGTCTGAATATACTGCTATCGCCTTTTTCTCCATAAAATGTGACAACAGCTCTTGCAATGTCCTCTGTTTTTGGTCGGTAATCTTATTTGCTTCTTTAATTACTCATATTAATTTATTCTTCTGTCTCATTGTTAAATTGCCATACCATGAAATGATATTATACTTTAGATCATCGATCTGTAAACAAAAGTTAGGATCCTCCTATCAATGCCGAAATTTCTTAACTTCCTGAGTAGACCTAAACGTCTTGTTTTCTTATGTGTATGGTACACATTTTCCTGGAATGGGAGTTTGTCATCAATAATTGTACCTAGATATTTAAAATTTGAAACTTGCGTTATCTTTATACCTTTTATAATAACTTGTTCATATGGGAGGCCAGCTGTACCTTCCCTAATTTGATTCCCTCAGCATAATTCCTTTGTCTTATCAATGTTTAATTGTAGATGACTGTTGTCAAACCATTGTAAAAGACTTTTAATACACTCAAAATAGGTTGAACAATTTCTGTCTGTTTGGCAAGACATTAAAACCAAGTCATATGTTTATTTTATCAAAGTGAGATCATCCCTGTTACATTGAAGTTTGTTAGTATAAACAGAGAAAAGCAATGGGGATAATACACATCCCCTGTGGTAACTCTGAATTTAAGGCTATACAATCAGATGAGATTCCATTAACACAGACTCGTTGGGGCCTATTACTTAAAAATGTCTCAGTCCATAAAATTAGCCAGCTACGTACACCTAAATCTCGCAATCTTTATTTTAAGATTTGCGGCTGTACAGTATTGAATGCTGATGTAAAATCCACATAAAGCATTCTGACATGAGCATTTGTTTTATCTAAATGGTGCTAGGCCTTATGAAGCAAGGTCAAGGAGGCATCCACTGTGCTCTGATTGGGCATGTAAGCAAATTGCAATGGATCTTCAGAGCCATTAATTTGTGCTTAAAGTTCCTTGCATAATATACGCTCCATGCACTTGCACAGAACAGATGTAAGGGCAATTGGGTGAAGGTCTTTAGGAGCTCTGGCATAAGATGTTTTAGGTACTGGGATAACAGTAGTGTTTTTCCATGCTACTGGCACAGAACCATCATCTAAAAAGACCTGAAACAGCCTAGTACATACAGTACATGCCCAAGTTGTCCTGCACACTCTTTTAGAACAGAACCCTTAAGGCCATCTGGCCCGGTAGCCTTATTTGGTTTAATTCTGCGGAGCACTTTGATAACCTCCCCTACCTCTATACTCATAGGTTCAGATTCTGTCAGAGTAACATTATACTCAACACCTGCATTATTATTAAATTGTGAGTAAAAAGCATTTAAATTATTTACATAGCTATGGGGGTCATCATCAAACAGTTCTACCCGTTTCTGTTGTGTGCCCTTCATTGTATTTAATCCTCTCCATGCGTCTCTGACATTACCGGTTTTAAATTCATTTTCAACTTTACCTTTATACTGTATTTGTGCCTCCTTTATCTTACATTTAATTTCTTTATTTAATTATTTTACCTCGTAAAAAAAAGCAATTTTTTTCTTTTTTTAAAGATTGTTTAAGATATTTGTTAATCCAGGGTTTGTTGTTTGGGAATATTCTAACATTTTTTGTTTGTACCACCGCCTCTGTACAAAAATTTAATGTAGCCTAACTGGTAATCGTGTCATTCAAAGACTCATGATCGTCATTGCAACAATTAAAATCATTAAAAAACAGATTCCAATCTCTCTCTCTAAGGTTTTCAATTGAGTCTTTAGTCCATGACTGAACCTGCTGAATGGCAGGACTTATTGCGTATTCACCATATTGACTTGCTGGATTGGTTGCCGTAGAAGCAAGAAACGTCTTTGAAAGCATTATTGATGTTCATATCTCACCAGGTTTTCTTCTGTTTGTTGTTTAATATAGTTTTTGAAGATGGCCACTCTATTGATTTCTCCTTTTATTGTATCAGCTGGGATCTGTAAACGTCTGCAGTTTCTTCACACATTCTCTAGGCCAGCAGGACGTTTGCCTCATTTTCTGCCTTTGCTAAGGGCTGTACATTTACTGACAGGGCCTAAATATAGAAACAGACATACATGAGATTACACAAGGTTATGGATCGCCATGCCATCAAGTTGAGGCACAAACACACCCCTAACTCCTGGTATCTGGTGTGCGGGGTTTGACAGATGGCCATTTTTCCAATTGAATGAGCAAAAGTCGAGTCAGTTTAGCAGAAAAACGGCCAATCCTACTCACCAGGACCACTGACAGGTTACATTGCGTCACGTTTAATACGCGTCACTGGATCAATGCCATGCCATATTGAAAATTGGTCACTGGTTCTTCCATATATGATGCTGTCACGATTTGTGACCCTGGACCACAAAACCAGTCACATGGGTCAATTTTTTTAAAATTGAGATTTATACATCATCTGAAAGCTGAGTAAATAATCTTTCCATTGATGTATGGTTTGTTAGGATGGGACAATATTTGGTCGAGATACAGCTATTTGAAAATCTGGAATCTGAGGGTGCAAAAAAAAAATCAAAACATTGAGGAAATCGCCTTTAAAGTTCTCCATTTATGTTGCCGATTGTGCTGCATTCACTCACAAAAATAAATGTTTTATATATTTACGGTAGGAAATTTACAAAATATCTTCATGGAACATGATCTTTACTTAATATCCTAATGATTTTTGCCATAAAAGAAAAATCGATAATTTTGACCCATACAATGTATTGTTGTCTATTGCCACAAATATACCCATGCGACTTATGACTGGTTTTGTGATCCAGGGTCACATTTATGCCTCATATTAGCACTCGATCATAAGAAGACAGTGTTAAACTTGTCCAACTACAGTATGTACAGCTTTAAAAGAAAACAACTGTCTTATTTGAAAAGGCTGCCAATATATATATATCACACATTACATTATAAGAATAATATTGACTAGGCTATACCACCAATGTGAAAAAAGGTCTTCCAATAAAATATTGGCATATCCAGTGATTATTTCATCCTCAGATTCACCTCTTGTATCAACCTGGGGTGAGTTTCCCAAAAGCATTGTTAGCCAACTATGGTCTCAAGATGCATCGTTATCAGCATAATTCAACGAGTCGGGTTTCCCGAAACCATAGTTCCAACAAACATTCGCAAACAGCTAGTGCTGGGCGGTATAGGGGTTCATACCGAATTCAGTATTTCCTCTCTCAATCAGTAGAAAATATGGTTAACACCCAGTCATGCTTGAAAAAAACTAAATACCGTCAGATACCGTGAAACTGGTATAATTTAGAAAAATACCATGATATGGATTTTTGGTCATACCGCCCAGCACTACAAACAGCATCGCAACGTTGTGTGGTTGGAATGACAGCTCTTGACCTGCGTTTAGAAGCATAGTTTCTTGTTTCTTTGACATGGGTACTTTATTAAAAATCTAATAAATGATTACCTTGAGCAAAATAAGCCAGCTGACATTTAGTACAATCTGTATATTTAATTTCAAATGTATACAAATGTCATTTACCTCTTTTAGTTACTCAAGAGATTTAAATCAGGATTTTTGATGAGTGTGCGTAAGTGCTCTAGTACACAAGAACAAGCCTATGATTGAATCTGGAAAAAAAAAGTTATTACTCCACCACCTGTGTGACATCATTAACTAACGTGGTTGAATGACAAATTTGCGACAAAACGATTTTAGGGCTAGTTGATTTCTTCAACGATGCATCGTACTATGGTAATTAAGGAGCGAGTTACGACATTGTACTTGTGTAATGTAAGTCAGCCAATCTACATGGAGATGGGAAAAATATGTGATTGGGGGGGGGGGGGGGGGGGGGGGGGGGGGGGGGGGGGGGAGTTGTATTCACTCTGTGGTCTCCCACAAAAGTATCGCTGTCCCCTGAGAAAACATTTTCTTTCTCTCACAAAATGAAAGTGTTCCCCTGAGAAACTTTTGCTTGCAAAAGCACTCAAATATAGTTTTCCCTCCAACCATATACTATTTCCATCACAAAAGCTTTGCAAGCGAACACAAGTTTTTGTTTTTGCGAAATCTTTTTTTTTTAAAATCTTTTAAATAATTGAAATACCCCCCCCCCCATCTATTTTTTATACTATTGCCATGTCCGTTTAGAGCTATCATTCATCGTTATCAGATTAGAGCTAACCAAACTCAGAAGGTCATCAGACGGTCAGTGAGTGTGTCTAGTGGCTACATGGATACAGTTTGTCGATGAACACGACCTCAAGAAACCTTTCAGATCTGTCGTGCTGCAGGATCATTTAGCACAGTGTGCTCAGGCAAAATAACATGTGATCTGATGAGAGAGGACAGGGCTCAGTGCAGTGAAAATACCCACGATTCTCTAGTCCTCTAGATGTGATGGCAGCCCATTGCACTGTGGCAAAATCAGTGAAAGTCCCTCTAGAAATCTGCTGTATCATACAGTTGCAGGCTCTGTCTGTGTGTGTCTGTCACTCTTTCTTTCCTCTTGCCTGCAGTTCCATTATCCTTTCATCCCTGAAGTGCTCTCTTTCTCTGTCCTCCTCCCTCTCTTTTTCTTGCTCGTTGAATTCTTTCCTCCTGCTTGTTTCGTCTTTGTTTCTCTCTCCTTTTTCGCCTACTCGCTCTTGTCCTTTCAGCTCAGAAACCCTCACACATTCCCTCTCTGTTTTGTCTTCCTCATCCCTTGCTTTCTTCTGCTTGCTGTTTACTGTGGGGTTGAAAGGGTAGCAGGGCTCAGCAATACGTTTTCTTTCGCCGGCTGGTCAATAATTCAGATTTGTGTATAAAATATAGAGAATAAAATTAGTATAAAATATGTGGCAGAAAACAAATTTTTCATGAAACATTTATTTTTTACAATAAATAAAAAAAAATAAAAACAAATGAAAATAATATATTTTAATTTTCATATATTTTATTACAATTTAAGTTTATATAAATAATAATAGTATATTTTAATATAATAAACTTGCAATAATACCCCCCCCCCCATTTTTTTCTCTCAGTCTTTGTTTCCCTTTCATCCTCTCTTTTTTGCTCTCTCATTCTCTCATGCTTTCTGCAGTAATGTGTCCTGAATATTGATGAGGTGAGAATTGCCAGTCCCTGGCTGCTGGCCAACTCACATTACAATTCTCCGCCTCACCCCTGCCCACTTCAGTACGAGCCACCCCCTACTCAGATCAGCCACATGTAGCCAGCCATGTGTTGTCTTTTAAGAGCCCCCCGCATTCCCAAGTCTACCCTTAATAAATCCACCTTTACCATCCAGCTCATTTCAGCGTTGCCCTTTCTGCTCTGTGCCAACCCCTCAACCAGAGAGAGACATCCATCATTTGGCAGAAAGTCGTAGGCCTCTTAAAGGGGCATTGACATTCTGCCTGCACTGCCCAGGAGGGATCACAATCATTCAGATCAAGTGCACCCGCTAAGCACCGTGAACAGCGACTGCTGCAAATCTGACTTAAAGCCAGAGGAGACCAAACTGCATGAGCTCAAAACTCGGCCAGCAAATTGACAAAGGCCTGCTTCTGAAAAGAGAAAACAACATGAAGTCTCAAATTGCGCTGTTTACTTTCTTAATACACATTCCTGGTCTTAATATGTTATTCATTGTCCATGTAATTCAACAGAAAGAAAATGTCTGTCTTTGCAATCTTTTATCAAGATGTAATACCTTTCTCCGGCAACAAAATGACTTTCTTTTTGGTTGACGTCATCAATCTGTCTTGTTCTTCAGCCCCATCTGGTGCCCACTTTCCAAAGTTGATTCCCTATGGATAAGATCAAGTGTTGACTTGATGGAAATTGACATGCTTTTTATAACCATGGGTTCATAGCCTTCTAGCAAACACTGAATAACACACATCAAGTAAACACACTTTCCTGCTGTCCAGACCAGCAAGTGCTCTCTCAGGATATTTTATCCTAGTTGATGGCCATTTGGTGATGGTTAAGTTGGTGAAGCTGCACCGCCTTTTTGTTTCCCTCCAAAACCTGGTTGACCAGCATGGCATTGCAAGTGAAGCTTCAAGACATTTACAGCAAAGTTCAACATAAAACAAGCATTTTTGTAAAGTTTTACTCACCCTTGTGAGTCATTCTAAACTTGCAGGATTTTCTTTCTTCTGTGAATCACAAAAGGAGACAATTTAAAAAATGTTCACACTGCTCTTAAGAGTACCATGAAAATAATAAATAATTCATATGGTCCCAAGTTTGCTATAGGCCTGTTTCAGTTGGGTGTGAGGAACAGACAAATTTTAATTCTTTATTCATAGAAAATCATGTGGAATGATGTAAAAACAAGGCTTTTGGCGATAGTGATGTCATGTAACCACAATGAACTTGTAAAGTCAGCATGAAACAGATGTTGCAATCATCTTTTCTCCTCTATTGTGGCATATAACCTAGTGAAACAGCTTCTTGAATGAAAAAAAATGTAGGGCAGGACTTGATTTTGTCTATGAGGAACTGATTGGATAGTTTTTGTTTGCTAACTGCTGCAATTGTGTGAATGACAGGTTGCTGAAAGGGAGGGGTTGTCATCAGAGAAGATATGTTATTGTGAGGGGGAGAGGACAATAATATTGTTGATGAAAGATTACCTAGGCACACAAATTTAAAAAAAAAAATAAGCAGGATAAATAATTTATAATATCCTGCATGGACCAAATTAGACATCTGATCATAATACCAATATCCTAAACACACCATCTGCTGAGGACCAGCTGCTGGGCTATCCTTTATTTTTTCCATTTTTGATCATTTCAGCTGTTTCTCCCCAGTTTGTGTTTTGCAACAAACATTTTTTAGTAAATACATCAGTGCCTATTGATGTAGCGTAGGTTTCCACTGCTTACCTAGTTCTGGATTGACTGTGGTTGCAGATGGTTTCTAAGCTCTGTTTACTGATATCACAGCCCGTTCTGAATAATGCATGATGACCCTGTGGGAGTCAGGCTTGAATTTGCACCACTGCTGCCTCAGGGAAACCCAGCTTGTGTGAGTTTATTATGAAGGTGGCAGATTCCCACTGTGGGATTACTTTGAGAGAGATGTTTCCCAATCTTCAACACACTTGTACAGTCATGGTACTGGGACTAGGGATGTGCCCGAAGCCGAATTCTATGTTCGGAAAGGAAATAAAACGGCTTTCCTAAAAGGACATGGTGATGGAAATATATAAAAAACATATTTTTTTATTTATATAGTTGGGTATAGGGGTGTAACAATATATCGTGTCACAATATATCGCAATACAAAAATGCAACAATATGTATCGTGGATAGTGACAATCTGTTTTGTGTATAGGTCACCTAAAATAAAAAAATTACTGTGGGAAAAAATTCAAGTTTACAGACTATATATATATATATTTACTATATAGTGTTGAATATAGTGTATAATAATGCAATGCAGGAATACTTGTGGGTCCTGATAATGCCAAATGTCTTATGTTACCTGTAAAAAGTGGCCTACATTATTTTAAATATATCTAGTCAGTGACAGAGTGCAAGCATGGGGGTATCGTTACACCCCTCGTTTGGTAATTGTATTGTATATGATTTGTGGGCTGCTTTTATGCCATCGATATGCAGGGTATTGTAATCGCTTTTGAATGTACACTCGTATTTTACTTTCACTTTCTAATTCATGATCACGCGTACTCTGTTAGCGAGCGGTGGTACTGACCAGGCATTTTACAAGATAAGATATTTGTCAATGACGGTCAGGATCTGTTGCGTACCAAATCCTCTAACATCGTCAGGTCAGTCACCTCTCCTTACTATCTATTCCTTTTTCATTTTCCGTGCCTTTCCGATTTCCAATTTCGGCTTTGGGCACATCCCTACTGGCCTGGGGACAAAACACCTTCAGGTTCAAAGCATAAGGGAATAGTTCAACTAAAATATGAATGTTGTTCCAAACCCATATGAATCTGTGGAACATGAAAGGTGTAAATTTGACAACTGTTTTCCATATTCTTTGCCATGCATTTACAACAAATGGGAACCAAAGCTTCCAAGTGTAAAAAGGCCACAAAAACATAAATTACTCCACTCGTACTTAGTCATATGGGTTTACAAATGAAAACAGATTTTAGATTTTTGGATGAACTGTCCCTTTAAAAAGCCATTTTGGCTTCTGGTGCTGTTCCTTCCTGCTGGTCACTGCTGACTTTAAAGATGATGTAATTGACAAATGTAAATCCACCCTGCAGCTTTGTCACTTTTTCAGCTCTACACAGCACTTCTTGCCTAAAACAACTTGGTTTTCATTATGACCCCCACATCCAGATGACCTTGCTGTGTGATCTCAGAGCACAAGCAAATCATTCTGGTGTCTTATTACATACACGTGGGTCACTGACAAAAAGGATTTATGGGATGTGACAATGTTGCATGTAAGCCATCTATTCCATTTCAACAATAATAAAATTCATGTTTATAGGCGTCCTGTGTGAAGGAGATGGATGAGAGTGTTCACTTTACTGTCTCGAGTGTGGATTTACAAATAGCTCTGCTGGGACTACATAAGTTTAATCTACTTTGTTCAAAGTATAAAGCAGAACTGCTAAAAGGAAAACCACATTCTTAGTTGTAACAGGAAGCACACACTCATACACACGACACAGCACATCAGTGACCATAAGTAAAATAACAGGATACTCTTTTCTCTGGGTATGCTTTAAGAGGAAAGGAAATCCCAGTGTCATCAATCCCTCATTCATTTAACCAACCATCTGTCACGTCTGTGAACATTTCCCCGCCTAACTAACAAACTAACTGCCTGACTAACTAACTAACATCATAGTTTTATCATAGTTAAAGGTTACTAACAACAAACCAACCTACCAGCTAACTCATACAGTAAATCTATGTAAGCTTTTGTATGATATACTGTATCAAGTTGTTTTCTTCGCTCCTACCTGAGCAACTAACTAAAACATTAGTTTATCGTAGTTAAATAGAGGTTACTAACTAACAATTAACTAACTAACAACTACAGGGGTTGGACAATGAAACTGAAACATCTGGTTTTAGACCACATTAGTGTTGGTCCGATACCACAATTTTCGCTTCGGTACGGTACCACAATCAAATACCGTAGTATCGATATTAAATCGATACCATACAGGGTCTGAATTTCTGCGCAGGATTGCAAGTATTGAGCATAATTTTACTAATTTCTGCAGGTTTTGCTTTAGAGATTTGAGAGATGTTTAAGAGATGGTTTTCTTTGCCCTCATAATCACAGTGCGCACAAATAAAGCCACCTCTCAAAGAGCTTCCGCATTACAAATTGAGTTCCGCTTGTGTTTAAAAGGTCAAATACACACAAATTTGTCAAAATGTCTGTCTTGGTGAGTATTCACATAAACCAAGTCGGTTAAGTGAACAAACAATTGAGAAATAAAATGCATGAGCTGGAGCTTTCATGTTATTCATACGATACGCTCTTATGTATGTGCGTTGATTAGTGTTAAAAGTAAATAAAAGTCTAAATTAGATAGTTTCAATGATGCACTCACCTTTTGATCTCCTAACTCCTTGTACACGTCAGGATGGGTAAGCGACAGATGCTTGGCAAGGTTTGATGTGTTGCCTCTCAAGCCAAGCTTGCAGACTGGTGTGGTAAAGTCTGTTTCATCTTTTCAACAGTTTTGTACGCAAAATAATTCCAAATTTCACTTCTACTGCCCTTTTTATTAATTAGTTTTGGGTGTGTTGAGGGAGATTCACCTGCTTTATCCATTTTGCCACATTTGACGGTTTCATTGCAGTTTGGGTAGCACACTGTTACCTAGCGGTGAACTTCGGAACAGCAGCGTATCAAGTACCGAAAATCATGATATCATATGACTTTAAATAAAATATATACGGTTATTTTCCCTGTATCGGTATACTGCGCAACCATAACCACAATAATGTATTACTATGGTGTAGGGCCTCCTTTTGCTGCCAATCAGCATCTATTTGTCTTGGGAATGACAGATACAAGTCCTGCACAGTGGCCAGAGGGATTTTAAGCCATTCCTCTTCCAGAACATTGGCCATGTCACTATGTGATGCTGGTGGAGGAAAAGCTTTTCTGACTTGCTCCTCCAAAATCCAAAATAAGAGGCTGAAATATATTTAGATCTGGTGACTGTGCAGGCCATGGGAGATGTTCAACTTGCTGTGTGTATCGGTGCATTATCATGCTGATACATGGCACCCCCTTCAGGGTACAATGTTTAAACCATTAGGTGCACGTGGTCCTACAGAATGGTTCAGTAATCCTTGGCAGTGGCGTGCCCATCAAGTTCAGTAGGGAATGCCATGATACTGCAGCCCAAACCATCACTGATCCACCTTTATGCTTTGGGAACACAACAGTCTTGTGCTATTGCTCTGCTAATTCAACCTTCAAACACTGCTCTTACTGATGGAATGTAAAACCACCAGGCTGCGCATATATGGGCGTATTGGCCAGTGTTTCAGTTTCATTGTCCAACCCCTGTATATACGTCTGTGCAAGTCTATGTACATTCATACTACTAATAATATATTGGGGGTTAAAAGGCAATGCAGCACATTTGTCTCTTTGACACATTAACCTCCTGATGCTTATTTTTCTGTTTTAACTCTACAGACTGAAATCATCTCAAAATGGACCATCAGGACCACATGAATTCTGGACAGGTGGGTGACTCTCAGCACTCTCCTGGGAACAACATAGCATCTGGTGTGGCCAACATGACCATCAATGACGGACATCAACGAGACATGAAGAACGGGACAGCAGCACATATGGGACCAGGTGACGGTCCAGTGAAAGGTCTGTATAAAGAGGGAAGAAATACTGTAGTTACTGTACTATATAGAAGGAAAAAGCTGAAAGTCTGAAAATCCCCTTTTCCCCCCACAAAGCACAGAAGAGCTGAGTGATACTCATGACAGTGTGTTTCTCACTTATGTCTCGTCTCATATTGAGAAACCCGACACATGCTGACAGTGACACCACTCAGCAATGTGTTGGTTTCAAATGTCTGTGAAGATATTCATTCATTCAGGTCAATTGCAAAATGTCATGTAGAATTTATTTGTTGGACTTTATTTTCCATTTGTTGAATGATGATAAAGATCACAATCACAACTTTAGAGAGACAGTTTACATTGAGACTGTGATTGTGTTCAATTTTAAGGAATACCAACCAGAGTCTGTCAATGGAAAACCTGACAAAAAATAATGTGATTTCTAGACCTGGGAAAAGTCAGAAAAATAAAATCTTAAAAATACATGGAAAAATTGTAGAAATATATAATCTAGCTAAGCTCAAGTATTTTGCTGGCAAAAAATGCTCTGTGTATGCTTTTGCCATGATTAAAAATATACATTTTTAAAAATCCTGTAATCATGAATGACTGAAAAAGTCATGGAAAAATCAAGGAAATGTATTTGTTAAAAATGTGTAAAACCATGCCACCATCAGATAACTATGGAAGACATGGATAAATGATGAGATGTCTTCAAATGTTGGAAAACAAAGTTAATCTACAAATAGCTTCTATAAGACATGTGTCCTGCCTGAAGTCTGTTCACAATAGTTTTTTACAAATAAATTTGTGCATATAACATTGGTCGTAGATTAGTTCTTTCTATGTTTCTTATGATGTATAGTTTATGATGTATAGTTTGATGAGGCTCAGATGTGAGGAAATAGGTCATAGTTTATAAAAAAAAGGGTAGTCTGTCTTACCTGCTTTGGATTGTTCTGGCACAACTGACAAGCTTTCAGCAAGCCCCAGGCTCCCTCACAGAACACAAACGAAACCTTCTTATCAACCAGCAACCTAAAATTCCAGCTCAATTGTGCTGGCAGAAGTCAGTGAAGCAGAATGTCTTCAAAAATGACAAATTCGGTAAAATAAAGTTTGGAAAACAACATAACACTGACTTTTAGAGAGTTGGTTTGCCCCTTACAAAATATGTTTTTGCAGTTATAGCTCTCGTCTCAAGAGCATACTAAGATGCATCAAGGTCATTCTTTCCCTAGAAGACTAGAAGAGCGTAAGGAGATTGAAAATACTACTATATTGTACTAATAAAAAAATAATAATAATTCTGCATAATTGTTATTTAAATTATTAATTTAATAACTGGCACATGAATGTTTTTTTTGGTGATAAAAGTCAGCCTCTCATATTTCCCCTTCAACAGTGGACAAATGAGAGTGCTAGATACAAATTTAGCCATTTATCATCCACATCTACTGCTTTTCCCCATTCACTATGCTTTTATTTCTAATGGAGTGCCCTTCCAGGCAGAACCATGCATTATAAGGTTCCCACAGTCATGGAAAACCTGGGAAAATTCTGAGAATTTGAAAGTTATTTCTATGCTTGAAAATGGTATGGACATATAATAAAACTTCAAATGTCACAGATATTAGCTATAGTAAAAATACATTTCTGTGGTTATGCCATGAATGGAGGCTCAGAAAGCTAAATCCTCCATTGAGCCACATTCAAATCTCAGGCCATTTTTTTTTTTTTGGTCTTTTTAGAGACTGACATGCATCTGACGTACATCATATGTAATCATAATGAACAACAGGAAAAGTAATGGAAAAACAGTGGGAACCTTGACACTAACATAAGAATTTATGC
Organism: Squalius cephalus; assembly: GCF_949319135.1. Classification (NCBI taxonomy): domain Eukaryota; kingdom Metazoa; phylum Chordata; class Actinopteri; order Cypriniformes; family Leuciscidae; genus Squalius; species Squalius cephalus. Next base: position 45,703,211 of record NC_137122.1, on the reverse strand, counting down.
CTTGCTTTTGCTTTTCCAAAAAGCAGTGCTTATTAGCATTGCCAACAGAACAGTGACAATTCCATTGCCTTTTTGGACCAGCAATAAATCTGGATCCTCTCAGGAATGACCTTGCTATGCTTTTAGAAGCTTTTTGGAAACTTAGTTGAGTTGATTTTTTGCTGATGTTGTGATTTGCTGATGTAAAGCAGCACAGCAAAAAAAAAAAAAAAAAAAAAAAAAAATTCACTGAAAGCTAATTGCATGCCTTCAAGGCTGTAAAATGCAGCTGCAACAGGAAGTAATGTTCCCAAGCAACACAACTAACTCTTTAAAGGATTCAAGGCCAGTAAAAGCCCAGAATATTTGTCAAAGAGCAATTAGGCAGGTCTACTTCACCCTTCCTCTTTGCATAAGAGAATAATGTCAGTTCTGGGCAGGGCGACTACTACACTAAATTGTAGTGCCCAGAACATCCATTTGTTAAATGAGTAAATAAGAAAAGCGCTCAAACCGCTAATGGCTTAGATGCATGTACCTGTCTGATGCCATGACCTGGGCATGATATAGGATGGAATAATAATAATTATTAAACCGTAAGTAATTTTAGCTCTAATTATTGTTGTTAATATTGTACATTTGGGAAGTGCTAATATATTTCTGTTGTAAACACTTCACTGCCATTTGCTGTTTTAAGGCACCCAACTTGTAACAGCCAAACATATTTAAAATTGTGAATATTAAAAAAGTGAAATCAGAGCACTGTACTTCACGATACAGATGTGTTCGCATGTTCTTCACACATCTGAGTTTATTTGGAGGACTCACATAACAGTACTTCTCACAAAAGAGAGACATAATATGTGCATTTCATAGTACACTATATTTGCTTCAAATTTCCTTAATTGCAATGTTTGACTTTAAAGTTAAAATTACAGATGAATTACAGAAAAATGCCATTTGGCCAAATAGTCCCAAGAAAAACAATAAGACCTTCTTCTGCCATTACGTAGGACATAATTACCTCACAAAAGTTCAAGGTCTGAGTAAATGGACTTCATTTATCATTTATCTCCCAAGGCCAAAAACTCATCGATCTTGTCAGAGAAATAGCTGTCTAGTTGAGACAAAGGCATTAAGATAGCATCACGTATGTTGTATGCTATGGTTCTATGAAGTTGGGAGTGATGTAAATGGATTAGACTACCATTAGCCATCAGATGAATATTTCAGGTTAGAGAACATGTTGCTGATGTTTGCAGTACTGCTGAAATGGGTCTGCAACTTTAATTGCCACAAAGTTCACTTAACATGCTTCTTTTGAACTGCCAGAGAGATCAAATGTCTATCAAGTCATATATAATGTAGACTCTCCCCCATTTATTTCATATGATAGACTCATTTTAAATGAATGAAAACATTTTGCTGTTGTTTCCTGTGATTTATAGGTTGATAAGCATTGTGCTTGTCTGCCAGCCACTTCAATTCACAATTCAGCATGTTTAGAAGACAATATATTTGTCGAGTTTCTTGTAATCGGAAACCTACCGAACTGGACAAAAGAATCCCAGTGCTGCTGTTAATGTTCTTCATATCTCATCTGTTCTTTTAACTTGCTTCCATGTGATTTCACAATTTTGACTGTTCAGGAGGGACAGCAGGAGCTGGAGAAGGTATGGTGGGCTCTCCACACCCTTATCCACCTGCAGTGTAAAAAAGTTCAGTGGATTTACATGCAAACAATGTGCTCATGACCACCACAGATGCATTCTTTCACTGCATATGAGATCTCAATGGAAACCACTTCTATATTCTTTCTAAATAAATCTGTTTATATTGGCTCTATATTGCATCACTGTATCTGAGAAAATGAAAAGTCTGAAAATAATGAGGCTTTCAAATACAGCTATAATTGAATGCATTAAAAGGTATTTAAATGCATTCACAGCACAATGCTTTTTACTGCTCAGATCAGATGCAAAAGTTTCCATCAGTGTATTAAATGATACTTGCAAATCGACAATTCACTGATTCATTGCTTCATTGGCCATTTTGCTACCAGTCATCAATGCTTTACACACTGAAGCTCACAGAGATGTTGTGGGTCATTGTGAATATTGTGGTCTGATTGGCCAGTTGATATTTATGCTTTTGGTTTTGATTGTTTTTGTTGTGATTGAGTGAGTGAAGAGGCACTTTTATAAGAACTGATCCCATAACCCCTTCAGCCTAATTGACCCCTCATTTTGCCAACTATATAGTTACCCATTTTTTTTGGTACAATCCATGTTGCAACCTACTGCTCGCTAATTTAGATTAGCAAGCATTGTGTAAAAGTGCCTTTAACTTAAAGTTTAGTGTGTAAAATCAGATTTTTGGACTGTTTAACTTTTGTCATGAAAACAGAAACTTGTCTTTTGTGTTGTGTTCGGGCTCCTTATGTGGTTCTGTGCTTTTAGTTCCTTTCAGTTCCTTGATTCCTTTTCTTTCTCTGCTTCTAATGTTGACTGTAGAGAGAGGGTGGTTGAGTGTTGCTAATTCTACAGTGTTATCTGTGGCTGTTCCTATCATTCTGCCTTCCACGTCATCAGAAGAGTTAACACCCGGAAGTCCGCCAGAGAGTGGCCGGAGCAGTGCGGCATCAGTGGATGGGGATGGAGAGCAGGAGAATGGGGAAAGAGAGAGCTCTGTCAGCCCACGGGAATCACCAATGTCCCAACATCCATTGCCAACAACCCTTGCTGATGGTTTGGGTTCAGGAATCACAGGCTTTGACAGTCAGGTGATAAGGAGTCCATCGGATAAGATCTCCGACCATCATAGTCCCAGTGGTTCTGAGGAGGAGGAGAAAGAAGAGAATGAAAAAGAAAAGTCTGAGAGATTTTCTGGTTCTTTCGGAGTGGAAGAAGCACCTATAAGTGCTATCAACATGAAAGAGGGTAAAGAAGAGGACAAAGAGGAGGATAGTGACACAGAAGAGGAAGAAACAGGAGTTTCCTTGGTGCACAGTTCTGTGACCCCAGACTTGACAACCCAGAAAGACTACAATGAACATGAAATCCCTACTCATCTTCCCATGACCCCAGAGGAAGCTAAAAAACGTGGCCTATCGTTTGACTACACAGAACCTCAGGATCCCAGTCATCAAAGTGGTTCTGTGGGCTGGGAGTGCAGCTCTGACAAAACGCCGCCGGAAAGCAAGAGCCCCGACTCATGCAGGGTGGATCCAGGCTCACCTCTTTCTCCCAGTGCTACCGCCGACCCTACCCAAGAGGAATCATCTCTTACAGACTTCCAAACGGATGCTCGGGAAGAAGAAGAGGAAGTAGAGTTGCCAGAACCAGAACATGAAGAAGATGAGACCACCATTCCTCCTGTTTCCCAAGAAGAAGATGCACCCAAGATGGAGCCTAAGGCAGAGGAACATAGAGAACCTAAAGAAGTAAAAGAGATCAAGCAGGAGACATATTTGGAGACGAGCAATAATGATCGCATTGATATGGTCCAGTCTGTTGCCTCACCACAATCTATTGCCAAACCTGAACCTGATGGTGCCAAAACTAAAGATGCTGTTAAGCCCAGTGCCCAAGTAATGCCCACAAAAGCACCAAGCAAAGCAGATCCTGTCAAAGAAGCTCCTGCCAAAAAAACTAAGAAACCAGTCACTACAGCCGCTGCCACTCCTTCCCCCAAATCTGCTCCTAAACTTCAGAAAACCCCCTCTAAAGATGCTGCTCCGGCCAGAAAAGCAAGTGTCCCATCCAAAGGTCTGTTTTCCGTTCTGTTCCTCCAAACCCCACACAAATCTTTTTATTTCTCCTTTCCTTTTCTTTTTTATAGTAGATTAGAACTACGCAGCACCCTTTCTTATAAGCGCACACAATGTAAAGAACGTGTTCGGTTGAAGAAATGGGCTGCTTGTAGCCACAAAATCTCTCTCTCTCTCTTGATCCTTTATGCCCTGTGTGTCTATCTCTTCTCATTCCCTCTCTGTGTGTGGTCAGTGTTATTCCGCTTTTGTCTGTGACTAACTGCATTGATTGACTGTTATTGCTGGCACAGTTTTCACCTGTCCCTCTGTATTGCATGTCACCTGTGCATGATGTGTGTTGAATGTATCACTCACAGAACTGTGCATTACCTTTGTGGGCCTACTCCTTTCCAAGATGTCCATTTTATTAAACAACCAATTGGACCCAGAGGCCCATGCTGATGGGGTTGACTATAACACATACTGAAAGGAGAAGATCAGCATTTGCTGCTGGGTTCAAGACAAACGTCCTCTAAATGTCTCCCACAGCTGTGCGGACATCTCCTACAAAAATATCAGACAAGCTCAAAAATGTGAAACATTTATTGTTGCAAACCATCTTAAGGCAATCTTTTGGCACTCAACAATCTAAGTTTGGTGCATGCAAGGCAACACTATATTGATATTCATGAATCATTCTGCACTTCTCACAATTTTTGTCTTCATTTTAGCCATCTTCCTTTTTTTTAAACTTTGTTAATTTAGAAATAAACCAATAAATAAACAAGTAAATACATAAAATGTAAGAGATTAATAAAGAAATAAGACAAAATAATATATATATTTTTTCTTAAATATTATGATGACATTTTAATATTTGCATTCTGAATTGCAACTGATCATCACTTGCATAAACTTGTATACTAATGGTTATTTAATCAGATTGAGAAATTGTGAAGAAGGTGTCAATTTATGTGTTGATTTGTGTTGTGCAAAGGCAAAAGAAAATAAGATGTGCATTCATTATCATGTCAACAACAATGACAGCTCTGATTGTGCATTTTATTTAGACAGCTTCATAACTTAAACCCTAAGCTAAAACTTTAACACTACTCTTTTGCTGCCTTGCAAGCACACCCATTTTCTCCAAGAAAAGAAAATCTACTGTTGTTTCCCTGTACAAGGTTAAAATAATAAAACAAGGTCCTGTACAAATCAACTGATGCCAAAAAGGTCCTTGTAATTTTGTCATCATTTTCCTCACCCTCCTGTTATACCAAACCCATGTGACTGTTCAAGGAATATCTTCACATCTCCAATGGACTGTTTAACCATAGCAAACAGATAATTGTGAGAGCTGAAATCAAGAACCAGACAAGTTCACATTATGAATGAATCATTACATTTTTTTCTGTGGACTGGATTCATCAGTTAATTTAAAATAGGAATCAGAGATCAAAACTAAAATTATTCCCACATGAACTCCACCAAGAATGTGAGATTTGAATTATATTTTGGTCTGTTTCTATAAAGTTCTAGAATGGCTTTAGAAAACTTGGAATGTACTTCCCTGTTTTACAGAAGAAATAAACTTTTTCAGGTTGGGAACAACATGAGGGTGAGTAAACAATGACAGAATTTTCATTTTGTAATAAATGTTTGTTTCTGAATGTTTATCATAAACAAACATAAAAACTGAAACAGGAATCTGTGCTTCTGGGAACAGGACTCTCAACATCACATCTGATCACCTTTACATTTAGTATCACATTTAGTACTGATGTAAAAACACAACAACAACTTTCCTTCTTTGAATCAAGTAGATCGACATCTTGATAAATGTAAGTCTTGATTTCAGGCAACTAAAACCATCAATGTATGAGCTTGCACTTACTGTTCCTTCCTTTCTTACAGCCAAGGCTGGAGTTGGGGCAACTCCTGAAAAAAAGGTACTGTTGTCACGGGTGATATTATGGTTCGTCTGAATAGTTAAAATACATCACTACTGAGAGGAGTCACTGTTTCATAAGTTAATTTGTGTTTACACTTAATTTCATTTGCATTTCTAAAAACTAAATCATCTTCAATTTTAGTTTAGCATTTTATTTGGTGTTTTTGTTTTATTTTTAAACGCATTTTAGCATGTTTTTAAAGTTAATTTACCGATTGCTTTTTACCCTTGTTTTATTTTTTTTTTATTTTTTTTTAAATCTCTATCACCCTCTCAAACAAAAAACATAAGATACCCGCCACAACCCTGCATGCAAAAGCTAGACTGACTTCTGCCCCCCAAAGAGGGTCTTCAGTCTCAGGCATCCCCAGCAAAAAGCCCTCAGCCTCCTCAACTCCACCGTGCTGCTTTAGCAGTCCAGGCTCCGCAAAATCTGTAAAAACACCCAACAGTCCAGGAGCTTTTGTTCTGCAAGAAAAAGCCTATGTCAGTTGGGTTGTTTATGAACATGAAGGCGATTCAGTTTACAGCACCTGAGATACTTTACAACGTCAACATCCTTATTACTAGAGCAGAAGGAGAAGTTAATAAATGTATTTTACTGTCATGGTTTGGTGTATTATTGCATTTGAATTGTGATATAATTCTAAAAAGTAAGAGATATACTATTAGCTGATTCTTGCTTTAATTGTCCATATTTAGGCTGGAGATGCCAAGACGAAGACAGTGGGTGCCAAACCCCAAGGAGTTGGCACTAAAATGCCTGGTAAGTGATTTTTAGATGCATCTTTTCAAGGTCCCCACAATAATCTTTATTTAGTACCATGAAAAGGAAGGATACTGTACTTGGTGACTCAACATTTAATTTCCCTTTCTGACAGTTTGAGAGGGAAACAAAAATGTTATTATGTGAGCCAAGCACTTTCAGGCAATGTAGTCTTCACAATTTATAACAAATTTAGCTTTTTTAATACATTCTCCCATAGCATAAACTCAATCCACATTCAGTATCGCTGTATGCAAACAAAAGTGCACTAATTATAAATTCATAAGCAAGTATATGTGGTTCAGTGTATTCACTGCATGGTAAACTGCAAAAGTCAGCTCACCTTCCTATCATTTTTTTGTACATTTGGAGTGCTGTCAATACAGAGAACAACGACAAAAATCTGTGTTGCCTACACCGTGTTATCCTCTTTTTAAAATTTGCACCCTGTTGACTTCAATGGGGCAAGTTTTAAACCTGCTTTTAGCCTCTTAACATCCTTGATGTGTAATTACAAGTGCACAGGTCATGTGAGTGATTCCTTCAGAGTGAACACGAGTGAATCTGACTGCAGTAGATGTGAAAGAAATGGATAAAAATGATATTTATTTAGCCAGCGCTCATACCTGTATTTACATCCTGTTTTCGGTCGAAGTCCAAAGTAATCGATTGTCGAGTTCACGCGCATTGGTTTAGTTACCTATGATCATGCGCGTGAACTCGACAATCGATTACTTTGGACTTCGACCGAAAACAGGATGTAAATACAGGTATGTGCGCTGGCTTAAATAACATCATTTTTATCCATTTCTTTCACATCTACTGCAGTCAGATTGACCCGTGTTCACTCTGAAGGAATCACTCACATGACCTGTGCACTTGTAATTACACATCAAGGATGTTAAGAGGCTAAAAGCAGGTTTAAAACTTGCCCCATTGAAGTCAACAGGGTGCAAATTTTAAAAAGAGGATAACACGGTGTAGGCAACACCGATGTTTGTCGTTGTTCTCTGTATTGACAGCACTCCAAATGTACAAAAAAATGAGCTCAATGTTAAAATTGACCGGAGTTCTCCTTTAAAGGGAAATTCTGTCCTCATTTACTCACCCTTGAGTTTCTTTCTTCTGCTGAACACAAAAAAATATATTTGAAAGAATGTTGGTAACCAGACTGTTGACGGTAACCATTGACTTTCATAGTATTTTTTTCCTACTATGGAATTCAACGGCTACATCAACTGTCTGGTTACCAACATTCTTCAAAATATCTTCTTTTGTGTTCAACAGATAAAAAAACTAAAAAGAAACTAATACAGGTTTGGAACAACATAAGAGAGTAAATGACCACAGAACTAACCCTTTAACTAGTGTTCAAGAAGTACAGAATATTTGCCTATTAGAAATGGGTTGGAAACCCCCAAGGGAATGATTCTCTATTTATAGGGAATTTGCGTGACTGATTTGTACCACTTTGATTTGTGAAATACAGCTGCTTCACGGATGGAGCAGCGAAAGACAGGACCAGGGTCCATTGAAAGAGGTAAAAAAGCCTCTTTTGTGCGGGAGCCAATCAAAAGTTTTACGGTAAAATACTGTTGGTCCTGCCAAAAATCTACACTGCTGAAATAATAAAACTACACAAAACGTAATGAAAGCTGTTACATATTAACATGCAAAAGAAAGGCTGGAAGGTGAAAACTTTTCCTTTAAGCTAATTAACTACAGAGTAAAAAGAAAATCAGAAGAGCAAAAACAGAAGAAAATATTCTGGTCTTTTGTTGTTTTTCACCGTCAGCTGACTCACCTAAAACCCCAGACCGTAGTGGTTGCAGCAGCCCGGCCAGTCGGTCCTCCACCCCTGGACAGCAGGTGAAGAAAGTAGCGGTGGTACGCACCCCTCCCAAATCACCTGGTTCATTGAGATCTCGTGCCCCGATCGCTCCTGTTGCACCTATGCCTGACCTGAAGAACATCAAGTCCAAGATCGGCTCCACTGAGAACATTAAACACCAACCTGGAGGCGGGAAGGTAATTCTGTCATGCATGTTTGACAACATGTTTTTCAACTGGTAAAATCAAACGTCTAGAAGGTCTGAAAACAAAACCAGCTGGTTGGGATTTAGTGCGTAGTTAAAAGACTGAAGTGAAAGTAGGCCAATCATCATAGATATTTGAGTGGAGATGTTTAATTGATATTTGGATTCTGGAAGATACTTGACAGAAAATCCAATAATCAAGCTTATCCATGTTGGGGAAAGTTGGTTGTAAAATGGAAGAACGTCACCAGAAAAGAAAACTGTCTTTAACAGTAGAACAAACCCCTTTGCAGAACCTGGGATCTGCAGTTCAGTTCAAAGCACCAGGTATATAGTATATACATACATATATATATATATATATATATATATATATATATATATATAAGAGAGAGAGAGAGAGAGAGGCCTATACACCTCAATTAAATACATTTTGAAATAAAATAATAATAAACAAGGCTCAAACATCCATTTCGTAAAAGCCATGCGTGTTTATTTGAGCGCTTCCGTCAATGAAACAACACACTAAAGTCTGTAAAGCATTGAAATAAATAACAGTAAATAATATTAACTTATATATAATATAATATAATAAAGTTAAATATTTTAAAAATATTTGTTTTATATTTCCACACAAAAACGCGTGATATAGCCTACCGCTCTGCGCTATGAGAGGGATATGGGACACGAGCAGGAAAGAGACAGTCATTCTCTTTTCTAATATATTCATGTTTTCTACTTGTTGTAAAAGGTCTGAAGAGCGAATTTTATCTTCCACAAGGGCAAGACATTTATGCGATGTTTAATTTTGTGCTGCCAGAGAAAGTGAAACTAAAATCAACCGCGTGCGTGAAACGTGCTTTACAAATAAACTTGTCGTGCCTTACCATGTCTAATAACTAGCACAAACTGTGTTAAAAAGAATTTGACGTGCAAGTAAAAATATAGGCTATCTTTCCTACAGTGTTTTTCAACTTTACCACAGTAAAGAATGTGGATATAATAGGCCTGCTTAAAAGCGAACCAAAGTAAGAAACGTTTATAATCCCCTTAGAAAATGGGTGAGACGTGAGTGAAGATTTGGGAAAAGAAACAGGAGATTCCATGTCCAGTGGAATAATCTGATAATCGGGTGACCAGATCGCAAAACAGACTAAAAAGCTTACATTTATGGGCACACGCACAACTCTCTCATTCGTCATGAATCCAAATGTTTCCATGGCTGCAATGTAACATTTAATTGCTAACCTATTTATTTATTTTGTAAACAAAGCTTTGTGCTTCACTCGTGTCATAATATTCATGTAAAACAGCATTCACATACAAAAAACTGTTTTGGTGGACCACCGCCGGTGCTACTCGGCCACCGCGGTGGTGTGGTTGTCAAGATTACCGGCATAGCCCTTGACTCTCCTTGTCCTTTTCCATGTGGATATTGTTCATAAGAAGATTGACTTGTTTAATGTTCAGTCTAGATGTGGATCCAAAGACAATATCAAACATATTCCTGGAGGTGGTAATGCGAGTAACTGGTAGGGTTAGAACTCGCTCAGACAAATACTGTAGTTAGAAGCAGTTAACACTAGATATAGTTGTAAAATAATGTAGAAAATGATAAAGAGAAGAACAACCAAATATAGCATTATATTTCAGCTGTGTTTCTGATTGAAAATAGGCCCCTCCACAAACAAAATGTACATGACATATCCTGTAAAATGATTTGTGCATTGGAACAGTTCCCTCAGGGTATCGCTCCATTGCTGTTTAAGTTACATAAGATATTCTACTTGATCTGTTTTGAAATGATCAAAAATTAGCAATTTAAACACCTCAAGCTTTGACAATGACTGCTGTATATTTCTAACAGTTTAAAGTATGTTAATCTCTCAAAGACAGTTCTGTACACTCAATGTCAATATTCAACTCTTGTAACGAATGAAACCCTGACACAAATACCCATTACCCAGTCAAAGCTTTTAAGTAGCTCTCCATCAAGTCAAGTATTCTTCCAAACACCCACACAGTCAAAAAGACAGTGTTGATTGTTTCTATTTTTAAACTGTAAGAATAAATTAGATTAAGAGATTAGACAAAATACTATTTTTAAAATGTACTACCAAGCCTAAACATTCACATTACAATGTGAACAGATTCATAGCTAAAGCCATCAGAGTTTCATGAAGGTTTAGCTAGTTCAGGGCCTGCAGCATTCCTTCACAGGCAATGCATTTGGTTCTTCTTGGTTCCTCCATGTGATGCACCTGGATTGCTGACTAGTGTTGCTGCATTGCAGATGTGCTGCTGTGCAGTTTGCATGCATGGTGAAGATTGTTAGGGGTCTCAGGTAGTCAGATATGCAGAATAAACTCCAAGGGATATGGATCTTCACTTGACTGCTTGAATCTGAGCATGTGCGTTATTATTACAGTGCTGGCAAAGCATATTCAAATCCCTCATTTCTGCTCACACTTAATGACTCTATCCAGACTAGATAATTTCATCCTTGGATGTGCGATTTTTTTCTTTTCTTTTTTCATTCTCAGGATCATTTGACCAAAAATTTTGTTTTCTTGCCTTACAAGCACTGGTATTGCCTTCAGATGTAAATGTAGTTATATCTGAATTTTGTCTTAGTAAATCAGATGTTTTTGCATTCTCTTCCCTCTGTAACTCTATGAGTGATGCATATATTGAGTGAATCTCTTTTCTGACTCAGGATCTGGGACAGGGGAAATTTTCTCTGTTTTGAATCTTATTTGAGAAGGTATTTACACATTTTTACATCTGATCATGAAAAGACCAAGTGTAAATGCCCTCTATGACGTATTCAGATAGATAGTAATCACCACATTTTGTGGTGGCCTATCAGTGGAACCCTGCTGTTGTGATTAATGGCCATTTTCCTACTCCAGATCATCTGCTCCTCAGGTGCCTGAGCATGCAATTCATTCCCTCTGGTTGATGACTGACTCTTATCTGTTCCTTGTGCTTCAGGTTCAGATAGTGCACAAAAAGATCGACCTAAGCAACGTCCAAGCAAAGTGCGGCTCCAAGGACAACATTCGTCACAAACCGGGTAAGATTTCAGTCAGATTAGGGCTGTTGTGATATTGACGACAACCATGATATTTAAAAAATAAAATATCACTATAGTGTTAATTACGGTTGTGTCGCAATATATGGGTATTTATATTTCATGTTAACTGCTGACGCCTTTCTGTGTTTTACATCCCTCTGGGCTTTTAGTCCAAAAGTGTGCTCATTCAGATAAAAACTTATGGATTATTGTATGTTTTCTTCAAATATCTTTAGAGAGCAGTATATTTTTCTATTTGTACCCAAAATAGGACGATGTGAGCATTATTGGAGCGCTAAATTCTCACATGTAATTATGTGTCAATCATACTCGACATTGGAGGGCGCAGAAAGTCCACAAGTGAGACCCATAAGAGTAATAAAACGTAGGACGATCCAGGAAATCCATAATGTGGACAAAGATATCCAGTGATCGACGTAGCAGAATAAACACAGATAGAGACATTTTGACTTATTAAACATAGAGAGAATTTACACACCGTGCGACAATATTATGGTTTATCTGTGTTCTTCAAGACATCTTGCCAATGCAATGCCAATCGACATAGCCTTTATCACTGTATATAATACTATAAAATAATATAATTTCTTTTTAATTTCTATTTGACTGATAGCATTATTTATTAAATTTTTTCCAAGATTCCTACAAATGTTTTACACTTTTATCTGTATTTTAGGAGGTGGAAATGTGGAGATCAAATCTGAGAAGTTGGATTTCAAAGCCCAGTCAAAGGTTGGATCTCTGGAGAACATTGGACATGTTCCTCGGGGTGGACAGAGAAGGGTATGTTCTTGACTTTATTAAGCACAACACCACAAGTCTCAAAGGAGTCACAAATGTGCAATAATGTGTTTAATTATTTGTAATATAGATGCAGAATTAATTCACAAAAATATTACAATGCACAAAGACAATGTTTCATGATGCAGTTTGACTTATCTATTCTTTTATCTGCACTACTCAGTTGAAGATCTCCTTCATGTTAGATCTTGCTATGATCAGCATGCTTCCTCCTGCTTGGCAGACTTCAATGTACTTCTTTTGCACAGATTTTTACCAACTTCTTTGAGTTGCCTTTTAGATTTACTGTTTTTAATTGGACACCTAATCTAGAGCAACTGTTATTTATTACCCCATGGTCCATTATCTATTTAAATGTTTCTGTCATCATTTACTTGCCTCACGTTATTCCAAACCTGCATGACTTTGTCTTCTGTGGAACACAAAAGGAGACATTTATCCGAATGTTCTGGCTGCTCTACTCCATTAATGAAAATGAATGGGGCCTGTTGGGCTTCAAAAGCAGTGTGTTCCAAAGAGAGAAAATCATATGATATGACAGTGAGTAAATGATGAACTACTCCTTAATTGAAAATAGTTGCAGCTTTATGAAAACGTATTAAATCTGAATTAATTTAGTCATCACAACACAAAAACAAAGCCTATAAAAGGTGTCGATTCCATTAATATAGGTGCTAATGAATTACATATATATTTACATAATCAATGAATCAAGATGATTAAAAGTACAGCACAGGATCTACTGAGTGATAAAAAAGCATCTGGGCATCTTGCTCTCCTTCATCTTCTCTCTCTACTGAACATATTTTCAGTAATTTTCAAGATCACTACACTTTCTAATGCTCCCTTTCTTAGTGCTAACTATTTTTCCCTGCAGTAATTTTCTGCTTCTGTGTCTGTTTTTATCACACATAACCTAAAACTGCTGGCTGAGTGCTGCTTTCATGTGTTCACATTCAGGAATCGTTTAGGAGTGCTGATCTAAGAACTATTTCTAGCAGATAAAAGTTAATGGTTATAATTTCGATGGTCCACTTTAGACATTCTACTAACTATAAGTAACTTTGCAACTACATGTCAACTAACTCTCATTAGAGTATTAGTAGACTGTTACAGTAGGTCAGGGTTCAGGTTAAGAATAAGTTGATATGTACTTATATATGCAAAGTTAATTATATTCAGTTGAATGTTTGTTGGAGGAGCATCACAATAAAGAGTTAGCAGATATAAAGCAGTGAGTCTACTAATACTCTAATGAGAGTTAGTTGACATGGAGTTGCAAAGTTACTTATAGTTAGTAGAATGTCTAAAGTGGACCATCGAAATAAAGTACCAAGTTAATAAGCCTATATAAAATCATGGAACTGATCTCAGATTAAACTTTTTCATGACTCAAAGAGAATTCACAAAGACATTCACCAAATCCCCTAAAATTTAAAGGGTTAGTTCACCCAAAAATTAAGTTTCATAAGTTTATCAAGCAACGAGAATACTTTTTGTGTGCAAAAAAACGCCAAAATAACGATTTTATTCAACTATTAATTTTCTTCTGTGTGGGCCTCTGAGTGAGTTCACGTAGTGTAACAGCGCAGCGCTTCTGTGTTGTACGTAGGGGTGTTGCAATATACCGGTGTTGACGATAATCGTGATATTCAAAGTATGAAATATCGACATCGTGTTAATTTTGAGTGTGACAATATACCGGTATTGGCGATAACCACAATGTTTAAAATGAATAGGACTCTTATGATAACATGACACGTAAATACTCCAGCGCCAGTACCTGGTTGACCTCTCAGATGGCAGTATCGCACCCGCGGACACCTGTCAAATAAGAAGACAACGCAGAGCTCGTACGCGCCCGCGGAGCTAGAGTGAAACACTCTGTCCACACCCGAAAAAAGTAAGCTCACCAGTAATAAGAACAGAGTTCTTTGGCTTCAAAGAAAACAGCACCTTAAAGGTGGTCGCACACCGGACGAATAGCGCAGCGCCACGACTTTAAAATTCGAACACATTCTGTATGAGTGTAGGCTAACGTACACACCGGCTTCCGCGGCACCCAGCAACGGCTCAGGACCGTGTTCAAAATCCTGCCGCGACACAGAGCGCCATTTACATAGTTTTAAATTAAATTGACATTATATTTGTCTCAAATCATCCTAAATGATTTCACCCTGTGCTGCAATATACTGTACATTTAATTTTACATTTATTTACAGAAATCAGCTGCTTGAATGAAAATTGCTGATGTTATCGGATTTTCAGGTGATATTCTCAATTCATTCAGTTAACGGACGCTCTGCCTCTGAAGTAAAGTGTTCAGATCACAGACTCAGCAACTATTGTATTTAATTGTACAGTATAATAATAACATAGTAGAGACATTATCTCAATTCTATAATGTCCTTAAACATAATGATATTGCTGGCCATAAACTGAGAAAGTGCGCGTCCGGTGTGCGATACCTCGAGTTGTTGTTGCGGCTATTATTTTACTAGTCATGGAATGGGAAACGTGACATTAACTGTTAACGGGGTTTCTGTGTTCATATATTTAATAAAGGGTGATTATTAAAATTAAGAACCCCGTTTTCTTTACTCATCTTATTTTTGTATTTGTATTTGCACTTGATTTTTTTGTTCAAATCTGCTATCTGCATGACTTTATTGGCAATAGGTTTAAGAGCTTTTCAGTTCTTCAGGAAACCTTCAGACAGTGTTTGGCTTTAGTTTGAAACCAGATAAACTTCACATCAGGGGCGGAGCTAGACTCTCAGTACAGTGGGGGCGGAGCTTCATCATGGGGCCCTCTGCTACCAAGGCTGGGTTTCCAGAAACCTTCTTAACACTACGTCGTTCTTAAGTTACACCTTATAATGTACCTTTCCTGAAACGTTCTTAGTTAAGTATACTTTCTGTAAGTCATATGTTCGGAAGGCTGGTCTGGACCACTCTTAGCTTCACCAATATCACTGTTGCAGGTCTATACGAATATAATTCTGAAGTTTTAATACACACATACAGTGTTCAATTAGGCTAATTCAAGTGTTTCCATGCAAAGAATAAAATTGTCATTACACTGATTGTTGTTAGAATTTTAATTATATTATTATATATATTATATTATTAATTTAATAAAAGAGCGCTTTTAAATGCCAGCGAAAACATATGCTACTGTCAGTTAAGTTCTGTTCGGACGCTAATATTGTTTCTTGTGGGCTCGTCCGGTATTTTACACATTTACGGGGTAAGTCGGTGATTTTAGTGGCGTCCGAATCCATAATATCAGTGTTTTTTTCTCACTCAACCCGTGCAAAAATGTTTGTTTTTTGACAAACAGGTTTTGTGGTAATTTAATTGCTGCCTGAATCCACATCTTTTACAAGAGTTTACAAGAAGAGATTTTTTTTTATCACTGCCGAGCACCGTACGTAAGATGTACACTTTTATTACTGAAATGCTGGAAATTATTTACAAGAACAAGATTTCATCGCAGCTCCACCTCAGCGAACAAAAATGGGAAAGAGATGAAAGCACGTAAAAAATTGAAATGGTTATCACAGCAGCAATATACAATTTTAAAATATGTAGGCTAGGCTATTACAGTTTGGATTATTTTTTTATAATATCCCATGAGTCCTAATAAATGCAATTTCAACTATTATATATAATTGATAATTGATTCTCGAGTCATCGATATCAACCGATTCAGCACCTTCGCCACGGACAGCACCGGGTAACGTCGCACGTAAGAAGGTATATCTTAAAGGTGCCGTAGAATGGATTATTTTATTATTTTATAATGTTTCCTGGGGTGCCCTTATAATGTTAGTATGTTTTTTAGATCAAAATTTGTTATAATTTAGAAATAAAAGGCATATTTCCTAGCCTAATTTCATCCATTGATTTGAACACTCTGTTTGAGGGGGCGTGTCTGCTGAGAGACTTCAGTGTTGTTGCCCACTGCTGTGATTGGCTGACATGCTTGCATATGAAATATCTGGCATTACATGTAGAGCTATCTGGAAAACTTTTACTATTACAGCTTTTATACGTTTTTACTATTACAGCTATCGGGATTAACGAATCATGAGAAGTTTTTTAAGTATTTAGATTTATTCCAGCATTGAGCAGATGACAGCCTGTTGATCGCGTGAATGAAGATCTTATCACTGCAACGCGATTTACTGATGCATAAACAGTGTTGAACGACTTTGAGAGAAAGATTATCTGTCGAACAATTACACATCAGAAATTCACATAACCCACTGGTTCTCCAGAGGCTCGGATGAAGGAACTAAAAAAATACTTTTGTGTTCATTTGTACATCCAAACACTGAGCAACTGCCATGCTTCGTTCGCTCGTTTGCAAGCCACGATGTCTCTCGAGGAAAAAACAATATCGCGCTGGATCTAGATAACACAGTGTAAATTATCGTTAATAAAATCACTACTTACCGCTTGCGGGAATATAACGTTAGTTGAAATTGCCCCCTTCGTCTGTTTGAGACGCCGAGAGATGCCTGGCTGCTTGATATTGTTCCAGGTTAGAAAAACAGTCCGTGGTGAAATGGGCAGAGCAACTAACAACTTTGAATTAAACTGTAGCGGTATCCGATTATAGATAGATTATAGATAGATCTGCCATTTTCCCTATGATCCTCCTCCTGCTTGTTTCTTCACCTGCAGAACTTCTGATGATTCGGCTGTGCAGTTTCACCTGGCACTGAGCATGGGCTGGCATATGCAAATTTTTGGAGGCGTACATATTAATGATCCCAACTGTTGCATCACAGTCGGTGTTATGTGGAGATTCGCCTGTTTTTCAGGGGTGTTTTTCAAAAACGAGATTTAAATAAGAAAGAGAAAACTATGGTGTTTGAGACTCACTGTATGTCATGTCCATGTACTGAACTCTTGTTATTTAACTATGCCAAGATAAATTCAATTTTACGTTCTAGGGCACCTTTAAGCAGCTTCTTAAGGTATGGTTTGGGGAACACCCGACTCGCCTATGGTATACCTTCAGTTAAGTTATACCTAGGAAGAGTCTTCGTAGCGCGCTAAGAGACAATGTTATCGGGAAACTCAGCCCAAGTCATTTTAAAATTAAAACCATTAAAAAAAACGTCTGATGAATGCATATGTAATAATGTAGCCTGCAGTACAACTGTATATATATTTTATTTATATATTTTTAAGTGGTATGTTTATTGTTTTCAATAATTTGAAAATTAATTCGAGAATTAACTTGAATTTGCAGCAATTTGTACAAATAGAGAGTATGTAGGCCTACTATAGAGCATTTAGATTAATATTTGTTCAAATATTATAATGTTATTTTTTTTCATCTATGTTGATTATGAAAAGTGAACACCATGATAGGATGCATCGGGAGACATGGAGTCGGTCAGACATGATGTTGTTAATGGGTCAGACATGATTAAACTTAATTTTCTTCATTAAAGGGCACCTATTATGCCCCTTTTTAGAAGATGTAATATTGGTCTTGGGTGTCCCCAGAATGCATTTGTGAAGTTTCAGCACAAAATACGCCACAGTTAATTTATTATAACCATTTGAAAATGTCATTTTTGGGGCCTGTTTTAAAAAGAGCTGTTTTGTCGTGTACCACTTTAAATGTAAATGAGCTGCATATCCCCGCCCTGCTGCTGGACCTAGATGATGAAGAGACTCCGGCACAGAATAAACACGAATGAGAATGGACTAAACGTCTCGGAATGGTTATTTGATACATTTCTGTACTTACAAAGTTTTAATCGCGTCCCTTTTGCCATTATGGATGTGCAACACACACACGAACTGTGATAATGTTCGCGCAATTTTTTGAAACTACACACACACACACACACACACTACTGTGAAGTACAAACGAATTTTTTTTAATTTATTTCTTAAGGGGAGGGAGATAGACGTTAATATAGCCTACTGTCTATGGAGATAGAGCAGACCTTAATTTATTTACATTTGTAAATGCTGCAAAAAAATGCCTACGTGACATAAAACTGTCTGACGTTGTTTGAGACATCCTATGACGACGACAATAAATAGCTTTAGACGCATTTGTTGTTGAACTTGCTGACATCGATTGAAATAACTATTTGCTCAAAAATCATAAAATACACTTACTTTTTCTGGAGGTGACGTTGGATTGCGAACTGAAACGATCCACACTCTAGGATTAACTTTGACCCTCGTTCACTAAACAGTCAGTCAGAAAATGAATCTCGTATTTAGGACGTTTAAGTGGTGCCTTTTCTTCATAAATAAAATCCATCCGCTGCGTTTTCAGTGGCTCTGATGTCAGTGAAGACTAGTATGTCCATTCTTACATCCCACAACACACTTCTTAGGAGACATTACCGGCTGTTGTTGAAAACAATGGAGGATGCAGATCACCGAGGGCGGGGTCTATGCCAAAACCAGATGTCAATCAAATCACGTCGGTGGGGCTTAGCTCATTTCTACGTCACAATGAGGAAAATCTAGAACAGGGTGTTCTGAGACAGTGCTTATGATTTATTGAGATAGTAAAAAAACTACTGGGTGGATTTTTATCATTCTAGGGTGGTTTTGCTCACACACTGCCAACACACATTTATGTTCAAACACCATGTAAAAGTGAATTTTGCATAATAGGTGCCCTTTAAGTTTTGTAGAAAGCCTTTATTTAAAGTGAATTTCGTTTTGTATAAATTGTATCTTAATTTTAATACATTTTTCATCAACCAATTTTTCATCATAAATTAACCGAAACTCAGACATGAAAAATATATCTAAATAAAGCTTTAAATGTCTTTAAACGAAACAATTCAAAATGAAAAGAAATAGGCTACTCTCTGATTATGTAATCCAAGAGGTGCATGTCTCTCTAGGCGCGTTCACTACGGAGATGGCGATCGTCAACTTCATCTTTGCAGCAGACACAGACAGAAAAGACTAGTTTATTAATAAAAATCAGTGCACGCGTGTCACCGGATTTACACATCTTGCTTGTTGCACGCACACTCGGCACACATATTATCAATCAATCAATCAATCAAAACTTTATTACAGACTCAAGGTCCACATCTCACCATAACAATACATAAGTACAAGCTCATAAACACACATGCATACACACATACCTACATACACACACACAAAAAAAAAAAAAAAAAAAAAAATATATATATATATATATATATATATATAAATAACATAAAATAAATAAAACAATTTAAAAAGAAGATCATTGTTCTACCAGGAGACAATTATACCAGTGTTTCCACATACGGGATTGGTAGCGTATAGTACTTAGCCGTATGTTAGTTAAGCCCATTATTATTTCATTTTGTGACCCATTAAGCCGGCACATGAATTTAAACATTAGGTTTCTTAAAACAGCATGAAAGGTCCTTACTCTTGCAACCACAAACATCTCACTTGCACTACACCATCTTGGTCTTGTGAGTAACATTCTCATTGCGTCGTTATATGCCACTTTCAATTTTAAAAGACTTGCCTTTCTATAATTTGACCACAAGTGTGCAGTATAGAACGGTGTGCAATATGCTTTAAACAGAGATATCTTCACACCAACCGTACATGCCCTAAATTTACGTAAAAGAATATTGGCTTGTGCATACATCATGCGACATTGCCTGTAAATATCTTCATCATCTGTCATTTTATCAGTGATAAAATGACCAAGGTATTTCACCTTATTACAGACACTAAGCTTATTATTAGCCAATTTAAAATCAGGGTAGTTCAAACATTTATCATCTTTAGTTCTACTGATCATGACGACACTCTTATTGGCGTTATATTTGATATCATGTTCCACACCATATACCGAACAGATTTTAAGAAGCTGCTGTAATCCGGCACTACTTGGACTAAAAATCACAAGGTCATCTGCATACATAATATGGTTCACTATTGAATTACCAATCATGCACCCAGTATTACAGGTTCTTAGCTGCCTGGACAGATCATCCATATAGAGATTAAAAAGAGCAGGTGACAAAATACCTCCTTGTCTGACTCCATTGCCAACTCCAAATAGAGCAGAGACACTATTGCCCCATTTCACTTGCATAGTCTGGTGGGCATACCAGTAAGCCAAAATTCTCACAATATACTTAGGCACCCCTCTTTGCCTTAATTTGTTAAACAATTTACCATGATTTATACGGTCAAATGCTTTAGAAGCATCAATAAAACACATAAGAACTGATGAGTTTTTATCTCTATATTTGTTCACAATTTCCTTTAGAGCATATATACACAAGTCAGTGCCATGTTTAGCTTTGAATCCAAATTGGTTATCTGTGGTGTTAATAAATTCATTTAATCTGTCCAACAGAATTCTTTCTAGTACCTTTGATAATATGCTCGCTAAAGCTATAGGCCTGTAGTTATGTTATAGTTATTATGTCTAAATAACGAGATATTGTGTTGAAATAACATTATTATTAATAATAAATCTTTAATAATATTTGATTGGATGCCGAATGTGTGCTTGTTCAATTTAATAAAATTAATACTTTAATTGTGATCATTAAAATAATTGAATATTAAAAATTAAGTGGCCAATTTTTGCTAATTTATTTAAAGTATTTATATATAATATATCTAGCACACGTTAAAAAATTATCTGGCGCCGCCCCTGGTTATAACGGCCCACGTATTAAACATGGTTGGGTCTAAATCGGACTCGGGCTCATAATTACAGTTAATGTGTCGGCAATATGTTACTTTTCCAGGGCCCTGTGCAATGTGTCACGCGAGGGCCCCGTTCCTGTCCAGTGACGCAAGATCGGTGGCGTTTGAGGGGCCCCTAATTGGCACGGGGCCCTGGGCGGCCGCACCCATGGACCCACGCTATCTCCGCTACAGCTTCACATGCTTGTCTTCCTTCACAAAAATTTGCCATAGATTGAGTATGCAAGAAGTAAAAATGCATGTGCCTTTGTGTTTATCAGTATCCTTATGTTTGTTGGGTAAAAAAGAAAAACTATATAAACAAAGTAAAAATTAATTTGACTGATAACTACCCCCCTCCATCCCCATAGATTCTATAGATATCGCGATATATCGATATCGTGAATTCTTTTGGCCACAATAACCGTGGTGTGAAAAATCTAACATCGTGACAGCCCTAGTTGTACGTCACACGCATCACACACGAGTCAGTGTCGGCCAATAGTGAGCCTCCGTGGTGACGTACAACCCAGAAGCGCTGCTCTGTTAGACTACGTGAACTCACTCAGAGGTCCCACACAGAAGAAAATGAATAGCTGAATAAAGTCGTTATTTTTGTTTGTTTTTTTTGCGCACAAAAAGTATTCTCGTCACTTGATAAACTTAAGGTTGAGCCACTGTAGTCACTTGGACTATTTTAAACATTGTCTTAACTAACTTTCTGGGCCGTCAAGTTTCGATCCCATAGAAGCCTATGGAGGAGTGAGACAGCTCTCAGATTTAATAAAAAATATCTTAATTTGTTTTCCGAAGATGAACGAAAGTCTTACGGGGTTGGAACAACATGAGGGTGAGTAATTACAGACATTTTTGGGTGAACTAACCCTTTAACAATGTCATACTGTACGGAAGGCAGATCAGCACTCTTACTTGGAAATATTTAAGTAATAATAAGTATTAAAGGATAACTGTCGCCAAAATGCAACCTAGGGTCTTTTTGTTAATCTACCCGAGGTGAAGTTTAGTTTTAAAGTATAATTAGAATGGAAACGCCACTTTTAAGTTTGACTGTATTTTCGTTTTCGAGTCAAATTGCCTCTTGAATGGGAGTGCTTGGGGCACTTCTATGACAGCATCAAAAATCGCTATTTTTAAAACACTAAGAAGGCTCGACACAACATGAAACTTTGCTCGAAGTATCACCAGGGGCTCTGCACATGAACTTGAGCATTGAGAACATTGTTTGAGTACACAGAGTTTACTAAAAAGAAAGATTTTGAACAACTCACTGTAGCTGTGTACGCCGGCATTTTGATAGTCAAAAATAGTCGATCTCCGAATGTGAATGAACTGACTCTGAATTTTAGGATTGCTTCTTAAATGAGGATCTTTTTTCAAATACAAGGTCAATATTGATTTTCACTAACGACAAAACAAATTATCCGTGAATTTATATGGAACTAAGCTTTAGGAGCTTTCCATCTTTACTCTCCTCCCTGTTACGTTGCATTCGGAGATCGACTGTTTTTGTCTGTCAAAATGCCGGCGGACACAGCTAGAGTGAGTTGTTCAAAATCTTTCTTTTTACTAAACTCTGTGTACACAAACAATGTTCTCAATGCTCGAGTTCATGCAGAGCCCCTGGTGATACTTCGAGCAAAGTTTCATGTTGTGTCGAGCCTTCTTAGCGTTTTAAAAATAGCGATTTTTGATGCTGTCATAGAAGTGCCCCAAGCACTCCCATTCAAAAGGCAATTTGACCGAAAACGAAAATACGGTCAAACTTAAAAGTGGAGTTTCCATTCTAATTATACTTTTAAACGAAAGTTCACCTCGGGTAGATTAACAAAAAGACCCTAGGTTGCATTTTGGCGACAGTTATCCTTTAAGACAGCTTCATCCCTTCTCCCAGCATTCCCTGTTTTTTTGTGTGAGTGTTTTTTGCCTTCATAACCTCATTTCATAATTTGCATCCCAACCCAACTTCTCAATAATTTGTTTTGTTTACCCATAACTCTGTGAACTGTAGAGTGAGAAGGGGAAGGAAGCAGAGCCGCAGGCTGCAAAAGAGTCCTCTAATGGGGACGCTGTTCACTCTAATGATGTGGGCATGACCTTTGACCTTCCCTCCACTGAAGGGAACAGTCTGGTTTAAGTCAGAGAGCTTCAGTAAGTATATTACTAGAATTATGAAGTGTCAATTTAACTGACATGTCACCATTACATGGCTTTTATGTCCTTCTGTGCTAGTTATAATTTCTTGAGCACTGTATTGTTTCAGTTCAATTGTGCATTTACTTCTTAATCACCATATTTTGGTAAATTTCTGATACCCTATCATGTTATGGATGCAAAAGGCATATATTAATCCCTATAAGAAGACTAGTGCTGCAGGTTTATATTAAATATAATAATTATACAAGACCCATCTTACCATATTGCATCAAGTTGTCCATGTACAGGAGGCCCACTAGAGGGCAGCCTTACAGTTTCAGTGGTCTCTGCAAATGAATTAACAGACACAAGACCTTTCTCTCTTTTAAGTTTTTTTTCTTTTAAAGAAATGAATACATTTATTCAGGAAGGAAACATTAAATTGATCAAATGTGACAAAGATATTTGTCATGTTACAAAAAAATTCTATTTCACATAAATGCTCTTTTTTTGTTTTTAAAGATCAAAGAATCCTAATCCTAATAATAAATGTATTTTAAGCACTAAATCACCAGATCATATGACTCTGAAGACAGGAGTAATGACAGCTTTGCCATCACAGGAATAAATAACATTTTAATAAATGATTAAAATAGAAAACAGTTATCTTAAATTGTAATGTTTTTACTGTATTTTTGATCAAATAAATGAATAAATATATTCAAATATAAAAGTTTTTTTTACCGACCCCAAACAATTCACATAACCTTTAGCTTTATTTTATGTATGCTTTATCTTAAAAAAACTGTTAATTGTTCATATCCATCCTACTTAATCCAAATTCTACCCTTCCTCCCATCAGATTGAGAGCCACAAGCTAAATTTCCGAGAGCAAGCCAAAGCGCGCACCGACCACGGCGCTGAGATCGTGTATAAGTCCCCCAACATTTCCACGGACGGATCGCCCCGCCGCCTCAGCAATGTGTCTTCCTCCGGCAGCATCAACATGACCGACTCCCCACAACTGTCCACGCTAGCTGATCAGGTGTCGGCCTCCCTCGCTAAACAAGGCCTGTGAGCGGCGATTGACAAATCAATTTAAAAATGTACCTCCTTCAGTCCTTTCAAATAAGGTGCTTGTCGGATTTCTCCTAACTAAAGGTTGTCCCAGCGGCTTGTCTGCTCGTGAAATAATTTTTGCCTCTAGGCACAGAGGGACGGGTATTGATGTTATTGGCTTAGTGTCATCAAAAAAAAAAAAAAAATTACAATTTGAAAGGAGCTGGTGGTGTATTGACCCAAATGGTAATTTACAGCACTGAGTAGCCCGATTTGTTTCGTTTAATGCCCCGTTTTTTGAAAGAAACAACAATGACATTTGCTTTCAAAGTTGTATTTGCTTCGTTGCCTTATTGTGAATGTTTTTCTTTAACATAACTTATGCACTCGCAGCAGTAAGGAAGGCAAACATGCTACATGTTTTGGAGGGTGCGGTTAATGAAAATGGCTGTGAATTTGACAGGAAGCGAACATTTCAAACGCTCTTAGGTAAAACTTGAGGCAATCTGGCTGTAAAGGACACAAATTTAAGGCATGCTATATAATTATTTAAATAAAATCGGTCAGAGGCCATTATAGTGCATGTTACAGTCATTCAAAGCTGTTCAATTCCTTTTATAAAAGCAAAATAAGACATAATTATTCAGATCAGTCTTATATTATGAATTGGAAATTTTGGTACCGGACTTTGCCTATTCTTCAAAACTGCATCTATACTTCACCTCAGCATATTTTCCAGGCCTATCTGTCCTGATGATGAATGCACAGGAAGTTGCATCGCTGAAGGAAATCGTCTTGCTTGGCCTCTAGTGACTCTTTTGACAGAAAAGAAAGCAAATGTCAACAACACAAAATCATACAAAACGTTGAACTAAAGCTGTTGTACAGGGCTCAACAATAAGGATAATTTGAGATGATCTTTTTTTTTTTTTTTTTACCATTTAATGCAAATAATTGATGTTTTACATGCAACTTTTGTTGGAAAACAATGGTATTATAATGCAAAACTGATACTTTCTATCTACCATTGCATTATTCTTACAATTTTTCTTACAAAGGCAAAAAAAGAAAAGAAAAGACTATGATTATGATAAAAAAAGATATGACACTAAATATAAGATGTAGTGACAATTCCTGAAATTCCAGCCACAGACAACCATGTCATCCTTATAGTTGAGCTCTGAAGTAGTTTTGCCCTGCACAAGCACCATCTAACTGGAATCACTCGGTTTTTCATGAGCTAATCCTCCCTGTATGGTAACGATGCTTTTGTATTGATGGATTTCAGCTTCTGTGTATAAAATGCTGTTCCAAAGAATGTGTGAATGGACCAAGAGGATTTCAAATCACTCAATAAAATATCTGTAACAACATTCATTACAGGAAATCTGGCATTGAGAACAGACAGCTGACAGTGCCTCCCAGTGTCCATCAGCTACATTTCAGAAAACTGGCTATGTTTTAAAGATTCTCTTTGGTTTAAGAGAGATTCAGTCATGTACAGCTGCACAGAGCTGATTCATTTGGTCTGAAATACGATGCAGGACATTTAAAACATAGCCATGCTTCCCTCAGTATTAAAGCCTTCAATGCTCACACGCTGCACATTCCCAGCATGCAATAGACTTCATCCATGGTCTTGAATATAGTAGCCACAGTCACCACATCCCTGTCCAGCTGTTTAGATAACTACCTTTACTAGACTTCAAGAGCGTTTAACTAGTCTTAAAACATGGAAAGAAAGAAAAAAAAAAA
This sequence comes from Squalius cephalus, assembly GCF_949319135.1. Classification (NCBI taxonomy): domain Eukaryota; kingdom Metazoa; phylum Chordata; class Actinopteri; order Cypriniformes; family Leuciscidae; genus Squalius; species Squalius cephalus. Next base: position 45,677,151 of record NC_137122.1, on the reverse strand, counting down.
GAAAAAAAGTGGAGGAAGATGAAAGGAACAAAGCTACCTGCTAAAATACAGGTTTATGTTGCACTCTTTTTTTCTAATAGTGTTGTGTGGACGATGTAAAATGTACGAATGCGTTCAGATGATCTGACACTAAGCTTTTTATTTAATATCTGCGGTGCATTGCAGCTTTATGCTCATTTGAAAGTGAATGCACTGATTTGACAAGACATATTGAGCTGCCTCAAACTACATTACTCATTAAGACGTATATCTTGCATTTTTTAAAAAACAAAACAAATAGGTAAATAAGGGTAAAATTTGCATTCAGAATCCAATATAAGTAAAAGTCTTGCCTAGTGCCACACGACCCTGTGAGAAGCTTGTTTGCTGTAAACCCAACACTACATCCTCTTTACAGCATGCTGCGAACATAAACCTGAGCATTTAGACGTGTGGGTTAAGCTGAAGAACAGACTTATCAGATGAAATGTTTAAAAATGGCACAGGATAAGACCTTCTTAGTAATTCTACCCTTTAGATGTGTTTCAAACGGTTCTGTAATCTGTTAACCAGTTCTGAGGCCTCTCTCTCTCTCTCTCCTCCGTTTCATTTCCCGCCTCTGCTCTTCTCATCGCAGTTCTTCATTCTAGCTTGACAGTTGTGATTGTCCTTATCGTAATGTGTTTTATTAATTGGTTTACACTGATACTCCTTGCTGTAAACGTGAATTTGGAAATAAAGTCCGTATTAAACTGCTTTATGTGCCCTTTCTTCTTTCTTTTTTTTAATAAGGCTGTATTACTTTTTCCTCAAAATTGTTGAATGGACGTGAGGCGCTATGAACACTAGATAGCTATGTTTAAAGGTAGTGTGTCATTTTTTCTTTTTTGTCTTGCCAACTCGCACGATACAATACTGACTTTTGAAAGCTGGTCAAAATATTGTACACTTGCCTGATAAGTACAGACCCCCACAGAGAGATGAAAGGGTTGGCGGGTTTCTCTGGAGGAAATTTCATTTTTCTTCATTAAAAAGATTAACATAGCCTATTAACTCTTTCCCTGCCACAGACTTTTCCGGCTTTCCGTGTTTTTACTGTTATACGGTAGGGGGCGCTAATACGAATCTTCTGGAAGAGTTAGGGTGCATTGGTTATGCACTTTGTAGTCTTTGAAAAAACGTGATTTTTTTTAGCTCTTTGTTTTAATGAAACTTACCCACATTCATGCATGAAGCTAGAATAAAAAGGCTGTTCTTTTAATATATTACATGTTTATATATTCATACAACAAAATATTCTAGGGGCCCATTACATTTTTGTGAAACATCAGAAACACTGGCGGTGGCTGCAACTTAAATGCTGGCGGGAAAGAGATAAAAATAGCATTTTTGAAAACTATAACCTCTTAGACCTGATTTTTTTTTTTTTTTTTTTTAAATACCTACTTGATATTTGCTCTTCACTGTAGAAATGAATCCAAACACACGTGTATACATATGCATAAATACACACCCTGTAAAAAATACATGATCAATAAGTCATGACATTGTTTTTTTTTATTGCTTTAACTCATCAAAATAAGTTTAACTTTTTAAAGTTACACAAGATCCAACTAATTTTTTAAAAGATAGTTTAATGTAATCTAAGTTGAAATGACTTAAACATCCAAGTTGATCCGATGTTTACTCTCATGTAATTATTAGAAATACTTTTTCAAAAATAATAATTGTTTTCAGTATGGGTGTGTATAATTTATGTTCACCACAGGCTTTATTTTACTAATAAATTGGAAAACCCCTATAGAAAAATCTCGAGGGCTCCGACTTCATCCCTGCACCAAGGTTTGCACACACACAAAACACGTGATGTCCATCCAGTGGACGCAGGGTCCGAAGGGGTTAAACTCATTGAGCCTCACGTGACTAGACGATTATTAGCTCAGAGAGGAGCGCATTCATGACGAATAGAATACATTCTAAAGCTATTTGTAACTAAATGCTACAGATTTTGCTTGATACTGCATTATTGCCACTAGGAGTCAGTATAATGAATAATTAGATGTACCTTTCCAATTGAGCACCTTCAAAGTCGGTTCACTCGGTCCAGCAATGTCCATGAAGTCATGAAAGTACAACACCTACTACCTATCTGAACGGGGCAAAGATCAAATTTTGCCAAAATTGTTCCAGAAAAGTCAAATCAACAATAATATCTGAAATCATTTTCATCTAAATGTTGTTTTAGATTAAATCATGCTAAACAGTGAAGCTAAAGTGCATTGACTTTCTGCAGTAATTAAAAAAAAATAAATCTTTTATCCCTCCCATTTATTAGTGTTCTTTAGCTTCCTTCTCTACAGTTTCTGATAGTTTTACTTGAGTGGCCCTTTATCCAGCTATCTGTGGAATACAGTGCACACGAGTAACCTAACTGTCTCCATTGTCCTTGAACATTCTTAAAAAAATATATGAAAAAATTTGTAACAGAATCTGGGTTAAGTTTAACGTTATAAAAATACGTAAAAAAAAAAAATGGAAAGTCCAATCCAAATCCTTAGCGATCCAAGCAGAGACCTGTAATGAATAATCTTGCTTCTTATTAACCTGATGAAAACATTTCACTAGTACGACAGAAAGACAGAAGACATTTGAGTACAATATAATTCACTTTTAATTTGAGAAGCACAAACGTTGCCTGTCTGTCCGATCGGCCAATCATCCATAAACTTTTTTTTTTTCTTGTTGCCTCTGCATAAAGAAAGTGTTAAATATTCTCATGTGTCTTCTCCCTAGACAATCAGGACAGCTACAGCCTGAACATCAAACACAGTAAAGAATCAAACAAGGTATGTACAAAATAAACTTTTTTTTGTTGTTGTTTTGTACAAACTATTACATGCTAAAGGATATACCAGACTCACCCAACCCTCATTCACCACATTGGAAATTCAAAGTATGAAAATAACTCACACGATACAATATTGGCTTTTGAAAGCTAGTCAAACCTTATGGTACATTTGCCTGATAAGTACACAGACCCCCACAGAGAGAGACATAAAACCATAATTAATGATAAAGAATGAAAGGGGCGGCGGGTTTCTCAGCAGGAAATGGGACAGTCGTTGATGGTCCCCTTACAATTTGCCACACAACCTCAAAAGAAGAGATTTCTCTGACACTATGAATGCTGTTATGCTCCAGTGAGATAAAAAAGGAATATATTAAGGATTTCTGGTTTACATGACATCCCTTAAACAAGAACAAATGGCTACAATAGCTAGATTCGTGTGACAACAGATACAGAGAAGCTACTTATAAAATTTTTAAGTAACTGGTGTCCGCTATTAGACTTTATTACATTCATATTAGTTAAAATAACAGGAAGGAGCTGCAAGCAGTGACTCGCTGACTGGGGAACTGACAGAAATCGTTCCTCGTTGTTACCAAATGAAAGAAAAAAAAGAAAAAAAAAAGAAAAAAGAAACGGGGCTGTGACCGACAGCAACCGAGGAGCCAACGAATGAAATTTTGCCAAATCCTTTCTTGTCAAGCACTCCAGCTAATGCTAGAACTCATCATAAATCAAGTTACGGGATTTGATGATGGCTGTAAGTATTGCAGATTGTTGTATTAAACGAAGACAGAGTTTAGACCTGACCAATCAATGGAAGAGCTCTTTTCCACGGGGTTGGGAGATAAAAGAAGGAACCATATTAAAAGTTCCAGTTTATATTGGAGTGACTGCATGTTCTTTGGACTAACCTGGTCATGCATAGTACCGCCAAGTGCTTTAAAACTCACTAACGCAAGCCCACACGAGAAGGGCCATTCCCCGATGCTGAAAGCAGCGAGTGCAGTCGAGTCTCCAATATCAGCAGCCTGTGCATGTTTATTCGGGTGCTGATTGTAGGATTCCTGGAAATAGTGTCATGCAAGAGAGACCAATTAAGTGCTCTAATCAGACTTGGTGGTGTTTAAAAAGCGCATGAGAGCAACATGGCAGTTTCATCTCCTGGCTGTGATGAAGGCACCTGCTATCTCCGTCACGTTGACAGAAATGGGGCACATACGGACCATGGTATACAAGAGATCACGGGACAAAAATTAAACCAGAAATTGTGATTTATGCAATTCCCAGGCATTATATATGAGGAAGTTTGTCTGTTCAAAATAAAAAAGGGAATGTGGAAAGATTTCAAAATGAAGTGCTTTCACAGAGAGAATTGGCGCCTTCGTGCAAGTCTCTTGGTAATCATTATTATTGGCTTTATTTTTTGCGTTTTATCACTCCAGTATAAACTGCAAGGCTGAACGAGTAATTTTAGGTGGGATTTTGGAAAACTTCTGGAAGAGAACCACACACAATGCAAGCTGAGCCCCTCAGTACGACAGCATGCTAAGGGGGAAGTGCTCTTCTGCGATATACGATACGTTTCGGAGCTTCTTATTTTGGTTTAGCACTCAAGCTAATCTCTCTTGCTTTTAATTGTATTTATCTTCCTAAACATTTTTGTCCTCCAGTGACCCAAAAGAAAGACTGAATTAAAACAGGTCTATATATATCGCCATACAATTCACTAAAAACTGTGAAAGAATTGACTGATGTTTGAATATCAAACAACAGGGACTTTCATTCGTTTTGTTGGTTTTCTTTCCGTCTACGTTGCTGCTGTTTCAGGAGTTTCTGAAAGCTGGTGGGTGGGCAGAGTCTAGGCTTCATCGGTGAGTAGGTTTGGGTGGGTTGGTTTGTTGCTGCTTGGCGCAGTCGTCGCCCAGAGGTGACGAAGGCCCTGTGTCGGACTCCGACTTGGAAGTCCTGCTGCCGGACACACGTCGAACAGTCCTACAGTGCCTCTCGCCAGCCGGACTGAGATGGATTTCGGACTCCTGTTGCGGGTCCACGTCCAGCGGAAAGGTCCGGAGTTCCCATGGCTGTACCGGTTGGGGAGCCCGTAGGGACAAACAGAGACAGACTAAGTAAATATCTGCACACACAATTGAAGACAACTGCACATAAAGGTTAAAAAAAAGGTACTTTTTTTTTGTAACGGACTTACAGTGGTGTACAACTGAGCATGTGTGAAATTGAACGTACAATAAAGCCTCTAGTTTATATTGGAGCACTAGCCAAATTCAAAAATGGACCCTTTTCACATTTCTGGGGTTCTCAGAAGTGGAAGTCGTCATAGTTGGGTAAACCTCTATAGTGGTGAATGGAAACTACGACAAATATATATTTTTTGCATTCATATTTGAAACATTTCTATGACTTTGAGAGATTGTTAAAATTTGGTATTAGCCATTGAATCAGAAACTTTCATGTAGCCGTGATAACTTTTATTTATTTAATACAGAGGTGGTATAGGCCTTATGTAGCCCCGCCCCTTTTCAGCGCTGCGCTCGTTGTCTTTTGACTTCTGGTCTGTATTTTCACAGCGATCTTGCGTATTTATGAATGAACGGCTCGTTTTAAAATCTTCCCGGTCTACTGACATTTGTTAAGACATCTGCTTTAAACATTACAATCCTCATGATAACTTTCGTTAACTTTACATTAATTAAATCCACTTCAAAAGCGAATTACTCCTGGACAGCAATGCCATAGAAATACACAGAGCAACTGCAAAAACTGAAGTTCAAAGACAATATTCTAAAGATGGCGGCGCCCTCGTTGCTCTGGTGCATAAGGTCTATAGTGTAATCAATGTACATACGTTTTTTTTTTTTTTATGAAATAAAACTAAATTGACATTTAATAACTGATCATTTTAATAACCATGATGGCGCTTCTACTTTGGGGGCCTACCATTTCCTCGCAGGTATCTGGGGTGGAGCAGCGCGTGTCCTCATTGGACAGCATCCGCTGGGAGTCTCTGGAGCCAGGCGTGTACAGGCCGGACAGCATCAGCATCTCTGGGCTGACGGGGCTGGAGGGAGACGCCACTGAGCTGTACTCGTGCAGCAGGTGGAAATGCGCCGTGTCTGGAGATGAGGGCTGCGGCGTGGAGGGGTTGGTGCCGCACAGCAAAGGGGTTGTCCGTCCGTCCACAGACTTGTATGACCTGTGGAGAAAAAGACTGGCGCTGATTATCATGTAACTAACAGTGCGGCTGCGGTGAAATCAGTGTAATGCTTATTGTTTCAATGACTTCTCATTATAACATGTTGATGTAAGTGAACAGCCTGGTGTCATTATTCACTGCATTTCTTATCTCTCGCATTTAAAACTGTTGGTTTCCTTTTTTTTTGCACCTCTGCCATCATAAAGTGCAAAACTCAAAAATCAGCCACATGTAGACAGCAGCAAAGTTGTTAACCAGGAGAAATTGCACTTATCCCTTGAAAGGGCTGAGAAAAGCAGTGCAAGTGGTGTTCCCTAACCTGCTGCCTCTTCTCATTGCGACGTTGCTGGCGGTCCAACTCCAGCGAGAGCGCTCCTGATCCTGATACGGAAGGTGAAGCTCAGAGAATGTTGCGTCAGAGAGATCCTCAACCTGAGAGAATGAGAAGATTATTAAATACATACACCAGGCAACATAGGGCTTCAGGCTATACAAAATTAAAGGTAGTCCTAAAATGAAACATTTAGGAGATAAATGACAAATTACAGAATTGCTTAATAAAGAAGGTTGTTCAGAAGCACTTCAGTTCATTGAATGCAAATGTTATTTAAATGTTTATTTTATCATTATAAATTTATTACAACAAAACATTTTGATTCAAAACACTAAATGTTAATCTTGTTGTCTGACTCAGAACGAATTAGTTAATTTTATCAGTAATCAGACATTGTGTGGCAGTTTCCCCTTCCGGTCACAACACACACATACTTTAGTTGGAATAAATATGTCGAAACTGCATATGGACGCACAATTTTTCCTGACTGTCTAGATTTTAAATTAATGTTGCACATTTGTTGTTACATCAGCAGCCATTTTAGTTCAAAACCTATTGAGCTGCCTATCAAGAAAGCATTCTGAGGCATTATCGTCACATTCAAACCCTGCATACTTAGTGAAACAAACCTAGAATACCCTAAATTTCTAGGTAGGCGGCTTACGGTCTTGACAGCCTAAAATAACTACTGGGTGACCCACAGCATGGCCGTACCTCCATTGCATCGTCCTCTTCAGCTATTGGTTTTGCAAAAACGTCCACTTCTCGCCAACTACAGTTAAAAAGCAAAAGGCAAAATAATCAGCAATTAAATCTTTGAAGATTCATGTGGCTAATAAACACGTCGGGAAACTCAGTTTGTGTCTCTGACCTTGGGGTAAGGATCTCTTTATACTGTAGTTTCTCCACTCGGGTGGTGGCGGCCACAGACATGGGGATGACGATGTTATTGATGTCAAAAGGGCTCTCTCCTCTCCGTCTTCGAATAGTCTGTAAGAGTCACACACAGGCATAAGTAACTTGGTTCTCATGTGTTTACACAATCAGAGATGGAAAGCTTTCAAGAGCATCTTACAGAGGCGCTGCTGTTGAGGTGGAGGGGTGTGGAGGTCTCGGAGATCGATGGCTGTCTCATCAAGGGGCTGTGGGTGGGTGTGTTGAAAGCGGACAGAGATGGGCATGGACTCCCCATGTCCATATACAACTTCGTAGCATCTATAGAAAAAGTGTGTTAAAGGACTGAACTCAATGTTGATTAAGAGAGAGAGGAAAGCAAGCAAGACTGACGTGAATAAAAGAGAATGAATGAGAGGGAAAATATAATGAAGAACGTACTTTCTGTGCGGTCCAGCGAGGGTTCACGAGGTCTCTTGCGGCTGTGGCTCCTGTCAAAAGAACTGCTCTGCCGGAAATGCTGGCGAGAGTCAAGTTTACTGGCACTCATCGGGATGTCTAACTGCTGCCGGGACACCTTCTCTGAGCGCACCTTATGATGCGGCAAACCTGAGATAAAGCAAACAGGAAGAGGAAATAAGAGGAAAAACAGTCAAGTATGAAAGGAAGAGAATGATATAAAGGGTACATTTTATTACTTGTCAAATTAATATTTTTTTTATAAAATGAAAGAAACGTAAAGAGCCAGGGTGCGTCCTCACCATCTGGAAAGGAGAGGATGGGGTGAATGCAGGGGTCGAACTGTGCCAGTCTGTCCATATATATACACGTACGTACATGTGTATCTACATATATATAATACTCTACATTTGTTTTTAGAACTTTGTAATCTTTGTATTTTCGGGTTATTTTACATAATTTATGTATGAGATACACTGTTATTGTTCTGCACTATTATTTATATATTAATTTCTAACATATTTTGTTTTAATTGTTACGGTTATCTGTTTAACATTCCCTTTTCAGTTACTCTGCATATTTTGTCTGGTTATATCTTTTTTGTTGTTGTTGATTTGCTTTTTTTACCTTTAACTTAACATTTAATCTGTACTGTTATCAGTCTTAATCTTTACAGTTATTTTACAAAATGTATGTGTTGCTTTGGCCATTTTTTTTTAATCTCTTATTTCTAATCTTTAATGTTATCCTTTCTTTGTCAGTATACGTCATCTTTATTTTACGTAATTAATGTAAATAATTAATTGCCATGTCAAAATCTCAAACAATAAATTGCATTAAATAATACACAATAACCAATAACCAGCTACAGATGACTAAATCCGGACGCTTTTCAAAGTTCAATAATTCACACCCGGAATATGGGGAAAGGGTAAGCAACCGTGGCTGGACTTGTATGATGCCAGAAATAACTGCTGAGTCACTGCAGAGAGCAGCTAATGATGGCCAGACACTCACAGGTCACTTTAACTGCCCATAGGGGCTGTCACGTTTAGACCAAATTTAGACGCTCCTAAAGGTGTAAGAATTTGCCTCCATTGGAGAAAACTCGGCTCTTGACATTTCAGACACTGAGGATGCAGGGAATTTTCTTTATTCCCACACTTACGGACTGTGGAGAGGAGAGAGTTGGCGAGCCTGTGCTTGTCTTTGGAGGAAGGGTCTGAGATGCGGCTACCCAAACACAACTTGTGCTTGAGCGAGATCTTCTTGATGGGCTTGATCTTCTCCAGAGGACGATTCTGCCAGTGTCCCTTCAGCACACGCTGCATATGGAGATTCATCATCACATCTGAGAAAAGAAAAAAAAAAAGTTCATCATTTTTGTATTGATTTTGGTTTTGCATAGACCTCAATCTTAGACCTAAATGTAATAACTTTCTCCACCCCGAAAGTCCTGGCCGACCTCAAGCCCTCTAATTTCCAATTTTCGCAACATTTTTCTTGTTGAACATCCTGTTTTACTTTAAATACATCAGATTGTGTAAGTAAAATGGGTTGCGACAGATTCATGCTGACTTTCTTTTCTTCTTTTTTTAAACATTGATGCCAATTTTAAAGATGGGCCAGAAATTTTAATTATGGGAAAAAGAGGGTGGATTGGTATCAGGAAAGGCTATTAGTCAGACACAAACGTGTGCTGATTGTGTTACACGTACATATACATTTGCATATATCCATAACACATTCAAATGGATTTTCCAGATTTTCAATGCATTTAAGGAATACATTTTATCATTAGGCAAGTTTACTTATATAGAACATTTATTAAACAGTGGTAATTCAAATTGCTTCACATAAAAATGACTTAGAAAAATGAAATTATTTTTAAAAATGATAAAAAAAAAAAAAGATGTAAAGAAAAGTTAAATAGAAAAATGTATACATTAAAATTAATATGAGACATAAAAAAGGACAATTATGTGCATTCCATAGAAATCAAACCCAAAAACCTGGAGTTGCTAACCATTTGTCATTGCTCATTCAGAAGCCTTTTCATCCTTTGGCTACTGTAATAATATGAATAGTGACTGACCTAATGGTCTGTGTAAACATCTAAATAAGTGACACAAAGTGTACCAGACATGTGTGTAATTCTCCAGAAGGGGGAATCAGAGCTTGATTCTAGAATTCATCGTACTTTGGTTCCTCTTTCTATTTCCCTCCATCTACTCGGGTTTCACCAGCGGTGTCACCTGCCTCTTCTACGCCCATTATTCATTTGCACAATAGACGCCAGATTAGAGAGGACAGCGGGCTCATATTAATGAGGGAAAATACGTCTGTCTCAGTTAGTCTGATAAAGCTAGCCGCTACTGGCAAAGTTAGCCAGAGTCAGGTTGCACTGCTCTTTAAAATGGTCATCACCGCTAAGGTCAGGCAGATGAATGCATGATCAGCTAATCTGACCAGCACAGGGAAGGATTGCTGATCTAAGATGAGCTCTTCAAATCAAATGTTACTGAATTCTCAGACATGAAAAGCAAAAACAGTTCTGAGACCTCAGCACTAATGACCTGCTCCAAACCCAGAGCAGCCTGCAGATTATTTTAAGAAGTGCAATAACCAGATCCAGAATAATTAACACTTAAATTAGCACCTAATTGTTATGCAGTAAAAAATCCTTGAGGCAAACTGGGAAACAATAGGCGGAGGACAGATAGAGCTGCGCCGTAGACACACCTCTATATGCGTCCGTGTCAATGTACATGTGTGCATTCTGGAAAGAATGAAAGAAATGTAAAGAGCCAGGGTGCGTCCTCACCATCTGGAAAGGAGAGGATGGGGTGAATGCAGGGGTCGAACTGTGCCAGTCTGTCCAGTAGGGGGAGCTGGTGCTGGGTGTCTGCAGGAGGGGGAGCACATCCACTGCACATCACACACTGAGTGTTCAGCTCACAGCCACAGCGAGGAGCCACTGACCTCTGAGCGTGACAGAGAGAACAACAAGGAGAAAAGTTAGTGTATGTGTATGAATAGTAATTATGGCGACCAGTCCATAAAACAAACAAAACCCAACTGAAAAAACAAACAAAACTTTTTAGCCTGGCTAAATATGATATGATATTCAGAATTCAGTAAATAATATAACTATAAAACTTTTTTTTAGTTTTTTAAAGAAATTAATCATTTTATTTTGCAAGGATGTATTAAATTGACCAACTGTGACAGTAAAGACATTAATAATATTTACAAAAGATTTCCATTTGAAATTTTCTATGGACCAAAGAATCTAGAAAAAATATATCACAATTTTCACAAATATATTAAACAGCACAACTGCTTTTAACATTGATAATAACAAGAACTGTTTCTTGGGCTCCAAATCATCATATTAGCACGATTTCTGAAGGATCATGTGATGCTGAAAATTCAGCTTTGACCTCAAAGGAATAAATTGCATTGTAAAATATATTTAAAGATATTAATTTAAACAAATATTATTTCACAATATTACTGCATTTACTGTAATTTTGAACAAATAAATGAAGCCTTGATAAGCATAAGAGATTTCAAAAATATATATAAAAATTTTTTACCTGCAGCAAACTTTTGAACGGTAGTTTAACTTATGTATTAAACGGAGAGTTCATCAAATTTTTTTAATTCTGTCATCATTTATTCACCCTCGTGTCGTTCCAAACCTGTAAGACTTTTATTCATCTTTGGAAAACAAATGAAGATATTTTAAATAAAATCTGAGTCAGTATGCTTCAGTACGCTTCATTCACAGCTACGCAACTACCACTTTGACACTTCAAAAAGTTCATAAAGAGATCGTAAAACTAATCCATACGTAGTTTCGGCTAAATTTTCCGAAGAGAAACGATCGCTTTACACAGTATGATAAAAAGATTGAATTTAAGCTTATTAATGACAAGAATCTTTTTATTTTGGGGTGAACTAACACTTTAACAGTTACAAACAGACAGAAATGTTTACCTACACTAAAACTTTGCAATTCATGTAAAATGACCTTTGAGGGATGAAAATGATGATCAGTTTTGGGAACAAATTTAGGACATCAACGAATAAGGCAAGACTAAACTGTTTGTTGTCTGTTTTGCTAAACTGGTAGATTCAAGACATTAAGGATCCGTGAACACACTACACTTTTTTTGTGTCTGGCAGTAATCCCAGCTCCAACCTTGGTAGAATCAAATGTGAATTTTTTATGAGTTTTGCAGAAAGAGCCTTTATATCAAAGCATCTATAGACTCTCATCAATTATACTTTTTATTAATCTTAAATCCAGTCTTTCAAGTGCCTTCCACTGTGATCTTGCTTTTGTTAATAAAATCTCAGGAGCATCAGCGACTAAAATGTAGTTCTGCCAGGGATCAGCCTTTCCCTTTGTTTCCATATACTGGAGTCAACCTGATGCACTCATACTCTGCAGCAGATGACCACACATGGATCCTGAGCTGCTCACCCAGTTTTGCATGTGGCAGGTTCTCTAGTACTCATGTGCTCGTGTCATTAACCCAGAGCACAGCACTGGGTAGAAAGGGTTGCTATTGGCAACTGTGCCGGTTTTTCCGAGCCTATTCAAACAAGAGTGCTTCACATTAGAGCAGGACAGTTTGTACAGGGACCATAATCTCTGCAATCACACAGAAAACACCTGGAATTACAGAACTGATCTTCTTTCTTGGTTGTAATGAAATGCAAATTAGTATTTCACGATCCATTTTGAACATTTCAACATCAACTACTTTACTTACAATGAGATTAAGCTAAACAGTACGTTTCGGTCTTTGTCAGTGTTCAAACATAATGGTGTAAATTTTAAAAGCCACCAAGTGTCTGCCTCTAACTGGGATAGCGTTCATCTAGAGTGCTTGTTATAACGTTAGGATTGGACTGTACATCAGATAGCAGGTAGTTTATAACTGGCAGTGTGAGTGAATTTGGCTGTTAGTACATTGATGACACTGGCAGCATTTCTCATAACATTTCAAGAGCGCTGTCTCTGAATGACATCCAAGTGCTGTTATTTGTAATGGAGCTGAGATCGACTGGGGTTGCGCTTATTGTTTTAGCACATGCCTGCGCGTTCTCGCTCACAGTGGGCCTGTGTTATGGGAGGAATCGAGTTTTAAAGGCTGTTCAGAAAGCAAATAGATCTATAAAAGCAGTGCTAAGACTTTGAAGCTGTGTTATGAATGTAGCAAAATGCAAGTGTGAATAGGGCAGATATTGTTCCATCATTCAGAGGACAGCTGCCTGTTGGACAGGGACTGTAACACCATGTCATAACCAGGTGTGATATGATGAATGATAAAAGTTATGGTTTCAAGTTTCAATCCAAGTTTCTATCCTAACCAGCCAAACTAGTTTTCAAACTACATCCACTTGGCTTCTTCTTCACATGAAAAACCATTGAACCAAAATCCTGATCCTATATATTTAAGCACCAAATATAATATTCATAGTAACTTAGTAGTGTCAGTTCTGGAGCAGCACTGTGATCTCTGTAACACTGCAGTTTCTGTGTCACCTCTATTTAATCTGTAACCTTTGCAGGAAGCCTGCAGGGACCTTAAGGAGCTCAGTGCATCTTCAGTAAAACACATTCACAGGTGACACTGAAAGAGCTTGTTTGTTCCGTCTCACACATCTCTCACTACAGCTTTCAAGGCCCAAGTGACCTTCTTCACTTAGAATCTGACACATCTTACAGCAAAAATCAGTTTTTAGTCAGAATAAAGGGGGTTAAAATAAGTAAAAAATCCATCATTAGTGAATATTTTTAGTGCAACTATATTAGTTATGTGTCAAGTACTCATATCAGACTCAAGTGTGAACAGCCCTTTTTGCTCAAAACTACACCAGCCACTGGATCTTGAGAAGATGCACATCTCTCCTTACCTTACGATTGAGACTGGCGAGCGAACCGGGCCGGAGGACCCTGCGTTTCCTGCAAGAGAGCAGTGGCCGCGTGCGGGATGACACACATGTGTTGTCATGCACCGAGGAAGCCAGAGGGCCCAGCTCCAACTTCTGCTGAGACTCAGAGCAGCTCTGCTCGTCTGGGCTCGAGGTGACGGGGGAACCGGGCCGTAAGCTGGATGAAGAGAGGAAATAAGCATGAATGAACATGACCGTAACTTTCTTTTTGGGGTAAAATTTTAAATGAAGAGAAAAAAAATTAATGAATGCACCTTTAAATAATATCTATCATACCTGTTGATAACACCATTGACCTGTCTCACAGGTCCACAGCTTTTCTTCAAGCCAGTCTCTGTGACGATGCCATTGGATGATACAGACACTTCCACTCCAACAGTATCATGCTCCTAAAAAGACAAAATAACAAAAACAAATGTGATGTTGGAAAGGACACCCCACCAATTTTCCCCCTGAGTTGGTCTGGATGAGTTGAATGGTATCTTGCTGCATTTCTTCACTACTCTGATTGAATGAAAAGGTCAGCAGCGCTTTGCATACAACAGACAAAGAGATCGAGTGTTTGCAGCCCCTATTCTCAATCCTCTCGCTCAACAATCCCAGCATTCTCCTAGGCTGTGCGTAGGCCAGTATCATGGGCATTTTATCTGTTTGTATGGGAATAAACACACTAATGGGTCTTGGACTGTTTTATGGATTGATAAATGATTACCTGTAATCTAACAATAACAGTGAATAAATGCATTGGTCTTGAATTATAGTTTAAACTAAGTTCAGGGCTAGACTGGCTCTGTTGGTAGTGTATTTAATGTGGTCATGTGTCTGTGCTCCTGGCCTTACCCGTGCGACAGGGCAGGTAATGTTCTCTGTCCTTGAGTCACTGCTGTCCTCTGGTGCTGACTCACACACTGAGCTCACCCCAAGTACAACAGAGCCCTAGAAAACAAACAACCACACAAATTATAGACCAAAACTGAGAGACAATGCTTTTCCTCCCCTGTCAAAATCCTCAAATCTTTTTCTTTTAGATTTGCTAAGTCTACAAGCACACAGCAGATCAAATGTTTCTGTAGTAAATCACAAAAGATTGGCAATCTGATGGTAGTGTTAATGCACTTGCTTTAATTCAAATAAACAACTTTTTGAAATCTGCATTGGCCAATCACATTCATTTGATCTAAAACTGCAATTTGCAAAATATTTGAAAGAACCGTTTTCTTTTTAATTTTTCTACACATTTCTGAAGTTTCACATCGAGTCAGAAAGGTTTTTAAATACATCCATCACTTCACATGTCAGATGAAAGACTTGATGATATTCTCCAAATGATGTTTGTGTTTGAATCACACAGGGACAACAAGCTGGAGAAGCGCTTTGAAACAAAAACAGTGAGCTGAAGAAACATGAAACAACGATCCCACAAGAGTACAATTCACCACGGGAACATGAGAGAGAACCTGCGCTGCCAAGTTACCAGAGGCAGACGGCACCTCCGCTGGGTTAAAACTTAAACTACACTCTGAACTTAAGCTTAAACTAGAATTTCCATGATTCAAAATTTAAAAAAGCATGCGTGAATGTGCATGTTTTGTGTATCTGTGCACACCTTGCTGGAGCGTATTTGTCTGTAAATGTCGGTCTGTTGACGTATACGGTACTCCAGGTCTGAGACTTGGGCCTGTAGCCAGTTCCAGTGACTGATGATGGCGGCTCTGTCCACAGCATAACGGCCTTCTGCTCTCCTACATCTGGAAAACACACAGAAATATACTGGTTACAATTTAGGACAACAGTTTAACAAACATTTTTCATTCATGTTTTAGGCACTATCTGTCTTAATAAATACTGTTTTTAGCTAAATGCACAAATGCATCCCCATTGACTTTGCTTCTAAAATCCAGCTATGCGGTTAGTTAGCATATACATTCCAAATAAGATGAGCTAATTTGGTTTGAGTCATTTGCAGATTCTTTTAGTCACAATTTCCAATCCATTTTTCACTGCTACTACAGTCAATTAAACAATAAAAAAAGAAGAAAAAAAGTAAGGTGTAATGACAGAGTGAAAAACATCAAGTAACCTAGTTACAGCACATGGTGACGTGGAAGTGAGAAAACAAAACCGAGAAACAAAACCTGACAGGAAGTTAACCAAGAACATCAGTTCAATCCAAAACTTCCTCTAGCTGTTTGTATGTGTGTGTGAGAATTTAGCAAGCCATGTCACTGACCATTCGAAAATCCACTTCATTTGTTCCCATTAAAGCGTAATTTAGTCCACACAAATAATAAAAATAAATAAATAATAACATCGGGTCAAGCACCATTTCGAAAATGCACTGAATTGACCTCTGACCTCTTTACATTAGCCCCAGTACAATCTTGCATAACCTCTGGTCTCTAAGCTCATGCAGTGAGGCAACATAGAGTAAAGCCAGTGCACATAACAAAATAAAAAGATTGCAAAACATAAGGATAAATAAACAGCACATTTTCATCTGAAGCACAATAACATGAGTCAAGATTTCCCTGAATCAGAGAGAGAGAGAGACTTGAGAGATGAAAGTGAAGGAAAAAGAAAAAGCATCACTGAAACCACAGCGGAGAATGATGAGAAGAAAAATAAAATTTTTGCTGAAACACAAGACAGAAACATGCACACATCACAACTTTTTGTGTTTTCTTTTAACAGTCCAATAAGAACGCTCTTTACAGACTGGAATTACACTCAGCTCTGCTTCAGAGGAGCCTGACAACAACAAAAGAACCACACTAGAGAATATCAAATCAATGAACTCAACCAACAAGCCTCATTTCTACCCTTAGGATTTTTTGGTGTTTTTATCCTTCACTCTCAGATGTACACAGGGGCCAACTTTTTAAGGTCGTGTTACACTAATCTAAAGTTTGCAGTTCTTTTTCAATGGGAGAAAGGCAGAAGGTATCAATGCTCATCAAGCTCATGTACAACAATCCGGCCACTTCATCAAGCACGACTGTTAGCACACACACTGGGTAGTACAAACACATTTGCATGTCATTGAGCAATCATGTGTGACATTATTTACAACCAATCAAATGACATTTCCTTTTTATGTAGTCAAAGAACCACACTGCAGCAAGGCACTAGTTATCAACAAATAACATGCATGAAGTGTTTGTGAATGTTTTGAATGCTTGCATGGGTCCTGACTTGACTTATCACAACCAACACCTAAAGACCGACCTTATTTTACTTAGCATTATTTCATTAAGCATGACTTGTTCTTAAAGTATCAGTACTTTTGACACTTGCAATGCCTAATTGTATATTAGAGGCTGGAAAGATAACTGACCCAGATAAGAGCCCAAAATCTGTGATCGTGAGGAGATCGGGCAATGTGTTCGTACCAGGGATGGAAATTAGCACCCGCCACCAGCCAAATGCGGGTGATTTTGTGTTGTGGCGGGTAAACTCGCTTCACCTACCGGCCACCGTGGCGGGTATATAAAAATAGCATACTGTTTCACACAGACGGCGGACACTTTTAGAAAAGAAAAAAAAATGTGGCGTTACATCGCAGGCGTTAAGAGCTGGTTAAGAGGTCTGCAGAGAAAACATCTTTGCCTTAACTTAACATTGAAATCACTCGCGCCGGACGCGCTATACGCACCGACGGGAACGCGACGGTGGAGCGTTTTTAAGATTTCCACTCTGAAGGGTGGTTTCACTTTTTTGCGTTTTTAAGCCCCAAAAACGCCGTCGCCGTCTAAACGAAAGGCACATCTGATAAAATATTTTTACGTTTTCACCCGCGAGCGTTCTCGTGTAAACAGGGCCTAATAGTTTCATTGTTGGGACTAAAAACGTAAAACTGGAAGCCATAAAATACCACGAATCATCCAAATGCCACATCCAGGTAAAAAAGAGAAATATATATATATATATATATATATATATATATATATATATATATATATATATATATATATATATATAAGAGAGAAAGAGTGTATAAGAGAGAAATAGAAAATGTCAGTATTTCATTGAGACTTGAGATTAAATAAACTGCTTAAAGGGATACTCCACTTTAAAATGAAAATTGTGTCATCATATATTCACCCTCATGTTGTTTCAAACCTGTATGAATTTCTTTCTTCTGCTGAACAGAAAGGAAGATATTTAGAAGAATGTCAGTAACCAGACAGTTTTTGGTACCATTGACTTCCATAGTATATATTTTTTCCTACTATGGAAGTCAATGAGACCAGAAACTGTCTGGTTACTGACATTCTTCTAAATATCTTCCTTTCTGTTCAGCAGAAGAAAGAAATTCATACAGGTTTGAAACAACATGAGGTTGAGTATATGATGACAGAATTTTCATTTTTAAGTGGTATTAATTTTCACATGCAGTTACACATTGTCGGTTAAAAATAAGAAAGTGGCTGGTAAAAACATTGAGTGGCTGGTAGATTTTGAAATCCACCAGCCACAGTGCCCGGTGGACAAAAAAGTTAATTTCCATCCCTGGTTCGTACTAAAGCCAACACACACATACAGAAAAAAAAAAAATCATGCTCTGCCATACTCAAAAAAAGAAGAAAGGACAATGTACATTTGTTTCATTCTTTAATAATGCCATTTTGTTAATATTAAGAAAATTTAAAAATAAAAACAATAGAATTCACATTAACTATAACATTAACTATTCATCTTGTTCATAATTACAACAATAATATATTAATGTTATAAAAATGATCAGAACACCACATACGGGTATTAAAATGTAATCAAACTTTCAGATTTTCCAGGAAATGTGACAATAACAATAACACAAAATCTATTCCAAAGATGCAGACAAAGACAAGTATGAGGCTCCTGTAAACATGCTATGACTCCCTGGAACAAACTAAACAAACACCGTGACCAGTCGTCATCTTTACTGGAATGTCATGTTTCCACTCTTGCCAGTTCAGATGAGTGTTTTGTATTTTGTTTTGTGGTCTTCAAAATGTTTCCACAGGGGTTCAAGGTGGGGAGGGACAGACACATTCTGTAATAGACACAGTTTGCCACAAGAGGCAGCTTGTCAACATGAAATATTATGGAGTAAAGAGAAATGTGACAAGATTTTCTGTCTAGGTACACAAAGCTTTTGAAATCATAAGAGAACAAACTGAGTGACAAGTCTGATCTGAGTGAGCGTTTGTGGTGAAAAAAGATTGAATGTGCGCAGATGAGGTATTTCCTGACCTGTGGCTAGAGGAAGCAGGAAACAAACAGGACAAGGCCACAAAATGAAGAACATACACTATGTGAAGATCAAAGGCGGAAAGCTACATACAGGCATTAAAATGTAATCAGAAAACTAATTTTGCAGGATGTGCATATTCATTTTAACAATAACTACAATCTATTCTAAAGAGGCCGACCAAGACAGGATTGAAGCTCCTGTAAACATTCTGTATGATGAAATTACAACACACTCCTAGGTTGGGTGAGTGAGGATAATTTGCATAGACCAACATGATCTACAATATCTCAAATGGCCTACAAGCCTTCAAATCAGCCACGAGTCAATGACCGATACATGGCCGCTATGACACATCATGCCGATGTAGAATGAATAAATAAAAAGCAATACAACTAAGTAGTATTAATTAAATTCAACTTTACTCAAATGTTAAAAAAATATCAGAGGACAAGACCTTCAATTTGTCCCATCCAAACATCCTGTTCACAAGGAAATTTGTCAACACAGAAACAAAAAATGCATTAGTCAAGGGAATCTAAACAATAAAAATAAACAATTCAAAACGATAAACCCACAGGACTACTGCATTTTTAAACTATCAAATATGCTGTCAGTATCTTTACAGATTTTGCTACATTGTGTTAAATATGTGTAAATATATTTAGCACTACAGACATACCAGAGTGATGAAATGCATTAGTGAGAATATAAAGAACGTGATTGATGTTAGAGTTATAAGTGCAATATATCCTAAAAAGGAACTGGGTGCGGTGCTCATACTGACTGGCACAATGCCAAAGTGTGCGCAAAGAAAGCTGCCTCTCTCAGAAGGTGATCACAAATTTGGGACTTGCTTGCTTGAAGTGTTAAGCATAAACAATAAGCAGTGAAAAACAACTCAACGTGGTGCACAGAAAGCTGCGTCTCTCAGCATGTGAATGTAAATTCAGTTCTCTTTCACGTCTTATTGCGCTTGAATGGTCGAATACACGCGTAATTATGTCAAAATGCACATCGTTTGGAGTATTCATGTTAACACAGCCGGTTATGTCTCAAGTGAAAGTAAACAGTTGGGTGTAAACCGGATTTGTGTCAGTACAATGGATCCGTGTATTTGGTCTTAAAGTGACAGCAGCCTAATATACCTACCTGTCATTAATGTGAATCAAACTAACGAGAAAATAACTTTTTTTTAAGCTTTAATAATAATAAATGTATATTTAAATCATAAAGTGAAGACTATGAAATGTAGATATATATTTTTTGACATTTGATTACTACACTTCTGTACTAATTCTAACTACATGTTAAATAAACCTATTGTACCTGAAAAACTTAATTTGTTTAATTCATATTTTTTGTTCTATTGCATTTGTCCTATTGTTTGTAATTTGCTTCTTTTTCCCCTTATTTTTAATAACCTGATAAAATATCACAAACTAACTATAGTGATATACATAGTTATTGTGAAATAAAATTTCCCATATCGTGAAATAAAAATTTGGTCATATCGCCTACCCCTACTGTCGGTGATAAAACCCCAGCCAATTAGCATTTAAAAACAACCCATTTTTCAAATAAGCCACATTTGAGCCCTCAACTCGTGATGGGCATTTTTCAAAAATATTGTATTTGAATATTTGGGCTCATAAAAATCGAATATTTGTACATTTAAATGATGTTTAAAGAGAAAGATGTATTTTTTTTATTCATCAAGTTGTCACCATTTCTGAAGAAGCTTGCGATTAGGCAATATACACAACAAGCTTACGTTTTATCTTAAGGTTTTCTTGTAGTTGAAAACATTAACAATGTGTAAACAAAATATAAAGAACAAAAGCATTTAAGCAGTATAACACTAATAAAGACTAATAAAGCAGACTGCGCCAATTATCGTACAGAATGTACACTCGCGTCAGCATATGGTTATCGTGTTTATATTGTTTCACATGTTCATGTTGAGAAAAACAAACGAACAAATGCCAATCACATACAGCCAAACATTTACCGGCCAAACAATCTAGAAACCTTCAGCTGATCGTCAAGTGGGTCATTAGAAGAAAAGATTCACATTCACATGAGTGAACACAAAGAAAACAACAACAAACACTTCAAATGCTTACAAAAATGATAAATTAACAGAAAAGTGACCAGATTTCAAGATGCAGTGGATAATTTTGTGAAGAATCCTTGAATCATTACTGATTTTCTACATAAAGTATTTTTTTATTTATAATAAAATACTTTTTCCTATCCCAGTTTAAAATGCAGAGACAATTATGAATAAGCCATTTGCAGGTTAATTCATTTGTGGAGCTATTAAAATGTGGTTTGAGCATCCCCACACAAATGTTGTGACTTTGGGGCAGGAATATCTGTTTGAAAACAGTTATAAATTTAATAAAAGAAATAAAAAAAATGACATCAACCTTAAAGCGAGCATTTATACCCCAGTCCCATCTTTCAGCTGTCAATAAAACCAGTACACAAACAATGTTCAAGCTTTAAATCGATGGGAACATTACCAGACAATTTTATTCGGTGGAGCGCTTAAAGCAGGGTTCACCAATCTCGGTCCTGGAGGGCCGCTGTCCTGCAGAGTTTAGCTCCAACCAGCTCTAACACACCTGTTTGAAAGTTTCTAGTATGCCTAGTGAGACCTTGATTAGCTGGTTCAGGTGTGTTTAATTGGGGTTGGAGCTAAACTCTACAGGACATCGGCCCTCCAGGACCAAGATTGGTGAACCCTGGCTTAAAGGGATACTCCACTTTAAAATGAAAATTCTGTCATATACTCACCCTCATGTTGTTTCAAACCTGTATGAATTTCTTTCTTCTGCTGAACAGAAAGGAAGATATTTAGAAGAATGTCAGTAACCAGACAGTTTTTGGTACCATTGACTTCCATAGTATATATTTTTTCCTACTATGGAAGTCAATGAGACCAGAAACTGTCTAGTTACTGACATTCTTCTAAATATCTTCCTTTCTGTTCAGCAGAAGAAAGAAATTCATACAGGTTTGAAACAACATGACGGTGAGTATATGACAGAATTTTCATTTTAAAGTGGAGTATCCCTTTAAAATCATAGCTTGTGAGCAGAGAGCAACCACTTAAATGTCCCCAAGTGTAGCGAGACAGAGCTGATGATCAACAGAAATGAAAGGAGACATATACCTAAAGATCCTTTCTCTGATGGTTCTTACAAACTGTGAGCCCTGTATAGAACAAACCATGATAAAATTAGCACTTCAGCTAAGACACAATCACAGACCAACTCAAGCGCAAACGTGGAAGGACAGGGACGTCCCACCTCAAGGTCAGAAAACACTATCTCTCTGTAACACACACAGTCCTTGGGGATTTCGTCAACTCAAGCAGTACAGAAATGTGTGAAAAGACTGTGATCACCACATCATATTTTAGTAAAAAACAAAACTAAATATATATTTCTAATTATAAAAAAAAATATTGTTGACATTATTATAAAAAAATCAATCATTATTGCTACAGTTATTCATCATTACAAATATATTTTTATAGAATTTTTGTAAAATTGCTTATCTAATTCTACTTATATTGCATTTAAGGTATACAACATTTGATCAGTTCATGCATTCCTTGGGAATCGAACCCATCACCTAGGCATCTGCTAGTTCCATGCTCTTCAATACTACTAATAATAAATTAATAAACGTAAAAAACAAAACAAAAAAAAACAATGAATAAATAAATACACACATACCAATGTTGACAAAAGAACATTTCAAGCAGCGATTACTAACTTGTATCTGTTCTGTTTTTTTTTTTTATGCTGCTTGCAATGTCTCTTTGCTCATTATTTTATAACTGAGGATATTATTTAAAAGGGCGATATGTAGAATTCAGAAACCCTTGTTATTAGAGACACTGGTGGCCGACTGGCTGTTAAGTGAACTTAATGTTCATGTGCGCACATTTAACGCACAAAAGACTGAACGTGATTCAAGGCCCCGATATACTTGCGGCGAAGTTCTTCTTCGTTCTTTGCCAAGAAGTAAAAATAAGTTGGCAACATCTCTGCAGCAAAATATATAAACACAACAAAAATTACAGTGGTGAGAAAAAAGCAGTTAAGAAAGAATCTGATCATAGTGATGTGGATATGCACAAGCTCTGCAATTCATCGACACTGTCAACAGATGAGGAAATTAAAATTACACATGATAATTTGATTATAAAATATATTTGAGACTATCTATAGATAGTTTGAATGAATCCCTTTTCTTTGCATGACAAATTGAACATTACAGTACAGAACAGCTCTTTCGACATTATCATGAACGTTGTATAAGCATTCATTTCACGTGTCATTGAAGAGAGGCTCTCAGGAAAAACTGTCCCGAGTCCTTGACATAAAAACAAGTCTACAGGCTTTCATAGACAACCTAAGAAATCAGGTCTTGTTTTTTAAGTTTACTTATAAGCTGTTCACACATACAAAAAACATAATACATGAAAATTCTTACATAGCCCTTTTAGATACACTATTTAAATAATGATTACATGGACAAACTTGAAGACTTAATTGAGAAAATGTAAGGCTACGCGGCACTGCTTTAATTTAATTTGTTAAAAGCTATAACCACAATACAAAGCAAGTTTATTATTTGATACAGATTTTTACTGAAATATTGGTACCATAACAAACCTAGTGCAATTTCAGGCTGGACTGTTATCAACATCATTGCCTTCATGATGAACTCCTTTGCTTCTGACACATACACACAAGCGTGCGCATGCAAGCACACCCTGCTTTTTCAGGAAATGACAGAACGAGGTGGAGGAACTAAATGAAAACACAGGAAATCAAGCCTGTGGTGATCATTACGAGGGTAACGTGAAGACAGCTGAGACGAGAAGACTGAATGCACACACCTGCATGCATGCAAACATCAACAACCTTGAGAATCCAAGCACAATAATTTAGTTATGGTGGCTCAAAAATGAAAAAAAGAAGAAAAAAAAGAGAAAGAACTGGCAAAACAGTTGGGCATGATCAAAATAAAACTCATTTTTAATGCAGCCTGCATGTGTAATCATTGTGAGAAAGTGTGATTGTGTGTGAAGGGCAGAATGAAAGCTGACTTCAAGGCCAGGGATAGAGTCACTCTACTGCAGACATGATTTGGGCGTCGTCTGGAGAACAAAGAGTTGAGAAAAAGAGAGAGAGAGTGAGTCCCACCCCCTTCAGGGTCACATGACTGGTAGGAGGCAGACAGGGAGCAAAATAAGAGGAAAGAAATGGAGAGAGAATAGAAAAAAAGAGAAAAAGAAAAAGGCATGCCAAGTTTAAAGCATGAATATAGTGTTTATGCATGCTTAAAATAGCTTTTATTGTATTGTTTGGGAGTTGTATGGGGATGAAATAAACTAATTTAACACGGTATTACGTCCAATGACTAAAAATGTATGAAGACAGCATGAATAGCATTCCCAACAGTCTTTAATCATGTCTGTTTCTGTATTTCAACAAACAAATCATCTTTCAGTACTTTTTAAAAATGATTTACTTGAACGGTTTCACATTCAAATATGTTACAAATGTAGTGTTGAGTGATGATGAATCTATGGACTGAAGGAACTGACTCCAATGTACTGATTTGCAAAAAATAAATCTATAACCAGCTTCACGTCAAATTCTAAAGAATGTTTTGCGTGTTTGTTAATAATTTTTGCTAATTTGACAATGCTTTCAGCAACCAGCAACAGGACAGTGTTCTAACATGTTTTACCATATATCAGAATCATAAGTCCATACATAAACTCAGAGCAGTTGGCTTCACACATGAGAATGTGTGGCATGTGTGGGCAGTGGGCCTGGTCTCTTACACAGGAAGCCTGTGCCCATATCATCCAGGCTCCCAGTGCATTACTGTAAGTCAGCAGATTTCCATAGTACTGACCAGATGCCCAAACCCTCTCCCATATATCCCCCCACCGCTCTCAGTGTGTGAGGGAGGCTGTGGTTTGCTAGATAGCGCTGTGAACTCGTAAATAACACAAGTCATGCATGGGGGGCGTTAGTACTGATAGAGGAGAATCTGGAGGGTCCGATAATAACCATGCTTCCTTGTTGACTACAACACACATGCTGATGCTAAGAACTGAGGTCAGTTTGCTGTGCTGATGTTTAACTTCAGTACATATGGAACATCAAAACAGTCTCGGATTAGCGTTTGAACATTCCTGATAAACAATAAACATTCAACTGCCCTTTGTCTAAGCACTTTGAACTTCATACTCACTTGTCGCATTATATAAAAATATAAAACTCAAAATAACATCACAGGTTCCCACTAAAATAATATCCACAGGTAAAACTACAGGTCGGAGTAGGTCATGATCAGCTGATCAGTGATCACAGCTGCACAAGTACAGATATGCTGATTGGAACATGTAATATTTCGAGTGAATTTAAAGAGAAAAAAACTGAGCCATCTGGAGATTCAGTAACTGATAGGTACATGTAAACTCTTACATGTTGAGATTTGTTTTGCATAAACAGGTTGACGTTAAACACGCAGCCACTTGAACAAACACGACATTAAAAACCATAACTTAAATTTAAGTGAACAAACTTCACAAGTTATCAAACACTTAACTGTCTTCACTGCATGAATTATAAATTAAATATAGATGAATCCTTAAAGTTGCAAATGTTATTCAGTCAAGAGCAGTGAATGATTTTCTTTTTTCTTTTGTTCTTTGATTATCCTTAATGACAGACAGCAGCAGGTTTATTATGCTTCTGCCACTTTAAGACCTGCCGCGGATTTGCTTTCTCACAACTCTTTACGTTCACTTAAGACTTTAAACTTATTTAACTGTGCTTACAAGGATACTCAACAAAGCAGGTATTTTGGCATCATTTTGTGCGTTTTTGTCTGTTCAAGTGCTGTCTGAAGCGGCTTTTTGTGTGCACAAGTGTGTGTGTGTGTGTGTGTGTGTGTGTGTGTGTGTGTGTGTGTGTGTGTGTAACACAGACAGGAGATTCATAGTAGTGCGCCAATACCGCACTGCTTTCTCTTTTGTGTCTTATGGCGCTTGAATGGTTTAAAAAGATTTGAATGAATAAGAGTGTGATCATATATTGTAACGCCAGCCAAAGGATGACGAGAAAAACGCGGATGCTGCGCTAAATATTTTTAACGCGTTCAACTCAAAAATAAAATCGCAGCACTAATTTTAACAGCACCAATTGCTGTATGTCATTATTCTTCTAGTTAGAGCTGCAGGGGATTAAAAGCTTTCAAGTTACCACAGCTGAATTATTCAGTTTAAGTTTCCAACCTGAATACATCTATAACAGATCTCCAGAAAATGACTGTATCTTGCAATTTTAAGTGACAATATTAGCCTAAATCACTGGTTCACCAAACTTACATAAGAACCTCAAGATGACTTAAAAAGAGGTTTCTTATTTTCACACCCTCAAATATATGAGGAAGCAAAATTAGCCAAAATTCAACATCTGGGAATATTATATATTTTAATAAAATCATAAAACTCCATGGGCATTTGTAACAGAAATAATCAATATACATTTTCTAGTTAAATATTTTTTTTGGGGATAGAAATTGAAAGTAAAAAAGTATTTTTAAAAAATCTGTATCCTTATCCTTAACCCTTATCCAGTAAATCCCAAATGACTGGAAAAGTCATGTACATTCATCAGTTAAAAAGAGTGGAAACTTTTAACATTCAGCTTTTAAAACTTCTGAAACTTTACAGAAATGATGAGTGTTTGGCCTTTGAATATTGTTGTGAAGAATTGTTGTGGAGCTATGACTGTATTTGAAGGTGAACAGAACAGAAATGTAAACAGGAACTTATGCCAGGCAGGGAGTAGCCAATGAAACCAGAGGTGAAACCCATGTGGAATTCTGGAGTTTGAAGATAAAAGAGTGAGAAGAGAAAAGGGACAGAGAGAAGAAAACAAACTGGTTAAAAAAGCAAGTATGTAGGAACAAGTGAGTATATGAGAGAGAGAGAGAGAAAAAGAACAACTGTGATCCGTTATGCAATGGGTGTGGGAGCAGATTTCCAGGGCCATCAGTTGTGCTGTAAGCAGCTCCAGATGTTTGGAGTTCAGGGTGGGAAAGTGACACAGCTGCTTGGCATGCTTCAACTTCTGACTGAATGCACTACCAGAGCAGGAACGGCCTTGCATCACACCAACAGAAGAGATCTGTGATGTGTTTCTAAACGGAAGACAACTTGGGAGATGAACTGACAGATTCTAAGCAGACCTATTATAGGATACATGCAGAGCGTATACTGCACAGTGCATACATCTGTTCACAGCTCTTAGCATTAAAATGAAAAAATGTGATTTTCCTGCAAATTTCAAACAATCTACTTAGGATTGGTTTTTTTTTCATAATGTGAAATACTTTTGACATACTTCACCTCGATTCTTGGAGCATATGACAGAAAAAAAAAAAAAAAAAAGAGTTAATGTGCTGAACATTAGGGCTGTTTGTTACATCGATGCGAAGATGCATTCGAGTATCGATTCAGCTGCTGCTTTATTCCTTGGCACGTGCGCAGCAGTGGACCACGCTTAATTTGAATACAAGAACAGCATTTAAAACAAAGTGGAAATGTGCTGAAATTAATGATTCGAAAATATCGTCTAGAACAAGGTTTAATCTGGCCCACAGAGCAACAAATCTGGGGTTGCCTGATATCAAGAGATCCCCCAATCAGAGCTTTACACTTGCACAATATCTGCTAAGTGTTTTACTTATTTTTCCCCAACTTGGCAACCATGTGCACTCGCGCTCAGTCTCCAATGTGGATAAAAGCACTGGCTTTCTGAAAACACTGGTAAGTTTGCAGTTTGGCGATCTGTAGTTCGATATTCTATTCACAGAAAAGTGTAATACATCAAGTATGTTCATTCACGGGCCTGAGAGAGAGAAACTGTGCATGTATGAATTACCTCAGTCTGTACCACGTTTCACTATTAACAGTGAAGCGGTGAGTTTAATTGCTTCAAAAACAGTGATGTTATAAACTCCTTGCTGAGAAAAATGTAGTTCCTCAGTGGTGAAGCTATTTTGTTGATAAAAATGGCAGGGCAGCGTTGAGACGTTTCTGTGTTGTGGAATGTTTCTGTGTGTCTGAATGTGTGTTTGTGAGCAACATTACAATATATATTTATTAGAATAAGCACATTACTATTTATGTGCTTAAAAAACAGAAAGAAAACAATCAGAATATTGTATCTGGTGGGGAGTGCCCAATGTTAACATGAAACCTACACCATTACCTATATTTTTATACAGTGCTACAGAGGCCCTTTATAATGCAGAAGGAAACTGCCAGCCCGACCTTTGGTTAGCATTGGCCCTATAGTATGCAGTTGTTTAATAAAGAGTTGTTATACTAAATTCTGCTGAGAATACTGTTAAATTTATACTAAATTTAATGCAGACCCATATCATATTGTAAAGTGGCCTCTGTATCGGGATGGCCTACATATTGTATCGTGAGACTGTTGCCGATACACAGCTCTACTGAACATCAGTAAACATTCTTCTTTACTATCATTCTGACATCAAACATCAATTAAATTATTTCTCAGTATTACAGGAAGCATCTTGTAGTTTGATATTTGTGAATTTGAGTCAAAACATGAGCAGCTGATTATCTATAATGTTTGTTTAAAAGCACGTCTGCACCAATTAGCAAAACGAGACTCATTAGTGACACATAAAAAGGATGAAAAGTCTGTCAAAAAACATGCGTGGGTTCGTTACCAACTGAAACACGGAGCACTAAACACACAGCGAGGGTGAAGCCAAACATGTTCACCCATTATAAACAGGGGGGATCTGGTCTCTAAACAGTTGTGCATCTGTGAAGACTGAACAACCAAATGAACCAATTAGGACTGCACAATAATGGGGGGAAAAAACCTGACATTGCTATATTTTGTAGGCTATATATTAGGGGTGAGAAAAAAAATGTATTGCGATTCCCTCTCCAATGATTCCGAATCGATTCTGAGCATAGTTTTTAACCGCAGATGCACGATGACACTGCGTTTGTTTTAGAAACACCTGTATTCTGCTTGCTTCCAATTCCTCACACACACACACACACACACACACACACACACACACACACACACACACACACACACACACACACACACACACACACACACACACACACACACGAACCTTCCATAACAATCTTTTATAAAGTTCGTGGGCTTTGACTACTTACTGAAAATAGTATAAAATTACAGTACATATGTAATTAAACATGTTTTCATTATGGTCTTATTACTTTTACTTTAGTAAAAAGATCTGAGTTCTTCCTCCACTGGTAGAGACTAGAGGAATTAAGACTAATAATAGAAGATAACAAGGTTTTGCCAGTGACACTTTTGATATATTTATTGATACAAGTTATTTTTTATATTTTGCAACAGTATTTAGAATATAATATAGAATAGAAAATGCAATGCAAACTAGTTTGGTTACAGCTCAAATGTATCATTCTCATACTATCATTCACTTTGCCTCCATTACATATCTGTCACACAAGTGTTTGATCACCACATTTGAGTCATCATTGCAGAAAATGTTTATATATATAAACAAACTTTTCACTGGTACTGTACTATAATATACACATAAATAATATTGATACTGAATTATAATATACACACAAATAATATCGGTTTATATCGCCGATATATCGATACCAGGCTTTTTACACTCCCTAATATCGGTATCGGCCCCCAAAAATCCATATCGGTCGGGCTCTAATATTTAATAATATATATATATATTGCATTATTAATTATCACAAAATATTGCAATATCAGTTTTCTTCCAATAATGCTGCAGCAATATTATTTCTATACTATGTTATAACTATTGTCTGTGTTACATCTGTTTTAATCAGACGTTCACCTGTCCTCAGTCAGCACTATGCTTAAGTAACCACCACTTTCACATGCTGGGTTAAAGAAAGAACACCAGGTTCAAGTTCAAGGTACTAAGTGCAGTTTAATCAGTACACTGGTAATGTGTGAGTGTTTTAAGGAAAAGTGGAAAGTACATGTGGTAGGACTTGACTATGACTCATAAAAAAAGGGCTAAATAAAGACTAGAGCTAACAAGCCTTACAGGTGAGCCAGCAGGGTTAACTAGACGTTCAACAACAGAGACGCAATTCTCAAATAACAAAGATGCATCCTCTCAGATTTTGCCTAAATGCCATAAAGGACTGAATTTTGCATCCATATAAAAAAATGTGTCTGGTCTGCTGGACATAAACAGCCTAATTTTACAGGCTACCTGAATACTGACTGGTCAATCATGAACATTTGTAGTTTTGCACATCCCTAGTAATGATGTACATAAAATAAAAGCTACAATAAAGTTCAACTGTTACCAGGCAACACACCACGGTTAATTAGCTTAAACACACAATGTATGTAGCTATTAAAACAAAATAATCAGACTCCACAATAAAGCCCACCAAGTTACAAGGTCTTCATGTGAGCCTGGATGTTACAATGTGAGGGACAGAGAGAGGATTTCATTTCACACCACAGATGTGTGTGCTGATCAAGGAAGAATTTAGACCAAACACACACTGGTGATCAGATATGAACCAGCTTGATCAAACCCCTAAAGGAGGAATCAGATGCTCCATTTAGAAATGTGTACGTCTGTGATGCACCAAACACCTGCTGGTGACATCAAACACGCTCCGATCTGAAAAGCAATCACTCACAGCTTATGAGAAACAGAAACCTTGAACCACCAACGATGAGCTAGCACAAGAGTAATGTTTCAGTCACTGACGCACATGCAGAACCACCAGATAAATGTGTTTGTATATACACCAATTTCAATAATATTAATAATAAATTAAATATGATGATCAAGCATAGTATTTTATATACAGTGGATATAAAATGTCTACACCCCCCTGTTAAAATGCCAGGTTCTTATGATGTAAAAGAATGAGACAAAGATAAATCATGTCAGAACTTTTTTCACTTTTAATGTGACCTACAATGTGAAAAATTCAATTGAAAAACAAACTGAAACCTTTGAGGGGGGAAAATGAAAAATAAATAAAAACTCACAATAACCTGGTTGCATAAGTGTGCACACCCTTAAACTAATACGTTGTTGAAGCAGCTTTTGATTTTATTACAGCACTTTTTGGGCAGGAGTCTATTAGCATGGCACATCTTGACGTGGCAATATTTGCCCACTATTCTTTGCAAAAGCGCTCCAACTTTATCAGATTGCGAGGACATCTCCTGTGCACAGCCCTCTTCAGATCACCCCACAGATGTTCAATTGGATTCAGGTCTGGGCTCTGGCTGGGCCATTCCATAACGTTGATCTTCTTCTGGTGAAGCCATGCTTTTGTGGATTTGGATGTGTGCTTTGGGTCGTTGTCGTGCTGAAAGGTGAACTTCCTCTTCATCTTTCTAACGGACGCCTGAAGGTTTTGTGCCAAAATTGCATGGTATTTGGAACTGTTCATAATTCCCTCCACCTTGACTAATGCCCTGGTTCCAGCTGAAGAAAAACAGCCCCAAAGCATGATGCTGCCACCACCATGCTTCACTGTGGGTATGGTGTTCTTTGGGTGATGTGCAGTGTTGTTTTTGCGCCAAACAAACCTTTTGGAATTATGGCCAAAAAGTTAAATTATGGCCAACCTAGGTTTCATCAGACCATAACACATTTTCCTACGTGCTTTTGGGGGACTTGATGTTTGTTTTTGCAAACTTCAGCCGGGCTTGGATGTTTTTCTTTGTGAGAAAAGGCTTCCGTCTTGCCACCCTACCCCATAGCCCATTCATATGAAGACCAGGGAGATTGTTGTCACATGTAGCACACAGCCAGTACTTGCCAGAAAGTCCTGCAGTTCCTTTAATGTTGCTGTAGGCCTCTTTTCATCAATTTTGGAGGGACGTCCAGTTCTTGGTAATGTCTCTGTTGTGCCATATTTTCTCCACTTGATGATGACTGTCTTCACTGTGTTCCATGGTATATCTAATGCTTTGGAAATTCTTTTGAACCCTTCTCCTGACTGATATCTTTCAACAATGAGATCCCTCTGATGCTTTGGAAGCTCTCTGCGGACCATGGCTTTTGCTCCGAGATGCAACTAAGAAACTGTCAGAAAAATCCTACTAGAACAGCTGAACTTTGTGATTAAATGATGGCAGGTGTGTAATGACTTGTCTTTAACATGAGTTTGAATGTGATTGGTTAATTCTGAACACAGCCACATCCCTAGTTATAAGAGGGTGTGCACACTTATGCAACCAGGTCATTGTAAGGTTTTTATTTTTCATTTTTCCCCCTCAAAGATTTCAGTTTGTTTTTCAATTGAATTGTTCACATTATAGGTCACAATAAAAGTGAAAAAAGTTCTGACATGATTTATATCTGTCTCATTCTTTTACATCACAAGAACCTGGCATTTTAACAGGGGTGTGTAGACTTTTTATATCCACTGTAATATATCATGCGCAAGCCAGACAACATATTTAACAATATATAAACAAAGTTGTCAAAAAGTAAACACAATGGCCAACCAGAGGTGTTTACGATTCCGCTCAACAGCGCTCAAAACGTCTCAATTTTAAAGTTTCAGTACCGTTTTGTACCGAAGTCGGTACTTTTTTTACAACTCTAACACATACAGTGCTGGTCAGAATTATTTGCCCCCTTGGTAAATATGATCAAAGATGGCAGTAAAAAAATAAATCTGCATTAATTTTACTTGTAATACTTGTTCATTTTAACTTTCAATGTTATAGTAACACACCAGCTAACTGGATTCCCTTTATAGTTTACTGCATTAGTTGAGTTTTTTTTCCTTGAGAACAATTTACATGTACTGTCCCTGATATCCAAATGAGACTGAATCTATATCGGAATCGAATTGCAAGCTTATGAATAGAAATCGAATCGTCAAATTTTTGTCAATGCATAGGCCTAATAAAAAAACAGTACCAGTTATTTTAGCAGTTGGACTGGTGTGTTTTAAGTTCATTAAAATTAGATTTTTTTTTTTAATCTGCAGTGATTTCCTTGTTTTCTTTATTAGTTAGAATAGGTATAACTCAACATTTAAACTGATTGCAAAATGGTCATTGGTTTATAGGCATTGAACTGAGTTTTATATAGACACGCACATTTCATTATTTTGAAAAACAAACTCAATTACTCCAAGTCAAGCAGCCAGCAAAACACAACCACATGTGGCTGTGAGCTTCCAACAGCTTAGGGAACACTGGCCAATCTTTGCAGTAAGAAAAAAAAATGTTGCATGGAAGAATATGACTCGAGTCAGTGCGTGAGGAGCGCATATGTGTTTTAGCAGTTTCGAGGAAACAGACTACAAATCTGTACACAGTGACGCTCCCAAAAAGCAGGACACATTTCAGCAGAGGGATATGATGTTCATCCAGTGTTTCAGGCACAGCAAGAGGATCTCCTCTTGAAAACAGTTCCTGAAGCATCAGGGTCCAATCAGCCTCTAAGCTCTGAGCTGAATCAGAGCCAGCGTAGCGATCAAAAGCCAAAGCTGGACGAGAGCAGAGACTCAGTGTTTCCTCCCCAGCACAGTTCAGCAACTCAGGAATTTGTATTGTGGTCCCTAGACAATGTTCAAAAACAATAAGATTATCTGCAGTGCATTACTGCTGCTTCCTGATCAAACACACACACAGAACTCATCCTGGGACTAAAGACTTTCCGCAGGTTTAGGATTAAGTGCTTTAAACATGTTTAGGATTACAAGTCAACTTCAAGACCAACACAGCACAAACTGCTGACATAAGATATTATTAACTAGGGAGAGACTAAGCAGAGTTACCGAAAAATTTACTTCAGCACCACAAAAGGTCAAAAGCTCAAAGAACTGCTCCATGTTTCTGTCTGATTTTGTCCATAAAAGTTTTTTTTTTTTTTTTTTCAAAAAGCTCAACCGATAATATTAATCATTTAAAATTCGTACTGTTAGATAACGGTTAACTGGTTAATTATGAGCATCCCTAGAACAATAAGAAGCTTATCAAAATGTCATGTGGCAATGCATCTGGAATTTTGACCAATAAGTTTACATACTTTTCCAGTTGTTCATGATACTGGATAAGGAGGATAAAAACAAACTTTAAAAAGATTACACTTAAAGTGCCATCTGAATAGTTTAGAGCTAAGCAAAATTTATATTATAGAAATATACACTATCATTCAAAAGTTTGAGGTCAGTATGATTTTTTTTTTTTAATTAAATAACTTAATCAGCAAGAATTCATTAAATTGATCAAAAGCAACAGTAAATAGTAAAAATGTCTAACGTTTCAAAAAATAAGAAATGTTTCTTGAGCATCAAATCAACATATTAGAAGGACCATGTGACAATGAAGACTAATGATGCTGAAAATTTTGCTTTGCCATCATATTTTTTAAATATATGAAAATAGTTACTAAGACTAGCTTGCGTTAGCCTATATGTGATGCTATAAGTGACAATAACCTGCAATCAATGTTTGTCTCACAAATGTAAGGGAAAATAACAGCCAAGTAATCCATTTAATGCCAAATATTACATGGCCAGTAAGAAAAATGAATGGCCATTCAACTGCCAACTAGTAGGTGTGGCAGAAAAGACATTTTGAACCCTGACTTGATTATTCTGGCAAAGTTCTTGCTGAGAGAAAGAAAGAACTGTTTATATATATATATATATATATATATATATATATATATATATATATATATATATATATATATATATATATATATATATAAGCTTAATTTAGAGTTAGTCTCAATTATTTTCTCTTTTGACTCCCTTCTAAAAATATAAAATAAAAGAAATAAAACAAGTATCTATAATTCAGAGATCTGCTTGCTCTCTGGGCATTAGTGACAGCAGCCTCACGTTAACATAAGATCCCGTTTTTTATGGCTCCGACGCTGAAGAAAAATAAGCAAGGCCAAATTGTAAAAAGAGGATTGCTGATGTACTGCCACATCTATAAACTGCTTGCTTGGCTCCATGCATATATTGGCCCTAGAAGCAGTAAATGAGTACCATTATTTGCGCCGTTGCTTCTAGAAGGTTCTGGCACTGTAATTTGACCACCCGGGAATAAGTGATAGAGCAACAAGGACTTTAGCTTTAGCAATAATCTCTTTACTGCCAAACAATGTGAAGTAAAACTTTATCCGATTGGTGTGGGGAAATTGACATGGCCGTTCTATGATGTCACAATAGTGATGAGTCACACTAATAAACCGGCAACATAACATTCATTAGCCTTGATCCACGCCAGCACAAAAATACAGACAAACCCTCGGGGAAGGGTATGTGACCTGAACCACAGCTATGATGACTTGCATATTTCATTACAGAACAAAAACAGGCCTCAGAACGCAACACATTGAACGGTTTTATTCAATCACTGTGGCACACACATTCACAGAGGCACACAAACACACACACCCTTCACAGAGGAGCCTTTTCATTATGGGCCAGGCACTGCGGGCGCTGCCAGGTACAGATGATAGTGAGCCATATAGAGAGAAAAACCTCAGACCTCTGCTGTAGGTATAACTACCTTATCAGGCCAAAAAAAAAAAAAAAAAAACCCTCATGAAATAACTATTTGGACATTCTACCACATTTTTTACATATGCACAGTATAGGCTACATCAGGGCTATTCAACTGGTGGCCCGCCAATCATCTCCATCCGGCCAATCATCTCTTTTCCTGGCAGTGCGGCTAATTTAGTTTGATACTCCGATTGACCTGAGAAATGTTTTACGTGCGAGTATTTCAGCAGTTACTATATGTGTCCCGAATTTATGTCGACTGAACCAGCGATACCAATCATTCGTGAATGAATAATTCTTTTGGTTCGATTCTTTCTAAACACGCTTGCATAATGGTCTAAAACAAAACATTTCCAAATAAATACCATACTTTTTTAGGTTTAGGCTACTTTAACATATTTATTGAAACTGTTATGTTTCAACAAATAAGTTAAACCCCCAAACCAACCCACCGGCCCACCTCAACTTTTCAAGCGATTTCAAAAATCAGCACAGGCTCAATTTAACCACACTTGCACTCCACAAACTACCAAGCATCAATTTTTCAGTGCAGTAGTCTTTCATACTAAGTGCAGGTAGCAACAACACACTTCCGACTGCAACATAAAAACTGCAGCTCTGAAAGGTCGTGGACATGAGCTCAGAATGAGTGCCAGATGGCCAGAGCATGGTAGACATCTAAAGGTGAAAAGCAAAAAACAAAAACACACACCTTTACATGGTTTCCAGGGAGATACTCTGCCATCACCAATAAGACACAAGAGATGGTGGGCTGCTGTATCCCGCAGTCCAAAGGGCAACAGGGACGATGGAAAAAGCTGCTGGCAGTTTCAAAGCAGTGCTGATGTTTAAAAGGATGCCCTGAAATATTCATCTGAGAGCTGATTTACCGTTTCTACACTAATGGTTAAGATGCATACTCAAACAGAGAAAACCGGTGCTTGAGCAATGGGTAAGAGCAAATTAAATAATTTGCAATTAACTTTGGGGAAGAAGTTAGGATGGATGGAGGAGAGATCACAGAATAAACATGCAATGGAGTGCAATAGACGATAGAAAAACAGCAGAAACTAAGGAGTACGGGTATTTCAGCTTTTTAACTCAGACCAGAGTTCATTCAGATTCTGTAAAATGAAATTCCAGGACTTTCAAAGCATTACTTTTTTGGATTTCAAGGACTTCAATCAGCACTTATCAAATCCTCTTAACCATTGAAAGGATATTGAAACAGATTTTTTTTTCCATGAATATATTATTGACCTGAAGAATGAAAGTTGTATTATATACTTATCATATACTTAATATCATGCTCATAGCCATGCGAAATAGCTCTATATCTCAGACGGGCTGCAGCGTTAATTTTGAGTGAAACGATTGTATTTTTTCTATAAAAAAAAAAAAAAAAAAAGAATCTATATATTTTTAATTAGGGATGCACCGATACAACTTTTTTCAGAACGAGTGCGATACCGATACTTTCATTTTGGTACTCGCCGATACAGATACCGTAACCGATCCCTGGATTTTCACTGCATTTCAAATTTTAAATGTATTAGTAGATAAACCAAAAGAATATAAATCATATTAGTTGGCTTCATTTGTCCATCAAATGTATATTTCCTTCAGTTATTTTCATGCTTAATTAAGCCTGCTAAAATGCATTGCTTGAGCTTCTGTTACTTTCACTGTTCATTCTATTGCTCAATCATATTTTATCTTTCATTTAACAGTACAGCACATATTTAGACTAGAGCAGCTCCAGCAGGGCTCAGTGCTGAGGATTGGGTCAGAGGTACAAATGTTTAGACACCAGTGAAATACCAATTATTGAATCCAATTTTGATACTACAACAAAAACTACCAGCCTAATTAATGAGAATTTAAAACATTATTAAAGACAAGCAAGCAGTCAGTAACAAAACAAGAACAAATAATCGAATTACAAATAGCACAAATAAATACAATAGAACAAAGAAAGGCTACAAATGAAATAAACAGTGTTTTTAGAGTTTTTCAGGTAGATCTAATCAAATGTGAAAAAAAAGCATATTCATTACTGTATAAATTAAATATAGATGGATATTTTTGTAAAGTTGAAAAGGGTAGCCTATTTAGTCAAAGAGCAGTGAGTAATTTATTTGTCCTTTGTTTGATTAACATCAAAACACAGCAGCAGGTTTATAAAAACCTGCTGCCCCTTTAAGACCGAACGCACGGACCCCATTTGAACATGTCTACTACGTTCACTTGAGATATAACCGACTTTGTTTACTAGGATACTCGCCAAGACGGGCGTTTTTACATAATTGTGTGTGAATTCGCCCGTACAAGCACAAGACGTGAAAGACAATTTAATTCAGTATTCGCGCGCTGAGACGCTGGTTTGCCGGGCGCGTGCTTTGGATGTTTGCGTTCATGGAACTTGAACTGCACACGTCCTGTAAGTAATAATGTAGGGAACCACTCATTATACATAAATCAGGTAACAGTTCATGTTTTACTTACATATACGTTTTAGTTTATCCAAATAACACGTGCTGAGTGAACGATCAGCAATCAAGAGCATTCAACAGAAGTGCGCTCTCTCTCTCTCTCGTCAGTTAACGTTAATAATAAACTACATGCCTCGTTTTACTTTCTTTGCCATTGACATCCGACTGAACTACAAACTTTCCACTGATGTCTGTGAAAAAGGGATGCACTCGACCAGCTCGCGTCTGTGCTGCTGCGCACTCAATCCACTGCGCGTTTATCTCTTATCAGCTCTGCGTTACTACATTTCATTTAATATTCCACTAATAAGATACATTTATTTCATAGACAGCCTTCTTTATTATCCCCATTTTACTCTCTGTTATGAGTGTTTCTTTGTCTGGACACACACACTGCCTGGTAGGCCTATCGGTTGTTGGTATCAGAGCATTTTTACAAGTACATGAGCTCGGTATAGATGCATCCCTATTTTTAATAATTCAAGCACTTTTCAAGTACCTCTTCAAAAATATTTCCAGGTTTTCCAGGACTTCCATTTCAAAAAGTCAAATTCAAGTACCTTCAAGCACTTTAAGCACCTTGTACGAACCCTGTCAGCCTCATGTCATTCCCTCAGAGTAACACAAAAAAATAAGAATTTGAGTATACACTTGCCATTCCTTCACACTAAATGAGGCCTGTGTCGTAAATATTATGGCCTGTTCATCACACAAAGCTATCGTAGCTTCAAAAGACATGGAAGACAGCCTAGTACAAGAGAAATGGACTACTTTCATGGTACTTTAGCATACTTTTTTTTAACGTGATAGCACTGGCCCCCATTCATTTCTCCTTTTGTGTTCCACCAAAGAAAGTAATTAGGTTTGGAACAACATGACAGTGTGTAAGCAATGACAGAATTTTTGGGTGAACTAATGCTACGTTACAGATCTACAGATTCAAGTCTGTGTATAAACAAGACCTCTGCATTTCATAAAAAATACATTTTACTCATGCAGATAAAGGAAACGTTGAAGCTGAACAGAGCTGGCTCATAGTGACAGCCCAGAGAGTAGAGGGAACAGCGCACAGCTGGGTCTGCCCTTTAAAAATTAGTCAATCTTTCTCTGCAGTTGGCTTCAGGATACTACAAACACAAATGCAGTTTTAATCACTCAAGACCTGATGAGATCCTCAACGTATCGCGGGTCCATCCAGTTGTTGGCTATAGTGAATATCTGTGGACAAAAGACACACATTTGCCCTACAGTTTGGGGTTCACGACACAGGACAAGCCAGAATGATTGTTTTGCTGTCTGAGAGTTTGTTGTTCTCTCATACTGTGTGCGAGTACCGGAAACCACAGTGCCACAATATAAGATCTCTCATTTCCTGTACTCACTAACGTGGGCCGCTCTGCACAAACTCAAAATGGTAGATGGTAACTTCAACTGTACTACGCCACTCTCATGATTTGGTAAAATGGGATTTGAGTTTGTAAAATCCATGAAATGGAACAGAATAGAACATCAAAACAAACTATACTATGAATGTTAGTCCATGCCCAATATGCTTCGAGGTCAGATATAATATTTATTTCTCTACCAGAGCAAAAATACTGATATAATGCCAAATATTGAAATATTTGTGTGCAATAAAATACTCTTTAGAAAGAGAAAGTAGTCTTTCTCTAGTACTATCTGCCTGACTAGCAATAGCAAAAAAGCAAATCAAATTCAAGGTTGTAATGTAAATGGCTATTGGCCTTATAACAAAGACAGTGGATAAATTGATTAATATATCAATTGGATGAAAACTGTCTATCAACTGTAAAACAGCAGTACTTCACGTTTGTGCACACACACCAGCCATATGACTGTGGACGGGATGCAGAGTCAGAATATGTTCCTGGCAGTGCTTGTATTTCAAGCAGCAATGGTCTGATTTTAATGTGTGTGAAGAAGATAGAGAAAATGGAGGGCAAAAAGAAAAGAGAAAGCAACAGAATATAGAAAAAGTAGCACAAAGGCCTTCATTAAGGTTGTTGAAAAGGAAGAACATGAGATAAACATTGAAAGCACCATGAAAGCAG
This sequence comes from Squalius cephalus, assembly GCF_949319135.1. Taxonomy (NCBI): domain Eukaryota; kingdom Metazoa; phylum Chordata; class Actinopteri; order Cypriniformes; family Leuciscidae; genus Squalius; species Squalius cephalus. The sequence goes on along the minus strand of NC_137122.1, from coordinate 45,636,987 downwards.
ATCCATGAGAAATTAGCCTACTTTTGTGATGCAAATCAACTGTATGCACGGTTTTATTGCTCTCCATAATTGATTGATTCTAATGACAGATGTTTCAGAAACTGAGCACAGAAAGTGGTTACGTCTGTTTAATGGACATACTGTTCTCAGAGATGGCTGAGTATTTTAGTACAGTTTGTTCAGTCCATCAGCGGAAGAATACAGACATTCAACTGAACCCAATTTCATGAAAATCTTCTTGAGTTCTTAAGTCCAGTTCTTGTCATAATTTATTCACTCACATTCACTAATTCCAAACCTATATGACTTACTTTCCTCTTTAAAACACACACAAAAAAAATCTAAAAAAATTCTCCAGTGTTTTTTTTGTCAATACAAATGTAAGTCAATGGGGTCCTTCTTAACAGAAGAAAGATATTCATACAGGTTTTCTTAAAGTATGTAGGCTAATTGCATTAAAGACAAGTTACTAGAAAGTTAAATGACAGGATCAGATATTTGTCCCTAAGTATGTTAAAAAGCCATCTGTGAAGAATGAAACCACTGCTAGAGCTAAAATGTTTTACTCCTTTCACACAGGACTTGCAGCCAGTGGGCAATGGGTTTGGTGTATTAGCCTATTATGGTGTACCAGACTGATTAAAGAGACGTCTCTCTGACTCAAATCTATTCATAATGGCCTTGTTCTGTGACACTTCATCTAACAAAGACAGGACACAAAACTTGGAACTAAAGAGAATATAAACATCAAAATAGGGCTGTGCGCTTGTCGGCTATGTGACCTAGAAGGTTGACTAGTAAAACCAGAAACCATTCCAATGGGGAGGCCTTAATAACAGAAAGAAAACACAACAATAATAGTTTGAAGGCATTAGGTGAATAAAATGTGTTAGGTTATCAAGTAAAGGGTATAGTCTATTTTCTGATATAAAAAAAAATAGAAAATTTAATATCTACCAAAGTCTAGAAAAAGCAGGTACGTTTTTAACATTACCTAGGACAGACACACACCGCAGGAAAGACATAAAGGGGAAAAGTGTAAAATGCTAGGCTTTATAATGGTTGGTTTTAGAGGTCGATATTTTTTTGATGGCCAATGATGTTATCTTAAAGAGAAGAGTGTTCTATGTATCTAGATTTTTACTAATATTTACTAACCCTCATCTCCTTTCAAACCTGTATGACTTCCACTGAATATGGAATACTAAAGAGAATGTTTGAAGATCCTGGCTGTTCGTTTTTTAAAATAAAGTGACAAGGGGGCTGTTTAAACCTGGTCACTTCATGCGTTTTCTGTGATCGGATAGCTATCCGATCGTGAAAAGACCAGGTGTAAATGCCCTCCGAAACGCATTCGAGACGGATTTGAATCCGATCGCTCAAACCACTTCAGGAGGTGGTCTGGGCCGCATTCCAGATGAAACTGGACAAGTGTAAACGCATCTGGTTGTTGAAACCACATATGTAAATTTTAGGCTACTCCTCCCAAAAATAATAAAAAATAAACGTGTGAGAGCTTGTTATAGGCTATATGTAATGTTATAGCCAGATATGACGACGCTAGTACTGCTACATGCATCACCACAGATGAGAAGCTGAGCATATATTCATTAAGCCAACGTGCAAACTATCGTAAATCAAAGTGAAAGTAATTCGCAGATGCTTAACACACAATCATCATCTTTAAAAGTAAAGAAACGAAATGATCTTACCAGGGCTCAGGGCTCAGGCCTCGCAAAATCACCTGCCCGACGTCCCGGGGCTATTGTGTTTTCCAGTTGGGCTACCAAAATGCATAACTGGCCTGCCCGACGGGCTATCTGAAATAGTGTTCGCTTCAGTCTTGTTATAATCAGATTCAGCGCGTTCTTCATTTTCAATCCACAGCGGCGCAGAGCAGTGCGCACGTCAGAAAGGTGTGTGTGTGTGTGTGTTCATTTGAGTTTCATTGGTCTATCAACGTCATAATATTTGAGATGACCAATCAAATCAAAGTAGGCGGGCTTTATGTTCACAAGAAGCTGCAGAGCGCGAATTTGAGCAGAGCGACTGACGCTTTAGTTTACAGTCAAGTGCGAGATAAGATGTAAGTAGCTAAACTAAACATTTCATATTTGACAGCTTTTTTAGGTCATAAATGTGAAACGAATGACAAAAATAATCAGACAAACGAATATACTTTTGTCGAATTTCGCCATTTTGAACTGAAAACAGGCCTATGTAACGTGACTAATAATTGTGAGGGGACATTAACAGAGCATTAACAAAGCCGTTTTCATGTTAGGCACAAGATTAATAATGAATGTGTACATGTTGAGAATTAATATACAATTTGTAGCCTTCAGTAAATTAAAAAAGTTCAGCTTTAGGAGGGGAAGAGACAGGGCAAGATGAGGAGACTGAGAGAAAAAGAAAGAGTGATGGATTAGAAGTGAGAGCAGGTATTGACACAATCTACTGCCCACTGACATGGATTTAAAGCTATTTCTTATCCTTTTTTGGCCTTCAAACGTCTTGAAATGGACATATCAGAGAAATAAAAAATTTGAACCCCCTAATAACCTTAAATGTAGGATCTATTTGATTATAAAGCCCTGTATTAGGAATAAGATCAATAATGAATGTGTACATACTGTGAATGAATTTAATAAACTTAGCTAGGCTACCTAGCTTTCAGTAAATTAATGCGTCTGAGAAAATGATTCATAAATCAACCTATCAGTTGACTAAGTTTACTTCACTGACAGACAAAAATGAAAAGCCTATATCAGTCAAAGCTCAGCTTTAGGAGGGGAAGAGACAGAGCAAGATAAAAACAAAGAGAATAGGAGTGTGATGCTGATGAGGAGAGAAAAATAATCAGCTAGCTGCCTACTTACATGGTTTTAAAGCTATTGTTATCCAATTTTTTTGGCCCTCAAAACATCTTAAAATGCACACATTTCTCGGGGGTACCCCCAAACCCCCCTGACTAGTCTACCTCACATTCGGGACCTCCGTGATGATAAAACACTGCCATCTGCATGTTAATGAAACTTAATAGTGAGCATTAGACCCTAAACTAAAGTGTTACTTTTTATTTTATTTTATTTTATCATACCCTCATTGGGGGCTGAGCCACACAGACTGATTCATGTTCCATACTTGGTCACACACCTTTCAGTTCAGTTAGAACCAGATGCATATTTGTTGATATTTTGTGTTTTGAAAAAGTTTTTGATTCATTGTTTTGACTCCTAACCAATTTTCTACATTAATAAAATTGTCTTTTTATCTGGGCTAGTAAAATTCATTTCGGGCTACCAAAATCTGAAGAGTGCCTGCCCGAAGGGCTACCAGCGATTTTGAAATTTTGCGAGCCCTGGGGCTGTTGCCGCTCTCTCTTATTGCGGTCTTTGATTTTCAAATTTTAGCTGATGATCAATAAAATGCAGTTCATATCTGTTGCTTTCGGTGACGTGCACTCCATTAAATCTGCATATAGCGCGGGAATTGAAGATCGGATTTAAATCCGTATCGCAAAAACACCTTTATGTGACCAGGTGTAAATGAAATTGTTTTGATAAATCAGATAGCTATCCGATCTGAGAAAACGCATGAAGTGGCCAGGTGTAAACAGCCCCAAGAAGTGGAGATGTTAAACATCAAAATGACAGATAGCATCACTAAAGTGAACAGATGAAAATTTAATTGATTTGATTGATCCTAGCTTTCCTGGTGTGTCCACTCCCAATCAGTAAAATAATCTTTTCAATTAATTAATTCATGCACTTCACAAAACCTGTGTGAATGATTCATCAATACATCCCTTTTCAAAAATACATAAAATAACTCCTTTTGTGGTCCACAGAAGTTTGAAATGATAATAAGGGTGGGTAAATTAGTTTTTAATTTTTTTTTCAAAATACTCCATTTTAATGATTAAATTTAAATTTTTGTCATCAAAAAGCATGTCTAATTAATTGAAATCATGAAACGTATACATTTTAACAACAACTGATTCAAAAGTTCACAAAAATTACTTGTTTTGGGCCCTATGAAATATGTTTTTTCCACTCAAATTTTCTGTTTTCTGGATTCCATTTTAATGGTTTAATTTAATGTCTAATAGACCCTTTTACAGTTGGTAAACATGGTGACGTATTTGTGTGGGCGGGGCTTAGCTGGAGGCAGAAAGATCCCTCTGGCCGCTTCACTAACGCTAGTTTGCAAGTTTTGTTAGCTTGTTTTTTAACAATGACTGTAGAAAATCCGATTTTGTCTTAATGTGCAAGGTCACTCACTGTCCAGGACCGCGATTGTTATTTGCAAAAGTTAATTTTAACGGACGGAACCAGATGACCGTACAGGCTCAGTCAATGGACGATCTGACAGGATTAACATTAACGCTACCTCCGGTTGAGTGGCCTGACTTCTACACCCGTGACCTACCCGATAGAGAAACCGAGGGTAAAGAGAAACTGAGGGCATATATATATTTAGATGCCTATAACTATGTGCTGAATGGTCATGTAAAGACTTGTGTGGTACGATCCGCAGTTCTGCCTAGCCAGCGCCAAGAAGACGACAATGTAAAGAGTGACACTACGGTGCAATTTTAATGATATGAATATTTTCTAGAAATAAAAATTCCAGATACAGCATACTCATTTTTCATCGATTCTTGCACCCAACAACACAACAAGATGACATTTAATAATAAAAATAATAATTTAAGCTCCTTATTATGTAGCCGAATCTGTGCTGGTTTGTATTGGCCGCCTCCAGTTTTCCGTTTGTTTTGCCTCCAGCTAGCGCCGTGACGTAACAGTGACGTCGGCACAAAAGGGGTCTATTAATTGAATTAATAAAAAAACATTTTAATAATAATAAAAACATCAATTTCTATGAAATGTTCCACTAGTCTATATCGTGATTTGATTTAAGTGCACTGCTTATTTATTTAGGCTATTCACCAAAAATTTGACAAATTCCGTAAAATTCCGCATTATATACTAAATTCCGTTTTTTTATGGCTGGCTTCCGCAATTCCGTCCGTGTTTTCTGCATCGCGGAAATCATAGAGCCCTAGTAAATGACAGAAGTCTTGAGGAGTCCAGTTCAATGGCTCGACCAGTTCAATGGCTCCTTTTCATTCAAACCGGTTCTAGATAACAGGATTACAGCCCTGAAACAATGAATGCCACCAGCTGGTGCGTGAAAGTACATGAAAGCTAATTTTTAGCCCATGGTACCAGAAGGACACTTGCAAGACTGAGAAATGTGGTTGCGCTTGTGTGTTCATAATGGATGTTGAAGCTGGTCTTCATGGAAACATGGTTATTTAATGGAGTTTCGTCCCAGGAGGAACAAGGAAACTTGCAAACACTGCTAATAATTAACCTGAATTGCCAAAGGTGGTCCTTATACAGTGTTTGAGCACTCTTAATCTGTCTGAGGTAGGGGAATGGTACAAAATAATATCTACAAAAGGCACCATCAACAATATAAAATCTCAATAACTCTACCTAGCTGAATCAAAAACAGCAATAATGAAAAATCATATGGGATACATTTTCCTTCCAGTGACTTGAGGAAAGAAACCGTTTACCACCAATAAAGCAAAAACTAGGCTAACACAAATGACCCATTGGGTACTGCAGATTTGCTTTGAATTGCACTCAAGTGACCCCTCGCACATCAAGACACTGGCTTTAATGGCTGATTAAGCAGCAAGACAAATCAACTAGGCCTACCTAACAAAAAGACCGTGCATGAAGTTACAACATGCTGTACTCAAAGGAATCTGTTGCTTTATCAATAAAGGACTAAAACCCCATTTTAAAGTACCTATGGATGTGTGGAAGGCACGGTTAAGTAAAAAAAAAAAAAACCTTAAAATAAGTTAAATAGTCCTTTGTCAACACGCTTCACTATGCTCGTCGCATAATCTGCAAGTAAGCCTATTTGTCCTTGCGCAATAGTCATGTGACTGACTCCACTGAATGTAGGTTATCCCCTCATGGAGCAGTCTTAGTCTGTGTTAAAAAAAAAACACAAAAACCCCAGAAAAAAATTCTGACTCACTGGGCTATTGAGACACCATACAACTACAATGATGCAGCAAAAGAGACCACTTGAAGACCTGTAGCGATGGAGGAGCCGATATTTATTGTACAACAAGTAAAGCAAAATTAGGCGAAAGTGGTATTTATCAAAGATATACACGTTTTATGTGCCAATGCTTTTATCATTGATCTAGATTTCCCTCATAAAGAGGATTACTTTCCTTATGTCTGAATTATTTACTGGGTTTGAGTATTGGGAAAATTAGAGCAAATACTGGAAAGATAGGAAAAAAATAACCCAAGCTAAAATAAACAAATATATATAACAAATACCAACAGGAAGTAGAAGTTACCAGTGCCTTATCTTTGCCTTCCACTTGTCCAGTGTGTTCTTAACCAGAGGTTAAAACAGGACCAATAACTGAATGAGAAAGTGTGTGAATGGATTTAAGGAAGTGACACACTGCCTCTCAAGAAAAATCCTTTGCCATTTGAGTGTATTTAACCTGTTAAGCTGCAACGCCACTTTTGAAAAATCCCCGGAAATGACATACCCAAACTAAAACAGATACAGTTCATGAACCCTTTGTACTAAAAGCACAAGTATGATCTCGTTTGAAAGCTGACACCTGGCAGTTTATTGTAAATGTAGAATTAATTATTGTCGTAATGACAAAAATTGTTATAAATAGCTTCAAAGTTTTGTAAAGTTATTAGAAATTATTTTTTATGAAACATCCTCATGAAAATAAAATTGAAATTGGCACTGGAGCAATCTAGAAATGCACTACAGCTAAAGCCACATGTCTAAACATTTTATGTTTAAAATCTGAAGATAATAAGCCCAAAACTCTGTATTTAGTTAAATGTTTTTCAAGACCATGTCATGTGACTAACAGTTAGGGCTAGCTAGCATGTTAGCTTAGCACACCATCAATACACGACAATATATGAGATTAAAACCATATTTATGCTCAAAACGTACTTTATAACTCAAGCCGAATGTTTTAAATAATCTTCTGTGATCTAATTTAGCTTCAGATAAAAAAATCAGACAGAAAATATATTATTTGATAGTATTATGCACAATGATGAAGTCTATATAGATTAGCATTACATTATAAATATAATCTATTATTATAAAAATACCTGGCATGGCTTGAACACAGGCAAATCAGATATCATTGCAATCATGTTTATTGTCTTCAAAACATCTTTTATCTGCATGATTACAGCCGATCTCTGTTAGCTGTGTGTGTGTTCGAGGCTTCCTGGAATGTCACATGATCATGCCTCTTCTTCATGTTCTATATATGGACTATATTACTGTGCATATAGCGCCCTCAGGCTATTGGTATGAATTGAAAACACTGTGAATTAGAATACCAAACGCTCATAAAGATTACATTGACGCATTTGGGTATAAATTCAATAAATATTATTCCTGTCTATAGAAATATGATGTGAATCTAAAAGAATCTATCAATATTTCTCCAAATCTGCACATTTTTGAGCTAAAGCCCTGAGGGACGTTGTTTTGTGTATCGCTGTCATGACGACAGCACGGGAGTTTTTTATGAATGAAAGCGGCTGACGGTCATAATTCATATTAAAGGTATCGACTCATTTTTCATTTCATAACTCCTGACACAAATTAAGACATAACTGTCACTATGAGTTTCTCAGAATACAATAGTGGTCAAATACTGAAACTTGAGTCTTATATCTTTTTAATGATGTATAGTTTGTCAAGGTATAACATTAAATCTGATAGTAATTTTGAATTAAATAAATAAAAAACGCTTCAGTGCGCCGACGCACTGGTGAAGCTTAACAGGTTAAACAAGGCTCTGCCCTTGGGAAGGGAACGACTGGCTTGCTGTATGTAAGAGAGAGTGCAGGGCCTGTGTCCATGTGTACCCAGAATAGTAATGATATTCAAGAGATGAACACCTTCATTATCAAGAAAACTCCTCTGTAACAAAAGCAATCAATGTGATCTTGAAGTGAAAGAACAAATCTACACTTACAAATGCACAGATATGTACAACAGCCACTCACTGAATTTACAATCAGTCAATAACATCTGCACATCATGATTCATTAACATGTGAGAACGCAATGGTTTCATGAAACAGCATCACCCAGCCTGCATAAGCACTTATCCGACATCATTAAACCATCTAGATTCACATTATCAGAGGAATAATGAAGGTCGGTACTCACAGAGGAATGTGGCGTTGCTCAATGTCGACCCGAGCCAATTCATCTTCCTCCACATCAGTTTCTCCTCCTGAGCTGCTTTCCGTGGCATCGGAATCGAAAGCACATTCGGCAGATTGCAGGTTGGTGGTACAACTCAGGGACAGTCGTTCTAATTCAGCCGGCATAGATCCACCCTTCAGGAAACGTCCCAGTCCGTCCCTCTCCTGAGGGGTGAGGGCGTCGTCACCATATCGGCCTCTTTGCCGTCTGGCATCCAGAGCACCCAGCGTGCTCTTGAGTAGTCCGCCCAACTGTTGCTGCACATGGCGCTCAACCTGCTTGGCCTGCACCACCTGTAGCCGTTTGCGTAGTCGCCGTAGCCGTGCCTCGATCTCCCCTTGTCTGCTCTGGCTGTGCTGGGTACGGTCGCTTAGCTCCGCTCCAAGGTCACCTAAGGGGTCTTGCTGGGTAGCGAGCGAGAGCGCCAACGGATCTTCACTGCTTAGCGGAATACAGTCTGAGATTTTGTCCACTGTGAAAGGTGCAATGGAGGTTGGGGATGTTGCAGGAGGTTCTCCATTGCTGGGGCAATTCTGGGACTCACCCGTTGACAGCTGGTGTTGCTCCGCACCGTCTCGAAGAGGACCATTCGTTGTCAATCCCCTGGTAGCAATGACAGTTTGAGTCGGATTTGACAAATCCTGCTCGACAGTATGTTGACCACCATTAAAGGTCACTGCATTGTCTCGTTCAGTCGGTTTAGTCACTTTCTTTGTCATGCCATTGACAGTGGTGCCTTGGACAGTGGGCGGCCCACATGGCCCACCTCCTCCACCGGCACTCATGATGCTCTTTAGCTGCTCTTCAGAGAGCTCTAAAGCCTGGTGCTTGCGTGGTATGAGGTTTGGCAGGATGCTGTGCGTCTTCAGTAGAACACCTTGCAGCTTGAGAGACTCTTTTGCTGAGGACACAGAGGTCACATCTGAACAGTGATATGAGGTAACGAGGGGCTTGCAGGGGCCAGCCCCGCGAGAGGGGCGCTCCTCCGAGGCCTTGCGCTTGACTACGCCGTTACTGGACACGAGGATATGGTTGGTGGTACCACTTTCCTCCACGCCACTCGGGGAGAGGGTGGAGGAGGGCGGAGCCAGTTTGAAGCGTATGCGGTGAGTTTCGGCCGGCGCGTCGGTTAAAGCGGGCGCCATTGCAGCCATGCAGCGCTGGGAGGGGGCGGGCGAGGGGGCCTCTCCCGGTGCCGAGGCCAGCTCCACACCACCCACCCACCACTGTTCCAGGGGGCAGCCTGAAAATAACACAAGACAAAGAAACATTAGCGGTTTATTTGTTCTATAACAGGCCAAACTGGCCTTTAAAAAACTGTAGCCATTCGAAATTAGAGGCAACCACTGCATTTTAATCACAATCCAAACAAGTATGCTACACACAATGTAGCATGAGCAGTTGGTTTTGTTACATAAGACACCTGCACAAAACAAAAACGGACAGACTGAATGAAAATGCAAATTCACTCTTACAGCAGGTGGAGCATATGGAAAAGAATCATTTCTTTGGGTACCGCTATAAACAAAGCAGCATTGCATTTATAAACATTACTTTATATGGAGGTAAGAGGAAAAACAAATGCCATCGAAACTATAATTCTGAAGACAGTCAGTTTCCTTCGGAGATACATTCATATAAATCCCCAACTCAATTCAATTTTTATATTTCTCTTCCTATATTTCGAGCATCGCCAACAGTGATCTTGCTGTGTCTGGTATTTTCTCTGCTGCGTGTCTGCACTCTCCTCCTTGCGCCCGTCTTCAGTGTGTCGCATCTCCGGCCTGTGTTATATTTCCACAAAAATGACATTTCGGGAAATGATTGCAATGAAGTTTGCATGAAAGTCCAGAATTGAGATTAGGCCTAAAAAAAAAAATTGTTTGGTTCCAGTTTCCGACCGGCCCTGTCAATTTATGTGCGACCCAAATTTATTTTATGAGCTTGGGGAAGAAATAATACAAATTAAATAAATACACAAATAAAAAATTTAAGGCGAACTATAATTACGTTTTTGTACAGCACCGTTTTTGTATAGCACTCTTGCGATGCAAGATGCCTGTTGTCCTCCAGCAATGCTAACAAACGAGGCAGCTACACGGTCGTTCACACATCGTTGTCGTCACTTACTTTACAAAGGGGACACTTTCCGCATCTGCGTGGAGTGTGACGCCCGATTCACACATACTCCATTTGCAGTGCGTATTTTTTACCTAATATCCATGTTAACAGGTTCGAGCTTTCACACTCCACGCAGATGCGGTCCGGCAATCCGTTCCAGCTGCGGTGCGTATACAGCAGTGCAGCGATCGTTTCCGCACCGTGTCTATTTTTGCTGTGCTGCACGCGCTGAATTAAAGTGACAGCGCATGCATTTAATAAAATAAAATGTAGTAATCTCACCATAAATGCATTTAACTAAATACTACTATTTTTCACAGTCATTTTTTTTTTTACTTCAAGACCGGGGTAAATCAAGGAAAACTACAATTTACTTCAACAAGGCGACATAATGAACAACACTCGTCTCATTCGTGGAGGTGGAAAAACAAGTTCTTTGTGACATGCAAGATTTATTTATGTATGCGATTTTAATATAAGTGCATGGTTAAATATTTTACCACTTGCTTGAACAACTTAATATATAGTTATATAGAAGTAATGCATTGAATAATAGTTTGTTTAGATTGTGTTTAAACGTGAATACGTCTATTAAAGAGTGTAGGCCTATATGTGTACAAAGAGAATCGCATTGCTGACAAAATTTTTTTTTGTTTTTTTTTATAAAATTCGCACAATTGTACAAATAGTGAGTATGTGTTTGTGGTACAGCCGTGGATCAGTTGCACTGCAAACGCAGCATATGTGAAAGCACTTTAGCGCGTGCTGCTCCTCCTGGTAGGCTAGCCTATGTTATGAAAAAATAGAGTATCCATCGCTACTGTAAAGTAAAATTAAAAATAGTAATAATAATTTCCAACCTATCCCTTGCTGCCACTGGAAAAAAAAAAAAAAAAAAAAAAAAAATACCTACCGACCCATGACCTCAACTGACCACCAACCGGAACCAAACTTTTTTTTTTTTAGGCCTCAGCTAAAATTAAACTAAAAACCGTTTCCGATTTATGGCCGGTCTGCTGGTGCATCTCTAGAAAAAACGCACCACAAATGCTGCCAAATAAATTCACACAGATTAAATTTCGTGAGAATATGGGACCAAAATGGTCACAATTTCGAGCCTTGATGTCAATATAAATGGTATTGCCTCATCATTTGTCATTTATAAAAAATATATTGATATATCATACAAACTTGATATATAGCCCAGTAAATATGTGTGATATGATAAGCTACATTTTATTATTTGCATTTTAACAGAGATACTACCAATTACGACTCATGATCCACCAGTTGAGGACCACTGCTTAACGGTAGACAGTATCAATGTAGGTCAAACCTTAAGAGGAAAAAACAAATAGCCAGACACAAGGACAGTTTCATATGGAGACCAACTAAATAGATATGAGCATATTTCTACATCAAGTAACTGTGAAACTACAGCCTTCAGACAGAGACATCAGAAATATTTAGGCCAATTCTCATTCTCAAAACAATGACAACAGACCGTGACATTCAAACTGACTTTGAATGCAGGTTGAAGTTGACAGAACCAATAACTAAATCTGTAACATAAACCAATTCATTCTGCACTGTCAAAACCCTTTAAATGTAAACCATTCTTATTAAATCTAACAAGCTGATGTGCCATGCGCCTTAACAGATTTGGTGAATATTTTGAGAGCAGAGACACAATTAATTCGCAAAGAGACTTAGGTTCTTAAGACATAAAAATGGAGTGGGGTGACTCACACTAAAGCAACATGGCTCAATGCTGAAACGTCACCTTGTCTTGTAAAGATTACCATTACAATAAATGACATGGGGAAAAAGGTAGCTAAACTGCCTCTATTCAAAATGAAAACGGCTACTTTGAATTTGAAAAGATCATCCAAAAATGACATGCAGATTTTAAAACACAAAACACTACTTTTCCATGAAGTAACAAGTAGGCTAACTGAGCTTTCAAAAAGGAAGCACAAGAACCATGAAAGATTAAATTAATTATTCAGACTTGTAGTAAAATTGAGCAATCGATTCTTTGACGATAAACTCTGACAGAATGATAACTTTTGAACAAACTATTCCTAAGCTGTTTGGTTAATGCAGGGCTCGACAACAAGGACTGCCGATGGCCCGGGGCCAGTGTGAACAACACTCGGGACAGTTGACAAAACTGATCGGGCCAGTGTTGCAGGGGTGTGCGATATATCGTCTATGATATCGTAATTGTTGATTTAATGATCTGACATTATCAAGTATGTCCCTCACTTTACAAAAAACAACCAAAAAAACACCCATTGAGTGCATGCATACACTACGTGATGTAGTCTAGTAGATTAGACTAGCGTGCGTGTACATTTAGTGTGTAAGCTTATACGGCGTGATTTAGTCTATTAAAATGCATTTAGGCTATAATGCCCCCAGATTTAAGGTAAGAGGCAAAATGCCCCTGTATGTCTTTTTATATTTATATCATTTAATATAGTTAAAATATTACACGAAGAGCGCCGTTTTTCTCCAAATATCAGCTTGATTACTAGGGTTGGGTATCGCTTGGTGACGCGAAACCCCTCGTGGAAGAACAACGCCATCATGTTTACAACTGTGACAATGAGCGCTTATCAGAATCAACTGAATGCTGGATTTTCAAAAGTATGTGAAGTTTGCGGCTCTATTGTTGCAGTAGCTAAACTTGCATAACGTTCTTCAATTAATAGTTTATTATGTATGCTGGCCTGTTATTTTAGGGACATTGACTTTACACTTTCATACTAAACATGACGTGGAACAAAACAAACTGTGATTGGTTGCGTTACATGTCAGTCAGTCCTTGGCTGATATTTTTTATTCTTAAATAGATAAGTGAATGTGCTGAGCGCGTCTGTCTCTTGGCTCAGCGCCAGCCAACGCGTGAACGCAGATTTTAATTTAGAAGTTGATGATCACGTGATCGGAACGTTCTAAGAACACCAGTTTGAATGATCGTACACATTAAAGGGTTAACCAGCGATCACATGCGGTGATGACAGCTGAGACATTTAAGTGGCACCGAAATGAGGCACTGCGTTTTGATTCGGTCCGGTTACATACCGATTACTTGGGTATCGGTTCCATATAGGGATGGGCATTTTTGTTAATTTCTCATTTCGATCATTGACAGGTCTCAAAAAACGAGTACTCGAGTATTCGGGGGCGGGTATATACAGGGCGCAGGTCCCCACATACATGACGTGTCAGTCATTAAAATGAAAATATTTTAAGACCGTTACGAAAATGAATGTTGACCAAAATGAAAACATGACCGTATGAATAGAAAAAAAGAACTGCTAGATTATGAATATGAACATCAATGTTATCGAAAAAGAAACTAAAAAAAAAAAAGAATCTAAAAGGAATAGCTGCTTGAGGTAAAGCTGAAGAGCAAATTATCTCCAGTAAACTGAAGCCAGTTCTATGACACATCCTAGATTAATAATCAGACATCCTAGATACATAACATAAAAGTAATATTACAACTTGCATCTGCACAAAAGGACGTGAATGCGCATGTGAACTAGTTTTTTACAGTCTATGGTCTGAAATGGAACCTCTATTTGCGCTCTTGCCCGTGTCTCACGCTGACACACGGACAACTAAAGCACAGAGAATTTACAACATTCAATCTATCATAATCCTGCTCTCATTATAATGCTCTGTGTATATTGACTAGGGCTGCATGATATGAGGAAAAGCTGAGATGTGCGATAACATTGTTTAATATTGCGATGACGATATGACTTGCGATAAATATTCAAATGTGAATGTTAGCTATACTGTTCCCATGTCTGCTTTAATAGGTTATTTGTGTGTTAGGTCAAACGTTTATTCGTTTGCGAGTGTGTGTGTGCGTGCGAGTGAATGTGTGCGTGTGACAGCACGCGATGACTGGTCGGAAAACAACGTGTAGTCTGACACTGTCCACGACACGACAAGATTTTAGGAGTCAAAATAGTGTAATCTGACACCGTGACTATCGTAACAGACACAAAAATCTTGTAATCTGAACCAGGCATTATTCATCGTGTCAGGCTGTCTGTTGCGATGTGTTCATCGCGCGAGTTCATATTGCGATGACGATGAAAATTCGATGTATCGTTCAGCCCTAATATTGACGCTGCACATCTTGCACTTAATTTTTTATTTTTCATGATAGAAAGTGATTACAGTCATCATTGCGCATTTTCGAAGCCATCTTACGAGAAACAACTTTAAATAAAAAATGAGAACAAAATAACACTACTGCATTATTAATATCATCAATGATTTTTGCCTATCAAGTCTATCTAAAAGGAATTTGACCGTCTCAAATAACCCAATCAAAGTCAATAATGTCGGACATTCCATTTGAGCTGAAACTGATGAGTGAATGAACGGTCGGTAAACTGATGCATTTTGCTAGCTCGTTATTAAACTCAACCAAACGCTTCTTATTTGAGATTAATCAGTTATAGACAACATAAAAGTAATCTTACAACTGGACGCACTCTCAGCGCGCTGAAAAACTAAAGCACAAAGAACTTACAACATTCTATTACAGTCGTTTTCTCATTATAATGTCTAACGCTAACAAATCAGACCTCAGGAACCGCCCCAAATGCAGCAATAACCAATCAGAAAAAGAGAAAAATGTTTATTTTTTTGGGCAATCATCGTTTTCACGATCGATCGTTGCTGTCACGCACGAGTGCTCAAGTACTCATGCCCATCCCTAGTTCCATATTAGTACCGGGTTTTGATACCCAACCCTAATGATTAAAAATATGACATTGATTTTATACAACGTACAGTTTAATAAACAACGACTTACATTTTAGACATCAAATCCACAAATGAAAATAGTTCCAAACAAAGTCCACAGCACTGTTTTGCATCTCTGAGCAATCAGCTTTTTAGAACGAATTAGCTGAATCAATGATTCAATGACTCACTCATTGGCTGCATCCGAACACTGATAAATGCTGCCTTCGGATGATGCATTTCAAGGTCGGAAGGCATCAAGGTACGTCTAAATGCAATGTTAGTATCACTTCCTGTCTCCTGAGATACCTTCATCTGATCGATTTTTCAAGGCAGCATAGATGTATCCTTTGCTGCCTTTGATATCCCATCACTTTTGATGTCATTTCTAGCGAGACGTTACTATTGTAGTCATTAAATATTCACTTAGTTTTCACCAAAGGTCGCTCTATTTTGCTGTAGATCATTAAAAATGTGACACTGCCTCAAGTTGAAGTCCTCTACTTGGAATCTTGTAACAGAGCTTTTAACCACTATCTCCATTAAGGAACTACTAGTTAGTGCTGGGCGGTGTGACCCAAAATGTATATCATGGTATTTTTCAAAATTATACCGGTTTCACGGTATATATTTTTTTAAGCATGACTAGGTGTTAACCACATTTTCTACTGATTGAGAGAGGAAATACTGCAGTAGATTGACTTCATGAGTGAATATTGTAGAAAAATTCCACACTAGTATTAATACAGGTTTGCAGGCCCCACAAAATGATGCTGTTTACAAAGAGGAGCCAGCAGGAGGCGTTTTAGGAGCAGCAGAAATAGCGGTTTCCCCTGTAGCGGCTGACTGTACACAAAGCAGCGCAGTACTCATAAACGCTGCTTTATCAGGAAAGATAGAGAAAGATTAAATTAAAATAACATTGAAACTTTTCTAAAGACAGTCAGTTCCCTTCAAAAGATACATTCATATAAAAACACCAGTGCTGCGTTTTGACTTGTGTAATGTGTAACGCTTAGTAACACATACAGCTGTGCATCACCACAGTGCAACAGTGAAACACTCAAACAGTGTTACGCCACGCCGCGCCACGTTCCGAACTTTATGCGACATGCGCTGGTATTGCGGTATATTAAAAATTCATATCATAACAAAAATAAACACCGGTATTTGGTATGAACTTGTATACCACCCAGCACTACTACTAGTCCAAACAAACCTGACCTTATTTAAATTCTTCTTAAGAGCAGTGTCCCATGAAAACAATGGAACCACAATGACAAGAGCAGAGATATCCTACAAAAAACATTTTATTAAAATGGCATATGCCGACAAATAACTATAATGCAATATGGTGGATATTAGGGGCTGTCACTACCGATTATTTTTGCAATCGAGTAATCAGTTGATTATTTTGACGATTCATTTTGTGGTAATAAAAAAAGGCCTAAGCAAAGACCTAAGCCTTTAAAATGACTTAAAATTACATATACAATAACAATTAGGGATTAGGGATGGCTCGATACCATAATTTTGGTTTCGGTACGGTACCAGAACCTAATACCTCGGTATCGATACTAAATCGATACCACAGGTGACAAATAACCAGCCTCAAAATTTAAGTGAATTGAAACAATTTTATTAAAAAACACTGCTTGAAACTCTGCAGTACTGAATGTGCAAACAAAAAGTATCAAAATGTTAAAATAAATAAATAAAAAACAGTCAGGGAACTTACAGTAGATTAAATTTTGATTTTGAAAAAAAAGAAAGAAACCTGAAATGATACAATTAAAATAGGTTAATATCTATAATAATTGATTCATATAGAATAATAATAGAATAATGAAATGACTAATTTTTAGCTGTCATGCATTAACAGAGAATTATCAACATTTATAGCATTTATTCATCTTGGTTTGATTACTGTTTGGTTTGTGTTTGGGTTCATATTAGTTTAATGCATTGCATATAAAGTAGGCCTAATGTTAACATGCTAAACATGTATTAGTATATTTAAATAATAATTACTGATTGATCTAGATTAATAAATGCTATAATACGGTTAGGTCAGGTTACCTAATGAATGTTGACAAATGTAGCTTAAATGTAAAGTGTTACTCTAACATTCATATTAGTAATATCCATATTACTACTATTACTCTAGATTCCTTAGATTCCTCTAGGGGTCGCACTCGCCACAGCAGCAGTGATATGCCATTCATTTTACTATCACTAATACTAAAATGAATATCACTAATCTCTTTATTCATTCAAATTCAATTAATATATGATTGTTTGAAAGTGCAAAAATTATGAGACCTAAACTTCATTGGTTCTAGCGTGTCATGCAAGCACATTTGAGCTTTCGTGTTTACCGTGTCATATTTAATTGATAAGCTTTTATGTATGTGCGCTATGAATAAAAGTCTAAATTAAAACAGTTGAATGATGGACTCACCTGTCGATCTCTGAACTCTTTGAACAAGTCAGGATGATCAAGTGACAAGTGCTCAACGTTAGCCAGATTTGATGTGTTGCCTCCCGTCGCAAATTTAAAGCAGTGTTTGTAGAGTGGTGCATTGAGGTCTGTTGCTTCACCTTTCTTATTACTTTTGTAGGCAAAGTAATGCTATATTTCACTCCTACTGCTCTCTTTATTTATTAATTTCGGGCGTGTAGAATGAGCTTCATCTGTTTGATCCATCGTGTTCCTCCGTTGTCACCGTTTGCCGGTTGTGCGTGACCCGCGTCAGTTTGGGTAGCGCACTGCCGCCTAGCGGTGAACTTCGAAACAGCAGCGCATTAAATACCGAATTGAGCAAAATTATGATATTGTACCGTTTGAAATATAATATATACCGGTATTTTTGCAGTACCGGTATACCGCGCATCCCTATTAGGGATGCACCAATATTACAATTTTGGCTGATACCGATATATTGGCCGATCAATCTAAATTCAAATTTTTATATACTTTGATAGTCTGAATACAAACAAAAGGCTCACCATTAAAAGTCAATGTCCCAAACACTTCAACATAAATCATACATATACAATACAGTAGCCTAGTTTGAACCAGTGTAAGATTCCTTAACTTCTCAAATTAATTTTACACTCCTATGGCCAACTTCCTTTATAAAAAAATGGTAACACTTTATAATAAGGTTTCATTTTGTTAGTATTAGTTAGCATGAACCAACAAATAATGAACAATACTTCTACAGCATTTATTAATCTTAATGTAGCTTAATGTAGCTCAACACTTTATAAGAAATTTTTAAGATCCAAAGTTGTATCTGTTAACCTTAGTTAATGCACTGTGATCTAACATGAACACAAATATTTTATTAACTAACATTAACAAAGGCTATTGCTCTCTGTTAGTTCATGTTAGTTAATGCATTAACAATCGAGACCTTATTGTAAAGTGTTACCAAAAAATCTATTGCCTAACAAAAAATTAGATACAAACAAGTCATTGGATAACATTGGGCTGCATATAAAGAAACAAAATGCATGTGCCATGGATAAATAAAATGGAATCACCTCCACATGGACAATAAGGAAATTATTTTAAATCAAACCATATTGTTGATGAAAATAATATGAGTTATTAATAACGCATTAATGTTTTAGAATTTTTTTTAACCATATTTTATTTTGCGCGCGTGCATTTTAAGCCAAAATGGGGGTCAACCTTGAACAAATTCCAACAGAAGCAAACTCAACTGATTTTGTATCCTCAATATGTCCTGAGTAAGAAAAAAAAAAAAAAAGTCCAGAAGAATCCCATTAGGGGAAAGTTTCGAAAAAGACCCAAAGAGCCTAGGCTATTCATTCTTTTTCTTACGTGAATTGGGTAAAAATTTTAACCTTTAGAAATCACCATGAAAATTACTGAGTTGATTACTTATATCAAGACAAACAAATCTAATTACGTATGTGCTAATTTGCATAAATACCACAACAGATCTAAACATTGGGTTTAGCCAGGTGAAAATGTCTTGTTGAATCTTGTTGACATATAACAGTATAAGACTAAATGTTAAGGTCTGAATGGAACCCATTTAGGCTACCCATGAGCATTAATACACAGAGGCAGGAAGAAGTACTTTAAACCAGCCTTTATTCATTTTTAAGAGATTGGGTTTGGGGCTGGGTCCGTGGGACTGTTTCTGGGGATACAAAATCAGTTGAGTTTGCTTCTGTTGCAATTTGTTCAACCTTTTTTTCTTAGAATGACTGGACTAGAAGCTGAACGGAACGAACGTTAAACTGAATTGCTTTGCAAGAAGGTTAATCAACTCAACGGGTGCTGATAAATGCAACTGAACCCAAAGAATTTACAACTTTTTATTACAATAGTGTATACAATTATAATGATATGACAGTCCCAATCATAGCTTTTAATGTTTTGCATTGCTGTTTGATCGCGCACACTGAAGCTGATGAGAACGAGCACCGGGAAACTGAAGAACTTTTCTAGCAGGTTGTTCAAATCAATGAAACGCATCCTATATGAGATAAATCAGATATTTATATTACATACAACTTATCATATATCTGTACAAAATGACGTGAATGCACAAGCAAACTTGACTGTGCTGGTCAGAATATGTAATCCCTGTTCTGGACGTGCTATTTCCACAACAATGCGCAGAAACAGCAACTAAACCCAGAGAATTTACTAAGTTTTATTACAATAGTATTCTCATTATAATGGCATGTTTATGACAGGCCCAATCATAGTTATTAATGTACATTGCTGTTTGAGCTGCGCACGCTAAAGATAAAGATGATCACCGGTACAATTAAGTGCTTTACTGCATTCTTCATGAACTTAACCAAACGCATCCTATATTATATATATATATATATATTATATATTAGGGTGGTCCTTATCAAGTCCAATTTTTTTTTTTTTTTTTTTTTGGTGCAAAATGTTAGTGTCTTAACCTTTTAAACTGTTCCTTTTAACTTCAAAATTAGAAATATGCAAAAATGTTGACAAAAAAAATTATATTTAGAGGTAGCTCAATCATGTGGAAGATTGCCTATGTTAAGCTGTGCGGTGGTATTGTGATATGCAAGTAATATTAAAATTTGCTGCAAATGAACTACATTTTATTGAAATCAGAGCAACACTGACATGACAACAATCTCAAAAAAGCACAAAGTTTTCAACAATCCCTCATTTCTGATGCTCAGCAGCCAGTGTTGACTTTTTGCAGTCTGGATAGATCCGTCGGTGATCTTCCACCACATGAAGGAGAAACTGCAATTGTTCTTCAGAGTGTGTGAGATTCTCCTCTCTCGGCGTGATCATTGACTACTTTCATTGCATGGTTGCCTGTGCCTCCTGATAATCTGCTTGATTCGGCCAAAGTTCCGGGTCAATTTCAAGGAACATAATGTAATTTTTTAAACCAAAAAATGTGTTCTAAACCCAAACAATAACCAAGGTGATCATCAATAGAAATATGTATTGATTCCACCAGGAAAGGTAGGCTAAATCTGCTAAACCGGGTCATGGATGGATTAATTTGGATTTAGTTTCTAAAGTAAGTAAACTGAGATATGTATCTAAAATAGATATTTAGGAATATATGGTGCATTAGATGCTTTTATGGAGATTTTTTTTGGAATTTTACTAGCCAGGTACAATATCAAATCAAATGATCTTTTTTTACGAAAATCATCAAAATCTCAGAAAGTTTAAAGCTATTGAGCTACCAGTAATTATTATGTTACTGCCATAAAAATTGGCATGCTGTATTTTCTTATATAAAGGAACAATTTGAAGGGTTAAGAGCATGACAATTGGATACTTTAAAAATAAGGACCACCCTAATATATATATATATATATATATATATATATATATATATATATACACACTCACCTAAAGGATTATTAGGAACACCTGTTCAATTTCTCATTAATGCAATTATCTAATCAACTAATCACATTGCAGTTGCTTCAATGCATTTAGGGGTGTGGTCCTGGTCAAGACAATCTCCTGAACTCCAAACTGAATGTCAGAATGGGAAAGAAAGGTGATTTAAGCAATTTTGAGCGTGGCATGGTTGTTGGTGCCAGACGGGTCGGTCTGAGTATTTCACAATCTGCTCAGTTACTGGGATTTTCATGCACAACCATTTCTAGAGTTTACAAAGAATGGTGTGAAAAGGGAAAAACATCCAGTATGCGGCAGTCCTGTGGGCGAAAATGCCTTGTTGATGCTAGAGGTCAGAGGAGAATGGGCCAACTGATTCAAGCTGATAGAAGAGCAACTTTGACTGAAATAACCACTCGTTACAACCGAGGTATGCAGCAAAGCATTTGTGAAGCCACAATACGCACAACCTTGAGGCGGATGGGCTACAACAGCAGAAGACCCCACCGGGTACCACTCATCTCCACTACAAATAGGAAAAAGAGGCTACAATTTGCACGAGCTCACCAAAATTGGACAGTTGAAGACTGGAAAAATGTTGCCTGGTCTGTTGAGTCTCGATTTCTGTTGAGACATTCAGATGGTAGAGTCTGAATTTGGTGTAAACAGAATGAGAACATGGATCCATCATGCCTTGTTACCACTGTGCAGGCTGGTGGTGGTGGTGTAATGGTGTGGGGCATGTTTTCTTGGCACACTTTAGGCCCCTTAGTGCCAATTGGACATCGTTTAAATGCCACGGCCTACCTGAGCATTGTTTCTGACCATGTCCATCCCTTTATGACCACCATGTACCCATCCTCTGATGGCTACTTCCAGCAGGATAATGCACCATGTCACAAAGCTCGAATCATTTCAAATTGGTTTCTTGAACATGACAATGAGTTCACTGTACTAAAATGGCCCCCACAGTCACCAGATCTCAACCCAATAGAGCATCTTTGGGATGTGGTGGAACGGGAGCTTCGTGCCCTGGATGTGCATCCCACAAATCTCCATCAACTGCAAGATGCTATCCTATCAATATGGGCCAACATTTCTAAAGAATGCTTTCAGCACCTTGTTGAATCAATGCCACGTAGAATTAAGGCAGTTCTGAAGGCGAAAGGGGGTCAAACACAGTATTAGTATGGTGTTCCTAATAATCCTTTAGGTGAGTGTATATATATATATATATAGCCCAACCCTAATATAAATATATAAACAAATCAACTTAAGTAGGCCTACAATATGTATTATAACAAATGCCTGCAGAAGGCGTCAACGGCCTGGTGATTGCTGTTTTTACACTTCACAGCAGATCAAATCCTTATTTAATATTGGCCAAACAACATTTATTTCAAATGTTTACTTAATCTTTAATATTGGGCCACTTCTTTACGAAAGAAATGCTACAGCCACTGTAACTTCTTGAACAAGAATATGTGGACATCAAAACATGCACACTTAAGCGAGGGGTTAAACTTATTTTGAAATCACAATTAACTGTTAGCATATTTAGAAATGTGTGTTGGTGTATCTGTTTATTAATGATTTGCCCTACAAATCTGATGAAATTGCACACATTGCGTTCCCACATGAACGTTATAAGCAACCCAAACTCTCAGCATATGCAGAGATGGAGTTTGAGATGCGCTCCACGCACGTAAATGAAAACAGTTTATGTTGAGCAGCATTTATTGTGACTGGAGCTGGGGCCTATACCCTGAACCCGGTTTAGGTGGCTAGCCAGGTATGATTCAGTTTAGTTTGTGCCAATCCTGGGTTTTAGCCACCATGAAAGTGGTTTGGCTTTTAGCAGTGTTCATCGCCATAGTAACTTACGCTCCACGGCTAACCTGGTCTCGGGCAGGTTATGCTCCAGGTAAGAGGTTGCAAACCGAACTTGGACCAATCAGCTGTGAACAAAGTGACATGTCTGATGCGATAAAGTCACTCCACCTGTTTCTAATCCAAATTAAAGGTCACTACATAGGAAATGATTTTTAAAGAAAAAATCTCCTGGCTTTTAGTAATGCTTATTTAGAATAATAATTTTGAATGATTTAGATATGATTTATGTAATTGTTATACCCTTAATCGATCACACATGTACAATTTTAGTTTATCAATTATTATTACGCAGTTTAAATGAATAAATATAAAGGTAATATAGGCTAATACGGTTTAGAATCAATAGATAAAGTTATAAAATGACTATGTGAGCTTAAATGTTCAATTCTCTCTAAACCTTTATCAACTGTAACTTCACAACTTTTGCTTGCACAGACATAGCAAGACCTTTTCTTTTAGTTGTCCTCTTAGACAGCTATTTTATTCTTGCTGTGTAAATTATTTTAAATTCATAATATTTTTCATTATCTCGTAATATTCTGCAGAAGAGAGAAGTGAATCGCGCAGCTTCTCTTGCAAGAAATGAATCGGTTTCACTCTTTCTCAGCATGTGATTGGCTGTTCGCTACTGATGTCACACCTAAACTCAGGATCAGGGATGGAAATTAACTTTTTTGTCCACCGGCCACTGTGGCTGGTGGATTTCAAAATCTACCAGCCACTCAATGTTTTTACCAGCCACTTTCTTATTTTTAACCGACAATGTGTAACTGCATGTGAAAATTAATACCACTTACAAATGAAAATTCTGTCATCATATATTCACCCTCATGTTGTTTCAAACCTGTATGAATTTATTTCTTCTGCTGAACAGAAAGGAAGATATTTAGAAGAATGTCAGTAACCAGACAGTTTCTGGTCTCATTGACTTCCATAGTAGGAAAAAAACATACCATGGAAGTCAATGAGACCAGAAACTGTCTGGTTACTGACATTCTTCTAAATATCTTCCTTTCTGTTCAGCAGAAGAAAGAAATTCATACAGGTTTGAAACAACATGAGGGTGAATATATGATGACAGAATTTTCATTTTAAAGTGGAGTATCCCTTTAAGCAGTTTATTTAATCTCAAGTCTCAATGAAATACTGACATTTTCTATTTCTCTCTTATACACTCTTTCTCTCTTATATATATATATATTTCTCTTTTTTACCTGGATGTGGCATTTGGATGATTCGTGGTATTTTATGGCTTCCAGTTTTACGTTTTTAGTCCCAACAATGAAACTATTAGGCCCTGTTTACACGAGAACGCTCGCGGGTGAAAACGTAAAAATATTTTATCAGATGTGCCTTTCGTTTAGACGGCGACGGCGTTTTTGGGGCTTAAAAACGCAAAAAAGTGAAACCACCCTTCAGAGTGGAAATCTTAAAAACGCTCCACCGTCGCGTTCCCGTCGGTGCGTATAGCGCGTCCGGCGCGAGTGATTTCAATGTTAAGTTAAGGCAAAGATGTTTTCTCTGCAGACCTCTTAACCAGCTCTTAACGCCTGCGATGTAACGCCACATTTTTTTTTTTTTCTAAAAGTGTCCGCCGTCTGTGTGAAACAGTATGCTATTTTTATTTACCCGCCACGGTGGCCGGTAGGTGAAGCGAGTTTACCCGCCACAACACAAAATCACCCGCATTTGGCTGGTGGCGGGTGCTAATTTCCATCCCTGCTCAGGATCAAAGCCTGAGTTGACAGAGAAAGTTGATGATCAGCATCATGGTACCAACAAAGCCTGGTTGGATTGGTTTGGTTTTGTCAACTCAAAACTAATTCTGTAAAGCCCAATTTATACTTCTGCGTCGAACTCACGGCGTGTAGCACGCATACCCTTCGGCGTACCCTGACGTGCACCTCTCCAAAAAATGTAACAACACGTCAATTCTACGCGGACCGCAAGCGCAATGATTAGTCTGCTAGAACCGATCCCTCGGGTTTCACATGCTCCCTCTGTATGTGTAATTGCACGTCAACGCGGACAACGACACAGAAGTATAAATGAAAACCAACGCAGCCTTAACCCTGAGTTTGTTCAACTACCATCATGGTACAGGCCCCTGCTCTGATACGCATGTAAACTACAAGCATGTAAATATTTAAAATGCATATTTATTTAACTGAATCACAGCCTTTGTGAATTTACAATAACACTATGCTTTAGTATGGTTTTTAAATTGGTTTTTGGTTTTATTTGTTTTAATACATCGTACAGCCTTAGAAAATGGTCCAATAATATGGTTCATGGATTCTCTTCCATGGAATCCGCCACTTCCGGTATTTTGCTGGTTACTCGACATGGGTAAATTGCAATCAAGGATTTTTTTAAATAGAGTACACAAATTTAATCGAGGAATCATGACAGCCCTAGTGGATATAATGAAAAATAAGATGTAGACAAACTTGCTGACTTTCCTTTCCTGAAAAGGAAAATATGTGCAGTATGGATTGACAAGGCTGTAGGTCGATTCCTGAACTGATACAAAAAAGAATGACTTCTGTTAAGCAGACAATCAGTATGTTTGCATGCATAATATGGTAATAACTATCAAAAGGCAAATGCTTTAACATGATACTTAATAAACATATGCACAGCGTGTTTCATATTGAGGAGCGGCAGTGTGATCAGAGCGGCTCGATCAGCTCAGTAAATTCTGCTCCATCTTTGCAAGCACTGCGAGTTTGAGTCAATTGCATTTGAAAAGCAAAATGCAGCAAACATTAGCCTACATGTTTTTACTCCAAACTTGTTGATAACGTCAGTCGAGTGTTTGAAATAACTTTCATTTGGGATCTAAAGTGGCTTCTTGTACAGAATGAGGCAGATAATGTATTATTTTGTAGTATTCTACTCAGTAATTATCTAATGCCGATTATTCGCTTTCTCTGGCAGGGCAAAATTAAACATCGCTTAAATGTCTTGCCTTTGTGGAAGATAAAATTCGCACTTCAGACCTTTTACAAGTAGAAAGCATGAAGATACATGCACATCCCTCTCAAAGCGCAGAGTGGTAGGCTAGGCCTATATCACGCATCTTTGTGTGGAAATATAAAACAAATGTTTTTTGTGTTTTTTTTTATATTTACCTTTATTACATTATTTAAGTAACCATTATTTACTGATATTTATTTCAATGCTTTACAGGCAAACTGTCAGTTTTTTTGATGGAATTGCTCAACTAAACACGCATGTCTGTTACGAAATGTTTGAGCCTTGTTTATTTTATTTTTTTGTCAAAACAACCCCCATCTTATCTTCATAAAATGGCACAGCTTTTTACATTAAGATACACTCATATGTGATATGATCTGAAAGCAAAACAACTACACTTTTAACATCAGTCAATCAAGCATTTTTTTATGATAGAACTTCAATAGCCTAATTAGAACTAAAACTTGGTAACCATGTATGAATGCATATTTGTCATTTTAACAGAAATTAGGGTTGTTGATGCTTGAGATGTTGGTCATTCAGTGTTTCTACAAAAAAAAAAAAATAATAATAATAATAATAATAATAAATAAATAATATATATATATATATATATATATATATATATATATATATATATATATATATATATATATATATAATAATTAACAATACTGATAAGATAATACCACTACTGATTCTAATACTAATAACAATATAAAAGACACTAAGGTCTGATGATGAGCTGCTGGGTTAATGAATATTAATCATCGTTGTCTGCATTCATTCGAATTGATTTGCTGAAAGGGCCATTCACACAGAATGCATTTTTCCATGCCACCGCGCTACTTTTCAATTGTTTTTCAATGTAAACGTGCTAGAATCTGCCTTTAAACTTGAAAGAAATAATGATTTGACTTTTATCGTGATAATTATCGATATTGACTGATATAAAAAAAAAAGTGATTTTTTTTTTTTTGGGCCATATCGCCCAGCCCTAAGTGCTCAAATTAAAAGAAATTCAACTTTTAAAAAACTGCATCTCTAGACCTTGCACTTTTTGTTGTTCCACTGACCTGTATCTCACGTTTACGTTTTTACGCTTTTATCAGTTCACAACTGAATAAACCAGCAGAGGCTTCTTTAAACCATTAAAGGTGCTCTAAGTGATGTTGGGTGACGTCACTTTTTGTTGACGTTTAAAGTATTGTCAAACAAAATGGAGGCTAGCTAGACCCTCCCTCCTCCTCATCCGCGCGCACTAACCTCCCAAACCTCACCCCCAAATCCTTCTTGCCGGTTATTGGCTGGAACAGTTTGTTATGTTTCGTGGTGCGGGTTAGCCCAGATTGTTTTTCTTGCTGTTTGTGGAGCCTGGGGTGTTTACAGAGACCGTGTTTTTTTTACAGTGTGTTCAGGGGACAGGCAGCTAGCGGATGGTGAGAAGATGTTTGCTGTATGTGACAAAAAATGTTTTGGCCTAAAAAACGCGTGACATCGCTTAGAGCACCTTTAAACACAGAATAATTCCAAATTAACTGTTTTGACAGGAAAATACAACCAAGAACATATTTTAGGGGCTCTCAGCTAAATGACGGTTAGTCAGGCGCCTTCACAAAACAGTTTACAGTGCGTCAAATACGCTGTGCATCCATTGAGATGAATTGTAATAGTGCATTTTAAAGACGGAGAGCGAAACTCAAGCGCTCAGTGTTCAAGACGAGTGAAAATATATATGTGCTGAACTTATACTATGTGATATAGGCTACTTATACTAATGATAGACATTATTTAGTCACCTAGCATGAAAATTGTCGCTTATGGGAGTGAATTACTTGCATTGGGCCCTCAAACAACAACCTATCACAAGGGAAGTTTTCAAACGATCTGCTTTGTGGACTGTGACAACCTCCTCCTCTCACACTCCCTGAAACGTGTGAAGGTCAAAAACATGTATTTCAATGACTCCTGAGAGGTGGAGAAAAAGTAGTAGTTCCCTGGGTCCTCTCAAACAATCTCAATTTTCCCAAATTTGCATTTGGACACTTATTTACATACCAAAGACGAGCATGTCATCGCTAACTAGCAACTCTTATTTTCTCAGGGGATATTGAGCACAGTGCAGTTGAGTAATTACAATTACCTAAAGCCACAACAGCACTACCAACACAGATCTCAGAACAGTCATGTTTTTGTGTAACCTATGCCACACACAGTGCTGACTTATGAGAAAACACAAGGTTCTTACAAAAAGAAATCCTGTAACAGTTTGTTCTTAGACAACTACTCTTGCAGGACATCTAAAGATAATATCAATCTATCTATACATAAAATGATTAAAATGTAGGTATTGATCGATCACATTCTACTGATTAAAATACAACCTCTACTCATCTACTCATAATCAATACATCAATTAAACAAAACTGATTTCAAGTGGTTGTAATAAATCCAGATCATGGTTCTCACACTGTCTGGCCTGAGGAGGAAGTGTGTGAATGAGAGTTTATCTTTTGAGTGTGTAAATGTAGGTGTGTGTGTGTGTGTGAGAGAAAGCCTTTATGAAAAGGCCTTTATTTGTGGAAAGTTGGCGCATCACATGCCCTTGAACTATTTTAAAACACACATGAGAATCTTAGGTTAAAATTTATAATGGGAAAATGCATATTTTGCCTTCATTTTTGCAGTATTTGTCCTGTGGTGTGATATCCAAGTCGTAAAAGTTTAAATATTCCATATAGCATGAATTAATATGAATTCATAACAGCTATAAATTTAATAATTATAAAATCAGAAAAATGCTGTTTAAAACAGCTTTAGATGGATTACAGCATGTCACACCACTTGGACATGTCAATTTCCCTAAAGTTTCTCATGTCAACTACCCTTGTGAGAGGTAAATGAACTTTAAACTCAAGGTTCGGCCTAACCTTAGTTAACAACTGTCACGGCTCGTTTGATAAACAGTGGTGGTTTATCTTTCTCTTCAGAAGATCAATCTACAAAAAAGGAGGAAATTTCAGAGACTTCAGAGGCAGAAGGTCAACTCGGCATTCTCATGGAGTCTGGAAAGCTTTGATTTCTTCCATATGGTTCAAGTATTCCCAGCAGGGGGAATTTACTTACAGAAGCCCTTTAAGACTGAAATAAAAAAAGTATTTCATTTAAAAAGACTTAAAGTGAATAGCTTTGCGCACAAAAAAAGAGCTGTTGTTTGTAAAACAGACACACTTGCCCTTGTAACAGAGAATTCATGTTAATTGGACTAAAACTACAGAGGTTTTCTCTGGATACAGGCCACCGTGTCAGGTTGTTTTTCCCAAACACATTAAACAGGTGGTCCCGTCTCACAATCTGACTGACTCCTCTCTCTGCTCCCAGCCAAATGGATGTCTACAGTCCCGGCCTTGAACTTTCCAGAGAGAAGAACAACCTTGATGTTTCCAGACACTGTTTGTCAGTAGCTTGCACTTTCTTTCACTTTTCATTTTTAACCTCCCAAAGTCCTGCCAATATAATGCCCTGCCAAGGAGAACTTAAATTACACTTAACAGATACAAGTTAGAAGCTAAGCATTTTAAGTTTAAAATAAAGCCAGGCCTTGGGGTTTTTGAGTCAGACAAAAACAGGTACTTTTTGTGACACAGGCTTAAACTTCAAACTGACATTGACTATGAGTTGCACAGACTTGCAAGGGTATCAATACTCAAATGGATCATAAAAGGATTACAGGAAGATTGATTTAAATGCCTTAAAGCAATAATTCAATTCTCTTTAAATTCACTTGGAGAGCCTTCAACAGTGTGCGAGCCAAAAATAATTTCATGCAGCTCAACAGCTGAGAAATGTGGCGGCCCACACAAAAGGTATATCAAGAATGTCTAGAGAGAAATAGACAAATTTTAGGATTTTTATGAATACCTTAAACAAACAAACAAAAAAAAAACACTACAGTGTCTAAATTACTTTAAGGTCAAATAATTTACCTAAAGCATATTAAGTGCTTATTTATGCACCAAAAACACGAAGCAAAGGAAAAGAAAGTGTTGATGAGATTTCCAAATGACTGCACCGCCTTGAAAAAAATTAAAGCACTTAGTCAATGGTATTGATGTGTTACGTAACAGCTCTTCCTGTAAGGAGGGGATGTAGGACAATGATAAATCTGGATGGAACGAAAAGTACACAACAGCTCATAATCATATGTTGACCCCTGGAGACTCTTAAAATATCCCACAGACAGACTTTAACAATTCAATGCATTTGCTGTGCAGTCAATGTAATAAAGAGCTAGTTTAATCCAAAACAGACTTTTCCAGTACAGAACACAAAAGACCTCAAAACCAGGAAATAAGAGAGCAAACGGAACAAACAGCACAAGAGAGAGACATGGCATTTACCATTAAGGATCAATACAGTATCCATCTATCAAACGGGGGGGGGGGGGGGGGGGGGGGGGGGGGGTTGGGTCTAGGAAAGTCTTTGTTTCAACCATGTTTTAACCCCATCTAGGAACAACAAGGTTTCAGAACGACAAACAGGCCCCCATTTAATAAATTACAGTCAATGTATTGTGGGACAGACAATATAATGTATCTGAATGTCTTCAGAAAAAAGGGATAAACATGTTAAGGTACAAAAGGCATAACAATAAAAACACGTCATTAATGAGGGACAATACATCACGAATGTCTCTTCAAACCATAAACATCACGTACACATGCGGAACCTGTTATATTTGAGACCTGAGATCAATGGTGTGCTGCGAAAAATATGCAACGTAACACATTATATAATGGAAAAGTACAGCGCGTTAAACTAACCACAGGTTGAGCAGGTTAATGTTCTATTACACCTAAAGCCATCTGCTGTCCACAACCAGGCAGAATACTGAGCTAAATATAAATAAACCCCCTATTATACGGAAAATATGGGCTAGGACGAGCTGAAGGCCATAAAGAATCGCTGGCTGCGTTTCGAAAGCTGGCGTGTTGCCTACCAAAACAGCATTTTTGGACATTATTTCGCTACGTTTCGAGACGCAGGCGATGGCGCGAGGACAGAGACGATACTATAAAAAATTCTCTCGCGACGTCAGTCCGGTTCAGCGGGGCGAGGGCAGACCAAAGGGGGAAGAGGGAAAAAACAACCAAATATTATGTAATGCAGCTAGTTATGGAAAACTCCCCGTGTCCAGTCTCAATGCAAAAGTTGTAACTGTTTACCGAACGATTGCATCATTTTTACACATACATGCGTATGTTCAGTAACTGAACAGACCCCGGAAATCAAATGTATGTGCTATTTGTTTTCTTTAAAATATATATTAGATTAAAAAAAAAAAAAAAACTCAATTTTTTGTGCGTCTTAAAGGGCCAGTACGCGTTGACTGTATAATTAATCTGTATTACTGGAAATCCATGTGATGCATAGGCCTGGGACAACATCCAATAACAGATCTTAATGCAATGCACAAGATTCGCACAGCACAGGCGAGCCCCTACTGATCTAGATGCAGCAGACAGACATATACTGCGCACCCAACCCATGATCACACACGCGCATATTGCATGGGTTTAACCTACTCAAGGCAAAACCCTCTGAGTGAACGAACTCGTCTCATGTGTGATTACCAACTACGTGCTTTCGTAAAGTTGACACGTATAATTATGTCTGTGCTAGTCAGGCTGATTTTGCAACCTTGATGGTCTGACTTTCAACGCCGCCTACTTTATGAGTTTAACCAGAACAAACCGTGGAAAATAACTACCGAGAGCAAAAGGCGTCCGATCTGGGCCGCATTTATAGAGTTAACGCGCCCTCGACATGCACTATTTCACCGCACGTCGATTTAGTGCATAATTGCGTTAAAAATGTCTGAAGTTGCCTCACGCCACCGAGTTATAAACTAACAAAGAGAAAAGGAGGAACCTACCACGTGATGAGGAGCCGATTCCGGGGGAAATTGATGTAATAAATCCCCACACTTAAGAAATTTAGTAGTAATAACTGACAGGCAGGAGCAATTATCCAGATGCAGATTCCACTGTTGCACGTTCAGGTGGAAAAATCCCCGGCCTCTCGCGCGCTCCGGTGTTCGGTAACCCCCCTCCTCTTCCTCCTCCCACTCCTCCAGGCTGCGTTTAGGAATCACGAAATGGGCGAAAGAAACGGGGGCAGTCGAGCTATAGGAGCCCAGTCGGCTGTTTTTCAATCGCCCCCGACAAAAGCCACGTAAAAACAGAGAAATGTATCCCTTTTCCGGTCGTTCTTTGAGCGCAATCCCTTCTCTCCTTCTCCGAAAGGTCTTCGTGTTCGATTTCGGCTGTTAAAACCCCGTTTTCGTCCGTTTTTTTATTGTTGTCGTTCGAGGGGGAAGCGACGAGCTCGGAAAATGGCGGCTCGCTCCTCTCCCTCGGATTGCGAGTCTGACAAACAGAAAGAAGCGGAGCGGCGCAGTGGCGGGAGAGAGACGCGCTACTCTGACTGGCCGCTAGAGGCGCCAAGCTTCCTGACATAATGCGTCATGACATTAGGGGGCGCCACATGTAGACGTGCGTTTAGTACATCACCAAATTAATCCTATCCAAGCAGAAGCATAATTGGTCGAAAACAGTCAGAATCTAAATTTGACCATAATTCAACTGTTTAAGTTTTAACAAAATAACATAATATGAAATATGGATAAAAACAGCACAGTAAGTAGTGCCTGGAGCCCTGCCCTGCCTATTGATGCACATTTGTTGCTAAAACTAAAACAAATGTTCTACCAGCAGAGGGAACTCAAGGGCATCTGAAGTGCTCTATAGTGACCAAGGGGTATGAAGTGTTCAAGAAAACAATACCAAGTGGAGTGGAATACGACCGAATAACCACTATAGAATAAGATAAATGTTATACAAGACCCCTGCGTGTAAACTTAAATACAAGATTTGTATTACCAGTTGTAGTTGCAAACAGAAAGACAAAAAATTAGCAACAAAGTAAATATAAATCAAAATACACTTGTGGCAAAAATGGGCTTTTATCATAAGAGGTTAGAAATTATGCAACCATGAATATGAGGGTTTAGACTGAGCTTCCTGTTTACAGAGGTCCTCATAAATAAAAAGACAGCACCATCTACTGTTTAAAATGGGAATACTCAATTTCTTAACTTCTTTTCTGTGGCACTGGTTATTTAGCAGACCCTTTTTTGAGTATTCTAACAACTTACAGTATACATACTAAAGAGATACTACAGGAACATCCCCCTAATATATTACAAATAAATGTAAATAAACATGAAAATAACTTAAGAGTGTCAAACCTTAGAGATGACTGGTTTCAGTCTACGGTTTACTGAAACCTCCATTATTAATCCAAATGCAACTTGTAAACTCAAAAAAAGACAGACAGCGATCCAACCTGCAGTCTGAAAAACAAACAAACAAAAAAGATTGTTAGCATATACATTTATAATTGTAATAGCCCATATTGCTAACAATAACATGCATGATTATACATATACATACATATATATATATATATATATATATATATATATATATTTAATCTAAATTGCAAAATTTTAAACTTTATATTTTAAAAGTTTTTAAATATTACACCTACAAATTCATTACATAATATAAAGCTGCAAATGTATCGTGTCTTTCACTTATTACAGTCAGATCTTTGGGAGACAATAACAGGAGAGAACTTATTTCATAAAGTTAGTTCAGTCAGATCAGTGAAATGTAAACAAAATAAGATTAATTTTTTTTTTTTTTAACTTTGTAACAAAGTAAAATAGAAAAACAGCGCATTAGAAACGGCATCTGAAGCCAGATGATGGAGTTTGGGAGTGTGCTTCAAAAGCACGTAAGCTGCCATAATACGTGCGTTCAATATGCTGACTTAATAGGCAGCTCACTAGGTTTTGAAACACAACTACATACAATACAATATAATAAATAAGACGTGTAGAGTATAATACAGATATGAATAAGAATAGCAGATTTACTGCAATTTAATTAGATACGTTTCTTTTCAAATAAAGTTCAGTTTTAATTTCGTTTACTCATGCCCGTTCACAGTAGGTTTAGCATGCTAACATCATCAGCTGACAGTCTCTGCTGTATTACAGCCTTTCTTTCATCACCACTCACATCTTGAAGACGAATTCAAAGGGTACAATTTTAACTGACATTCTCACTTGCAACTACAGG
This sequence comes from Squalius cephalus, assembly GCF_949319135.1. Classification (NCBI taxonomy): domain Eukaryota; kingdom Metazoa; phylum Chordata; class Actinopteri; order Cypriniformes; family Leuciscidae; genus Squalius; species Squalius cephalus. The sequence continues at coordinate 45,602,800 of NC_137122.1, read as the reverse complement.
AAAAATACAATTTTATAGTTGGTTTGATTTTATGTGGAGGTTAATTCTGATGGACTGAGAGATTTTTTTGAACCCAAACAATTTTTGGCCTGTTGACTGCAATCTCCGGGATGAAATTACTTTGTCATTATGTCTACCGCTCACTGAATGAGATGAAAAATGAAACAGCGTTTTCCTTTAGACCTTATACAACATTTTACGTTGAAAACAGTATTTTTTCCCATACTAAAACAGCAAAATAAGTATATTTTACATGACAGAGTACAGAATTCACGTTCACTTACCTGCACAGATCAACCAGACTTGAGCCGGAAGTACCGCCTCATTTTAACCTATGATTGGTCAGTGGGTGGAAAGCCGTCTGCTGATTGGCTGGTTTGTGTGTTTTTAGAGAGAGAGATGGGCTTACGAGTGAAAGTAAAAAAAATATGTAACTTTGCAAAAGAGTTGATTTTTGTTTATTTGTTTGAATTTATTGTGTATTAAATATACAAGTACCCAACATACTGTCACGTTTGAACATACCTCAGGCCTATTAAATAGCTTAATATCGCAGTATCTTTGTCTGTTGTTGTCATTCTCGCAACTGTCGCAAGCTATTTTATAAATGTCAGCGCATATCTATGGGAATACATTATTATTAGACATGTATAATTAAGTTAAAAATGCCTAAACCTTCTTACATTGTCCAGTGAAGGAACATCACATTTCAATTGTTTTTTACAGCAGTATAAATAACTGTAGGCATTCGAGTGGAATCATGGCATGTTGATGAAAACCAATGGTAATTTTACGAGCCTTTGCACTTTTGAACAGTGTTTAAGAAAAAGCCATGTTTAGATTAGTGTACAGGTTTCGTATTTTTCTTCAATGAACACATCAGGACGTTCAGTCAAAGTTGTTTATTCTATTACCTTTTAATTCCTTAAAATGTACAATAAGAAGCATTTAGCAGAGATCAAAAACATTTTATAATAATAAACATGTTCTGGTAAAATAAAATCCATGAAAGATACTTTGTGCACATTTTCTGTTCATCAGTATTATCCTCAACAGCACCAACATTTCAGAAAATTGTCTCAAGAAGTCTGACCACTGGTCACTGTGCCATACAATAGTGTTGTAAATTTGGACATTGTGGTATGGGTCCCTAAACACACAGTAAGACTAATGTGTGCCAAGGAAACCACCACACCCATACGCTTATCGTTTAAGCAACAATTCTCTAATCAATGTCTTGCAGCTAGGCAAAAATATGGATGCAGATGTTTTGAAGGTTCATAACTGTTAGAGTAAAACAGATGAGTGTGAGAGTGGCAAATTGTTCAGGAAAAAAAATAAAAATAAATTAAAACATAAGAAGTGCTTTTTGAGTATCACTCACAGGTTTAAAAATCTGGTGGAAAAAACAAACAAACTGCATCATCCAGAACTAGTACTTTCTATGGTTAACTTTCAGAAAGATTTTTCTTCTAAACAGATGGCAATCTGATAGAAGATATGCAGTTTACATTGAATCTCTTAAGCCAAACACTTTTTTTAATTTGGATGTGGGGAGAAAGTGCTTTTTTTTTCTCCCAGCAATCACGTTCCATGAAGAAAAAGGGAGGGGAGAGGAATCAAAGGACTACCAACTCTTACACAGGTCTTTATTCAGAGTAAATGGCGATAAAATAACATAAAAGGCCTACGCATTAAGACAGGAACATCGATGAATGTCTGTGGCTCTTTTTTGAGTCCTAAATTGACAATTAACTTGTTGAGAAGACAGTGGAGTCATTGGCAAATAAGGGCAATTTGAGCTCAGACAGAACTTGAATTCTTCAAGTGATCATGTCTGCGATAAAGGTGACGATGCCAGTGACGATGAGGGATGAGACAGGACCAGAAGATCAGACCGATGAGAGACCTCTAAGGCATGATGACGAGGGGGTGGAAAAAGGCAAGAACGAATGATGAAAATAAAATGACAGAAATGAGGAGGTACTGTTATTAGCAGCAGTTTGTTTTCCTTTTTTTCTTCTTCCTCCTTTTTCAGAGCTGGAGTCTTCGAATAGCCCCCAAATTGGCATTTTTTTTTTTTTCAAAGTCCAGAGTGGTGCCCAGGGGCTACAGAACCTCATCGCTCTCTGCGGTGTGGAGCTGTGTGTCATCAGCGTCCGTCATACTGCTCTCCTGTGACTCCTCCACCTCCGCTGCTGAGACCAAGCAACAACATTAGATAGAGCACACAGCACCACTTAAATGGCTCACTGGGTAGGATACTTACTTGAGTAGTAGGGATAGTCATCAGGAGTGACAGGTTCATCATCATCTGGGAGGTATCGCTTATCTATGGCCTCTTTGATCTGATTATTGGCCCCTTTGGGGTCTAAGTCCATGGCCCAAGAGAAGTTCATTAGTGCCAGATGAGTCTGGCCAAGCTTCTTATAGACCTATAAAGATGATATACATTTGTTTAGTGGACGTTTTTAAAATGATGATATCAGCATATAGCTGATGTAAAATATATGCAAGTAAGCAGCTGAGCTTTAGGTGTACCTTTCCTATTAAGAAGTAAACAAGGGACTCTTTGGGAACTATTTGCTTTAGCTCTTCAAGCTCCTGCAGAGCCGCCTGTGAAGAATGAATTAGTTACTTAACATTTAAAAATGTATATCATCTTGGCCGACTGATGTAAGAAGTTGAGAAGTACCTTGTACTTTTCATTGGCAAAGAGAATAGAGGCCCTATGAAATTTGCATAGCGGGTTCTTGGGGTCGATGCTAATGGCTCTGTTCAGGGTCTCCAGTGCATGGTCTGATTTTTTCAAAGCATGTTGAACCTGATTTGGAGCACATGAGAATGGATATAAAGGTAGCAACGCAACAAGTACATATAGAGCTAGTCTGACATTTCAAATTCCAAGTAACAATCTTGCACTGTCGTTTACCTAAGAAATAAGAGGATGTGATCCACAAATTCAGGGTGAATCACTTTAGACTGATACTATTTTCCCTGCATTAGATTTACTCACCACTCCAATATGACAGAGCAGTACAGAGCTCTGAGGATTGATGCTCAAAGCCTTCTTGAAATGAATCTCAGCTAGGTTAAACTTCTCCTGCTTGTAGTAAATCATTCCCAAGCCGTACCTGAAGTAGCAGACAACATAAAATTAATTAGTGAGATTCAACTATTTCATTTTATGCACTTTAGGTTTTATCAAATGTAGTCTCTCGTTTCCAAAGTCAAAGAGTAGAGTCTGAACCATACCAGGCATTGTAGTGACGTTTATTGAGGCGTATAGCATTGCGGAAGCAGCCCAAGGCTTTCTCCAGCTCCTCTGTGAGAACTAGTTCATGCCCTAATAGTGTGTATGCATATGCAAAGCTGGGGTCCACCTGGATGGCCCGTGTGAAGAACTTAATGGCAATGTCATGCTCCCGCTGTAAGCTGAAACAGTTACCAGCTACACACCAGGGCTGTACACAGAGAGAAGAAAAAAATAAACCATGAGATAAAACATTGCAAACAAAACCTGTGCATTTGCTATACTGCAACGAGAAACTTACCTCTGGTGAGTTTTTGTCCATGTCAGTGAGATCTTTAGAGAGGGCAGAAAGCGCCACATCCTTCTGTAAATGCCAGAGTGTTGTGGAATAGATCTCCATACCTTCCACTCGATAGCTCTCGATACGACGGACTTCTGAGAAAATCCTCTCCGCCTGGTTAAACAGACCGAAAAATTCAGTCTTGGTTACCTTTTCTGTAAGAATAACTAGAAATAAATAATTTTTACCACTGATAAGTTCTTGAATGCCTTCAATTATAAATGATGTCATCTGATTTAAGCAGCCCTGACTCACCTGCATGTATTCAGCCAGTTCAAAGTGGGCTCGTCCGATCTGACCCAGCACCCACCCTGTGTTGTAGTGGTGTGAAGGCAGCTGACTTAAGATGTTAATGGCCTCTCTGCAGTTATAAGAGCAGAGAGCTAGATAGCCCCTCCCAATATCCCGCATCAACGTCATCAGCCCATCTGAATAGAACAAAGGAGAAAAAATTAAGAACCTGCTTCACTTTTGCAGAAATTAAATAATTTGCAATAGTAATAAAAAAAAAAAAGATAAATAATTTGTTTATAGTTCTTCAAATACATCTTAAAAAGACAATCATTCTCAGATACCTGCAGCTGCCTTTTGTAAATTAAAAGCTTGGAACTGTGGTGAGCTGATGTTGCCCTTGCCCTCCGATATGGAAGAATCCAGCTTGAGGATCTCAATGCTCTCATTCAGGTTAGATGGGGTGATTCCTCCCTTACCCGTTTTCGTTTTGGTCTTTCGGTTAGGAATCTTGGTGGGGAACTTCATTTTCAGCTTCTTACTATTCTCCTATTCAATTCCATCATTAACAGAGTGTTAATAAAACCTTCTCTCTCTCTTTTTTTTTTGCAAATGTATATACATAAACTTGCATGCGTAAAAGACAGTACCTTGGCAGTGGAGCTGGCACTGGTGAAGAGTCTTGAGCTCCGCCGTGGCTGCACATTTGGGGGAGCAGCAATGGTTGGGCTCAGCACTTGTGGTGTAGTACTACAAACCAGAAAGAGATGTCATCAGAAGCCATTATCATAGCTATTAGTTGCCTGCATAAATGTGTAGTGACATGTACCTGGTCTGTGGGGCAGTGGTCTGAGTTTGGTTGAAAGGGTTTGGAATGACCTCTCTGCTGTTGCCACTCTGTGCAAACACTGACTTCGTCCCCACTTGGCTGATTCTACTGACGGCCTGAAATGGGGGAGGGGATCGTTTATTTTTTGCAAAGCTTTACATAATGTTTTAAAGAGTTTATTTGGATAGTCTGTATTATAAATGATACACAGAAGGATTTTTCACACTCTTTTGGAATAATGACATAATACATGTCATTCAGAAAAACAATTCAGCAAAAAAAAATTAAAAATAAATACGGTGCAAAATAGTAATGTACAAACTAAATGACTCTCTTCCAGTGCAATAAACCTTGGATAATGGTATAAAACGACGAAAAAAAAAAAAAAAAAACTGCATTCATTCAAAAGTGTAAAACAAAGCCCCTTTAAAAAGTCCCATGGGAATATTATAACAGCAAGCTGCTATAAGCAAAGAAGATTACCTTCTTCGGAGGGCCAGGCGGAGGAGGTGGTTCCATCCCAGTTCCACTGTGACCGTAATTCTGCAGGTACGCTGGGTCTCCCGGGCTCGGCTCCAGAGGCAAAATGCCAAAACTTCACAGTTTTAAACAGAAAGAACAATTACTAGAATGAAATCATAAGATAACCAAAGTTCTGCCAATTTATCACATTCATAATCGGAATCAATGAAGAACTTGGAAAAAGTACTTGGAACTACATTAAAAAAAGTCTTATGCATGTTTAAGTGTGAGGCATAACAGACTTAATGTTCAATTTGGGTCTCTCAAAGTGGTCGTTACCTTGGTGTTAGGGGGCTGAGTGTGGCTGTGCCCCCCAGCAAACAGCGGCCACTCTTGGGTTTGTTTTGCACCTGTTTGGATAACAGTGAGCCACCGGTGCCCAGTGGAATGGAGTCTGGCGAGATGACGGAGGAGTCGATGTAGGACACAGAGGAGTCCGTATTCAGGGAGTACTTTGAATTAGAAGATTCTAGATTGAGCCGGTTTAGCTCCTTTAGAGAGGGAAGAAAGACAGTGCCAAGGTATGATGAAGAAGATAATCATAGTTCACAACGTTAAATATAATAGTCAACCCATGCCCCTCATATTCTTAAATGCATAAACAAATCTGTCTTTATAAAACATAAAATGATTGGCAAACCAGAGGAAGGACATACCAAAGTATCCTGTGGGGTCTCCATTAGGACGGTGTCGACTTGTCTGTGTCCCATGTTGTTACTAGGTGTGTGTGCAGGGCTGATGGGAGGAGGAGGGATGCCTCCTCCACTGCCTCCACTGAAATTCTGCAAGGAGGTCAATCTGAAGATCTGTTCTGGATCTGGTCGTTCCCCTGTAGCACAGAGGGCACAGTTTAAAATCACATTATCTAACATCTCCTCATGGAGTCCTATAAGTGTGTAGCTTGGATAAGGTTGGATAATGACCCTAATTAATAACGGAAAAGAAACTCACCAATCTGACATAGAGACTCAAATGGAGACCATAAGAAAGGGTTCTCGGTCATGCTCTTTTGGTAACATTCAGCTCCTTTTGCTATTCGATCTGTTTTGCTGCAGGGACAAAGAAACGTGTATTCGTTTTGTGCATGATCACCAAAATTTTAGCCACTGAAAATGTTTCAATTCATAAAATGCCATTTTTGGGTTTCTGCCAAAATACACAATAGGCTGAAAATGTCAACAACAAAAATCAAAACTTGACAATCGAATAACAATCTTTGACAAAGAAAACAGCAGGGTTTTTTTTTTATTCAATGTAAATAACAATGGATTATTTGCTGTAAGAAAATGTCACAATTATAGCTGTCGAGAATTGCAGCTTCTGAGACGCTCACGGAAAAACCCAAACACACAGCGAGCACAACAGCATAACTTGACGTCTACAGAGGTGTACTGCAGATAAAATTAAAACATTACAGATTTAGCTGTGTGCATTTCCTAGTTGTGTATTGAAGTACACATCCCCAAAAGTGTGTACTTTTTCTGTTTTCTGAATTGCGATTTTTCTGGTTAAAACTGAGATTTGCGATTTAAAATGCATCTTTTTTTCAAATGATATATATATGTATATAAGAACACCTGGTTTGTTGTGCTTGTGCTTATATATATAAATATGACTAATAATAATTAATATGATTATTATTTCTAAATAAACATTAAACAAAATAAGAAATATTACTATTGCAATAACATTTACATTTTTAAAAATAAAAAATAGAGTATTTAAGAATAAACAATATAATATTAAGAAAATAATAATATTTGTATTTTACAGAAAACTTATTTTCACTAAATTATTTTTTAAAAATGCAGGGTTACCTGTTAATATGCAGGCAGCCTATGACTATAAATCATTAGAAAGGTCTAAGGATTTATTATCAAATATTATATTATAATTTTCAAAATCTGTGACAATCATTTATTATTTTTGTCAGGAGGTATACAAAGTCAAAAATGGAGTCCATGTTTTTAATATGAAATATGAGCTTTTTATGCAACTAGTGTGGGGAAAAAAACTTCTGTACACTGGAGAAAAACATATGTATTATCATATCAATTTCTTTAGAGAGAAGTATTATTTTTCCTATTTTTTAACCCAAGATAGGATGGAGTGAGCATTACTAGGCGTTTGTTTACTGGACGACAAAGGGCGCCCTCGTGCAGAAACTCCAAATATGCCTCGTGGAAGTACTACAATGACATTCCAGGATATCCCAATTCGGCTAATACAGCTATCGCTGTAGATGAATTGAAATGAAGATAGAAGCGCTTTCTTATATTCTTAAAGCCTTCTCTGGTATTTTCACAATAATAAAGTATATTTATAATGCAATGCAAATCAACATAACCTTTATCACTGTATAGAATACTATAGAATTATATATTGTCTCCCTAATTCCGTGATAAGAAGCCACATTAGATCGACTGATGATATGAAGTGAGTAAAAACATGTTATTAAATGTTGTCTTTTGTTGGACAACAGGTTTACAAGTTTGAGATGATGTTTGATGCAGGTTGTTTTTCAAATGCACGATTGCATGTTATAAGTGACTCAAACTTGCAGTGCTTTTATAGATGGAGCAGCATTTACTACTGATCACAGAGCCGCTCTTCACGAACATATATTTATTTAAATAAAATAAATGAGTGCAAAACAAAATACTCAAAACAGTCCTGTCTGTCTCTAAATCCATTACAGCTTTGGTTCCAGTCAGCTGTATCCACAAGTTAAACAACAAAGACTCTCACTAGTGTCTCTTTCCCAGGAACAACTGCAGAGAAGATATCTCTATATTTTCATTAAGGTTCACTGATTTCAGTAGGTCAAGGTAAGTAGACAAACAATCTCAACATACCAGTAGATTTGCCCCAGCAGTGCCAGAGTGAAGCAGGCTGAGTCTCCAAACTCAGTAATGATGTCGTCTTGGCTCTTCTGTTTGTTAAGGACTCCTCCGGTCAGAATCTGTTCTCCCTCTGCCAACCTGACAGAGAAAAATATAATTAACTCAAAACTTGCAATTCAAAACAGTATTCATCGTTAATGAGATCTATAGCTTTCAGTCCCAATCATTCTTATGATTAACATCCTATATTTCATTACATGGCCCTCAGGTAGAGATGTCAAAAGTACTTCTACTTCAATATTAAAGTAAAGATACCAGACATTCTACAGTAATTGTTAGTACTTAAAACTCTTAGGCTTTCAAGACTTTCACAGCCAATACATGTTTTGCTCAAAATGTTAGGTACAAATGTATACATGGTCACTTTGTCTTGAAGGGCCCTATTATACACCCAGCGCAATGGAGCGCCAGAAGCGACGCAAGTGTTTTTTGCTAGTTTCAGCCTGACCCAGTTATCATTTTCACAACCTGCGCCACGTTGTTTAAATAGCAAATGCATTTGCGCCCATCTGTGCGCCCATGGGCATGCTGGTCTGAAAAGAGGTGTGTTCTGGCGCATTGTTGGCGTGTTCCTATTTTGAGGCAACTGAAATAAGACTGTGCGATTGACCAACTGAAACCTGGTCTAGTCAATGGCGCAATCTTTTTTTTGTTATTTAAAGAGCGCGTTAGTATGTGCGCCTATAGGTGAGTCCACAACGCACATACACTCTGCTTATTACACACACAGGGATGCCCAGCAGCACACAAACTAGCCAAATATTAAAAATATTGTGTTCATAAAGATATGGCGGAATCCGGCTTGTCCCATAGATGGTCTGCTTCCGCGCTTTAACCTCACGCACGAACAGATCCGTTTCCTCTCTGGAGACGCGTTCAGTCTTTCCGCATGCAAATTCAGCCATGTTAAAAGCAAATCTGCCATGGCGCGAGCGCAACTGGCTTTTAAAGGGAATGGGAGATAACAATCTGATTGTTTTTTTGCATGTTACGCCAAAAACACAGCCATTACCCATTAAAAGAATAGGGACAACCCTTTTAGACCATGCGCCGGGTGTGCTGACTTAGATTGTTAAAATAGGGCTCGAAGGGTTAGTTCACCCAAAAATTCAAATTCTGTCATTATTTACTCACCGTCATGTCGTTCCAAACCCATAAGACTTTCGTCATCTTCGTAACACAAATGAAGATCAAATGAAATCTGGGAGCTTTCTGTCCTTCCACTGACAGCCTACGCAACTACCACTTTCAAGCCCCAGAAAGGTAGTAAAGAAAATCAAAAAGTACTCCATGTAACTCCAGTGGTTTAACATACATTTTATGAAGTAACATGAGTGCTTTGTTTGTGCAAAAATAAACAAACAAACAATTTACCACTTTATTTACAAAATATTAATCTCCAACGCACGTTCACTAGACTAGAGCACCATGATTCATGCGTGTTATGTTGACGCGAGAGCAAACGTTGTTGCGTGAACGCGCACTGGAGATTCATATTTTACAACCTTTCTGGGGCTTGAAAGTGGTAGTTGCGTAGACTTTCAATTGAGGTACAGAAAGGTCTCAGATTTCATTAAAAAGATCTTCATTTGTGTTTCGAAGATGAACGAATGTCTTTTTGACATAGGTTTGGAACAACATGACGGTGAGTAATTAATGACAATTTTCATTTTTGGGTGAACAAACCTTTTAAGTGAAAGTAAACAGAACAAAAGGCAGTATAAATGCAGAGACTTGCTGCTGCCTATTATCTTATAATATTATTATATTAGTAGCATATAGCAGTTGCTTTTGAATATGGCTATGATTGTGAGGTATTGAGTATTTTATAAGGAATATCAGAGATATTTGAAATAGGCACTGGGATATGATGATCATGAGTCATGAGTTATGATTAGCTGGGGAATTATCCATACTTGCTCAGTTCCACACAGCACTTGGCAAGGAGATATTTGCATTGTGGCGTGGTGCAGCTGTGTCCTTTCAGGAGGTGGTAGGCCTTGTACGCTTTCCCTGAACGGTAGTAGCATGTGGCCAGCAGGAAAAGTGCCTCTTCTGAATGGACTGACAGGCAAAAAGAAAATAATATTCAGAAGAACTCAAATGATAGAAGGGAACAGGATTTGTCCTAAATGATATAATCAGTCTGGATTTAATATGATGGACATAAAAAAATAATGCAAGCAGTGTAAGGTATTTTAAACAGTTAATGTTGGAAGGGTAAAATGAATAAAAATGTCAGCTTCCATTTTGAGTCACACAAAGTTGTTTTAATGCAATGCCTCGGCTCAGCTCTGAAAGATGAGGGGAAATGGAGGATGTTGTCTGTCTGTACTGAGCATGATTTGTGCAATTACCCTCAGCATAGAGCCTCTCTGCCAGGAATACAGCATCTCGGTAGGCGTAGTGGTTCAGAGCATGCCATACAGCAGCCTATGGATCAAAACAGAGCTGCTGTTACCTTCATCCCTTTTACAGTTAGCAATAAGGAAGATGCATCACAAGAATGGTCAACAATAGCAGGTTAATGATTTTATTAACACCTGGCAGCAAGTAGGCTATACAACTGATCATCAAAACTGCAGATGAAATTAACTCCTACACAAACAATGAGACTGCAAAGATTTTCAAATGTATATGAAATTATTTACTGTCATTAAACCATGTCTTAATCACAGTTTCAGGAAATGGTGAACGTTTCAGTATACACAAAGGTTGGAAGAGAAGGAGGGAAGCCAGCTGATATTGACTGACAGATGTGATGCATCCAAAATACTGACTAGGTAGGCAGCTCATTCTGATTTGAGACAGCCAATGTGTACACATTGTATATGCATTTGAATTGATGTCTGACAGACATAAATTACACAGGTTTAAGAGCTGTACTCGATGAACAGTTGGCTAGCTAATATCTGACGAAGACTTATAAAACCCACAACCTTTAACGTTTATGTTGGCCCATTAAAACAGCATAACTTATAAATATGAAAATACACATTTAAAAGGCAATCACATGTTATGTTTTTATTTCTAAGGAGCTCATATATATCAAACAACTAACCAACTCCAGAATTGCTAATCATCAAATCACTTCAAATACACTGGTTAATGTTACTTATCCTATATTCTCTTCAGCAATCTCTGTAAACATGCAAATCTACAATTTACAATTATCCTTACCCCAGCAGATATTTTCACACAAGCGTCAAAATGAAACATCACTACCCCAATAATAAAAAACCCAATAAATCAGGCAGCTGGCTAACCTGCAAAACAACACATTAGCTTGCCTGCAAACTACTAACAAACAAAAAAACTGCCCCAAGTTGACAAGCACTGCATTTATTAAAACGGCAATTGTAAATACAAATAAAAGCAATATATTGTATGTTTAAGTGCAGGTTTTGTGTGAGGTAAAGGGCAGAGGCCCTTAGCATTAGCCGCTAACTGAGGCCGCGGTGTAGCAGCGCACAATCATCCGGTCTCTCGGGCTGGATAAAAGTCTTCTCCCGCAATTGGGAGTGCAACGGAGCGCTTTAACATTTCATTCAAATACCTGGACAGGTTCCTGCAACACCGTCATTCCGTAGCCAGGCTCCTCTTCACCTCCTTTTTTTAGTTTCTTCGCTCCTTCTTCAGTCGCTTTCTTAGCTCAATATCCACTCCAGGCCAGAAGTAGCAAAACTAGCATCGAAGATTTGAACATTCCAACCGTTATCGTGAATCCGGAAATGCCCGAACACAACCGATTCAAATACACACTTTACGATAAGGGGCGAATTCTGTCGGAAATAGCCGATTAGGAATTCTCTCTCAATTTTCGGAATCTTCGGGCGAAGCAGGTGCAGTGACATAAACAATAAAAGACATACAAAAATAAAATTATATACAGTGTATAATATGACATCTGTTTGTTTACCGTTGGATGCTTAGCTGACCTGGACCAGCCTGAAAAAGTAATTGCACTATAGCTTTTACTAAGTGGGTCAATGACGTGACGGGTCATTTTTTTGTCCAAAGGCCTTAATAATAATAATAAAAAATATATATATATATAACATCCAAAGTATGTAAGGTAGTAGCCTACAACTTGATCTCTTTTACTGAATCCAAAAGGTTTTAATTATATTTTACTACATATAAAGGTATTTTAAAGATTTTGAAGTGTCAAAAGGTCATTCGGTTTAACCGTCCGAAGGCCAATACAGCAATTTCATTTGTGATTAAAATATCTTAAAATTTTATAAATTTAGGCTATATATTTTTTATTCTGGCATGATTTTATAACATTATATATCAACATAGTGCAAAATGGTATTAAAATTATGTGTAGAAGTCGTTGCTTTGTTATGAGAAAGAATGTCCGGAAAAATGATTTTCATTGATGTCATTCAGAGTAACCAATATAAATGGCTCCATTTTGGATCAAGTCATGTGGTCAAAACTCAGGGAGAAATTAATTTAGGGGATAAATGTAAAGAATTTGTTAGATGGTGAAGAAAGGAAATATAAGTTGGTGATTGAGTATTTAAAACAAAGTGGTTTATTGAATCGAATTTAGTTTTTTTTTTTTTTTTTTTATATTATGATCTTACTCCGACTCACACTCCAGCATAGTAGGTGGCGGAAATGCACCTAGACGTTAGATGCCACCCGCCAATAAACAAAAAGAAGAAGAAGAAGAAGAAGTCATGTGGTCAATATTATGTGACAGGATGTGACATCATTCAGACACCTGCAAAGGACCGCATGGTTGTGAAGCAAAGTAAGTAACTCTCTCTTAACTAAAATTAAGAAAAATTAATGTTTTCACTTGCTCATACACATGTCCCCAAATATCAGGTCATTTGGTACAACCGCTATAAAACATGAATAATGTTGTAATATTTTAAAAACTTTTACTAAATATAAAATGTTTGTTTGTCCTTTTGGTAGCTAGCTAGCTAGCTAACTAACAAGCTAGGCAGCTAGATATCAGCCTGTTAGCATTGAGCGAAGATTTTGTCATTCGGTTAAACCTAAATTTTGGTTATAACGAATGACTTACTGGTTGTATCGAATGACAGCAATGTATGTTGGTCATATTTGTACATATCTGGAATAAATAAATAGCCTACAACATTTTATTAATAGAAAATGTGCAGAGTATATTATTATATAATTTTGACTGAATTTTACCTTTGCAGATGCCTTTATCAAATAAGGAAAAAGCTGCTCACTTCTGGGCAAGGATACATTTTACTCATTTTACTCAGGCAACCAATCAGTCTCTCAGGATCATTGTGAAGCTATCAAGCCACGCCCTAGCAACGCCCTTATTAACACCACCATTAAATGGTTCAGTGTTTTAAGGACTTTTTATATAATTAATATAATAATAATACGAGTTGTATGTAATGTTTGTTCCAATAACAATGAGATGTCTTAATGTTTGACGTTATTTTTCATGAATTTATAGCCTACCAGCTCATCGTTTAACAATTTAAACACTTGTTCCAAGACCAATTAAATGCTTCAATGTTTTAATTAATATAATTTGCGATACGAGTTATATGTTCATTCCAATATCAAAATGTTTTAATGTTTGAAGTACTTTTTACATTAATAGCCTATTATATTAACAATAAAATGTACTTTTGAAGCTATTTGTGTCTGTTTATTGTCTTAAATATTCATAATGTCAAAGGCAGCAGACATGGTCATCCGGTATAACCGGCCTTGGTCATTCGGTAAAACCAATATAGTAAATATTTAAATGGAATAATATTGTTTTTAGTAACTAAAGGAACTACAATAATACAAATGTAAAGCAGATAAGGCTTTTTTTTTTTTTTTACTTTTCTCCTTTCCCTGTGCAATGTTTTACTTAAATATGTTGGAGTGTTTAGAGTAGTCCAATAAAATGATTACATTTATGAGATCAGTGATAATTTTATTTAATATTTCTTCTGTGGTACACACTATATATTATCTCAACATCAATGTCAAATCATTTTTTTTCATGAATAATTATCTGCAAATTAATAATTTTAGATATATTCATGGTTAAACCGAATTACTTTTTTGGTGACAAATTTTGTCCATCTTGTAAAAAATGATAAAAACAGTGTTAATTGATTGTACAAACCACAAAATCTTATTGTTAACACCTAGGTAAACTAAAAAAATGGTTTCAAATATAGTTATATCGCCATTCTATTTTTTTTACACTTTTAAAAACCTTATTTGTCAATGACCCAATTACAGGTTGTTGTGAGTTAGTAACGATTATGAAAATCAAAACTCAGTTTGGTTACTTTTTTTATTTGGCTTGGTCTGAAGTTCATGTGGGAAAAAAAGTAAAAATTTAATTTGTGATGATTTGTTGGTGGAGTAGTGAAAACATAGGCTACAGTTGCCTAGTCTATTTAATGACCTTGGAAATTGACATCTGGTTTAATCACCCATGAAACAATATTTAAAAAGAAACGTTATAAACTAAACAAAATTCTAAAGCTGATCATGCCAGTAGCAGTAGAGAGTTTGACTTGGATCAGTGGTTTTCAAACTGGGGTCTGTCTGGGGATCCCCAGTGGCAGAACTTGCGCCAGGACACGGTGGGGACATCTATATAATTTATTCTAGGGGCTCTATAGCTGACCCCCTAGTGTGAGTTTTTATTACATTTTGTTTTAATTCCATGCAGCCTAGGCCTATCGCATTTATTTTTATTTTATTCAAAATATTCAAACATTTGTTAATTAGGCCTATATCATGAACTAGCCTATATATGCCGATTGTCAAATATGTGTAAGTAGGGTGGATTGCCCTAATGTGGGACATTTTTTGCTTTTCAGACTTTTGTAGAATATTACGATGTGAAGACAATACATTAAATTCACATCCAATACCTTTTTGGAATCCTCAGGGGGTTTTCTAATCAAATCAAAAGAGAAAATGCAGATAACACATTCATAAAATAAATTATACAGATATCAGTGCTTTTAGTGCCAAATTGTCTGAGAAAATGTGCAGCTTCCTGTGGGACAGTCATTTTCCTAATGTGGGACACTGTAAAGTCTATGTTAAAAGGTCTAAACCATGGTGCACCTTCATTCATGAATAATAGTAAAACGTCCTCAATAAGTAATTCTGTCTATTTCTTTAATTCTTTATTTTTATGTTCAGTCATTTTACCATTTGCAATGTTGTTCCTGTCATAAAACCAAGGTTTAAGATGAACGTTGGACAATTGAGCATCATCAAGCAAATAAAACAACATTATGGTTTTGCATGCATGAATTTATTAGTAACTTATTATTATGAATTTATTTATTATGAACTCATGAAGTAGCCTATATTTAAAGGTAAATATATAAAATGTTGCGTATTACAATATATCAAACAACAACAGATAAAAAAAACAGCAGATAACAAATGGCCTGCAGAAGTTAATAAGTCATGAACTCATGAAGTAGCCTATATTTAAAAATAAATATATAAAATGTTGCATAGGCCTATTACAATATATCAAACAACAACAGATAAAAAAAACAGCAGATAACAAATGGCCTGCAGAATTTAATAAGTCGCTACATTTCTGGGAATAGGCAACCTTTACATGTCCCTTGCCCTTAAATATCTGTAGTAATAAAATATTTTAATACTGCAAAAGATCACTAAGAACATGTAAATAACCATTACTGCTGCATAAACCATGCTCCACCACACATTCTTGACTGGCATGTAGCTTTACAACTGTCCCACATTAGGCTAATCATACTGTCCCACTTTAGGACACTACTTGTCCTAAAGTGGGACAATAGAAAAATGTATTAAAATCAAATATATAGCTTAAATATATACTATGCTATACTATTTTTTAATGAACAAACATTTTATAAACACGTTAAGATAAAAAGTAGCATGATTATTTTGATAATTTATACCCTTAACACTAATTTGGTCAAAATTGTATGTCATTGACCTTCTTGTAGCTTTCACAGCAAGTACTTCCTGTTTGATGATTGCCCCGCCCTAATTTATGACTGGACAGTTCAAAGGTTATATGATTTTGTTCACATGACACTACAGCTTTGACTTTCCCATAGTTTCAGTGACATTCATTAGTTTGGGGAAGAGCCACACCCACTGGAGCTTAGGTGTCCCACATTAGGCAGTGTCCCACATTAGGGCAATCCACCCTACATGTGTTTTGCCGTTTAAACACCTTGAATGATCACGTTGATCTAGCTATAACGCGCGATGGGCGACGCAATGTTTGCACCTCAATTCATTGAATCGCATCTACATCACGTAAATTCATCCATTTCTTCCGAAATTCATCAAAGTGGCCGGTGAACTGCGAGAAGAATAGAGTACACTTAATTATAATTGAAAGGATTATTATTGCAGATTCCATCAGTATGGAATTTGTATCAGACTAACTATAAATTTATTTTTTATGCTTCATTGAAATATCTGAAACCGAAAATAAACAATGTGTGGTTAAAAACACTGAATAGTTGATATAAATTGTCGGAGTAGTGTAAACTTTCCCTCACAGTGGATGCAGATCTCCATTAGATGGCACTAGTGTTATTCATAATGCATCTCCTCTTCTGCATCTGTACTGACACTTCTGTGCTCATAAAGCTAATTCTAGATGCAATATCACTTCCGCTGAAAACATTGGCTTATAGCCTAAAGACAACATGACAAATATTGTATTTATGTTTGTGCATGTGCATTTTATTTTATTTGTTTGGCTGACACCACATGATGCTGTGGCACAAAAAAAAAAAAAAAAAAAAGATTTTAGATTTTTGCATTTGATTACAAACACATGTTGCTGTCTGTTAATGAATTCCACTACTCCAAGGCTTTTTTTTTTTTTTTTTTTTTTTTTTTTTTTTGAGAGCTGACACATCCTCTTGGGACTAATAAAACCTTAATGAAAGTTCCTTGTAGGTTGAATGAGTATCTCATATTCTGTGCTCTAAATTTACTATCCTCAGATAGTAAGTGACACACTTAATTGATTGGGAGTTGGGATGAACTCCAGCATGCGATTGAGGATACTGGGATACGAACCTGGGGCACACCAGCACTGATGATGTGACATGCTCAGCTGGGATGATGTGACACTGGGTCGATAAGTAATTTAGCTGTGGTATGTTCAGCTGGGTGCTGCATTTACAACATTTAGATAGCACAACACTTGTAAGTCTGTCCTGTAATTCACACTGTGAACATGAGGCAGAACCAATGTGCCATGTCTGATTCAGAATGAAGTTGGCCTTCAAAGCATATCTATTTATACTGTATATATATATATTTTTTTTCGTTTACACAACTAACTTGTAAACAGCTACTGTAGTATATGTAATCATAAAATAATAAAATAGCTTTTATTATGATGATCCAGACTTTGTTTCCTCCGGTCTTGTACAGTGGCAGTTCTTCAGGGTCCATTTAAATGTTACTCTACATCTCACTTGGTGGCACTGCAGGACCATGTTCAGCTCAGTCTGATGAGTCATTGATTTTGAAATTCTGCTTGTTAGTGTAATGGCACATGTTAGTGATTACAGCTTTATGTCAGAAACATGGTTTTTGAGAATAGCTGCCTTGAGGGCACATTGACTTTTGGGAGAGAGGGAGAATGGCTCACGGATATTCATTACGGTTTGGGATAAGTTCATCAGGAACATTTTTCTTTATTTGAACCTGCTTTCTCTTAGAACCAATTACATTTTCTTAACCAAATTTGCAATGATATGGTGGTACGACAGTGGTTCAATGAGGGTATATAAGATTCCTAACCAAGTCAGTTAAAAATAAAATAAAAAAACAGGACACTGATTCACAGAAAAATGCTTGTGATAGTCAACAAAGGTTTTTTTTTTTTTTGTTGCAAATTTGTAGTTGCTGACACAAAGCCATTTAACCTGCCAATTTTGTTGTGGACTTATGTATATAAGGGCAAGCCTCATATCCCTCTGATCTTTTTTGTTAATTTATTAGATATTTTGGCTAATTTGATAACGCTTTCAGTACTTTCAGCTCCATTAAACACATTTTACCAGGTTTAAATCCATTCTGCAGAGCTCTAAAATTAGTGTACAAAAAAGTCAGCAGATTCTGTTTGGACCTGCATGGACTGAGAGAATCATAACATTGTTATTGTTCAAAGATGTTTGATGTTGCATTACCATCGACTTGCGCTTCCCCATGAGAAGCCTTTTTTTAAATCAGATGTTGCAGATGATATTTTCCTTTTTAGATGTAGAGAATAATGGCCTGAATTTGGTCCCACTGGCATTTGTTTATGCTCCAAGACATCAAGCAAAAGAAAATCAGTTAACGAAGAAAACCAGCACTAAGAAAAGACACATTTGGCATCAGATATAATCATATTGAGATACTGCAGACCTCAATTACTTTCACAAAACACCCAACCAAATGTACAATACGCTGTTATGTGGTAAATTCTGTAAATATGGTTTTACTTTGCTCTCTTTGTTTTTTTTTATGGGCTTGTCATCATGATTCATGGGAAAGAGATGCTAATCACAAATCCATATGCTGTGAGTGTGGGCTATTTCAGAGCATAATAAAACCAGCAGGTCCATTTCTTCCCACGCCGGGCTTCCGCGTTCAGCTGCCCTCTATGATCGAGGCCCAAGCCGTCTGGTTTGCTCCATGCTGCCCTGTGACGTGTATCTGCAATAGCTTCTGTTGATATAGTGAGTGGATTTTAATATTGCTCATGAGCTTATCATATGCCACATCAGTATACATCATTTTAATAAACTGCTAATCCCAGAATGCATAGCTAATATTTGACAAATTGTGGGTAAAAAAATAATTATAACACAAATTGTGTCAATGTAGATTGTGTATGTGATAATGTTTGTCGGTTTACCTATACAATTGTCCTCATAAGTTTGCATACCTCTTGCAGAATATGCATTAAGAGCAGGTGTGTGTAAACTTTTTTTTAATTGGATAATTGGGATAAATTGTACTTATTTTGTCTTTGGGGAAACATTTAAATATCTAATGTAGCTCCTAATGACAGTGATAAATGAAAAATAAAATAAAAAATCTTTAAACCAAATTTTATAAACCATGGCTCTTAATGCATTGTGTTGCCTCTTGAGCAGAAACAGCTTATTGAGGATAGTACAAAATATAAATATAATTAAAATATAAGTATAAATATAAATAACTTGCTATTTCTATATATGATCCCATCCTCTTCTTTTGTTAATATTATTAACGTCTTGCATATTCTGCAAAAGGAATGTAAACTTATGAGCAGAACAGTAGTTTTGGGAGACCCAGTGGGGACCCAGAGACCCCCCTTATAGTATTTTAAAAGCTGAGTAAGCACACACACACACACACACACACACACACACACACACACACACACACACACACACACACACACACACACACACACACACACACACACACACAAAAGAAAAAAGAGTATTTCCACACCCATGTACACGCACAAGCTCCACTTGATAAAGTTCTCCAATTACCAGAATGCATCAAGAGCATCTTACTGAGCATCCTCTTTCATGCATAATTCAACCTCTCTGTGCTGCAGGACAAAGTCAGTAATCAGCTGTTTGGACTGGCGGTTCAATAACCAATAAGAGGCTCTTATTGTGACTGTTGATTGATTCATTGAGATTGTTTGATTGATCTTTATTGTCATTGTCAAAAAACAACGAAAATTTGTTGAGCAGCTCCTCAAAAAATGTCTATTAAATTAACAATAATAATACTATACTGCACTACATGATACTACTATATGTACCGGTGTTTAGCTTGTCTGATGCCCCTCCTCAACCTGTCGTGTGCTTGCTTGTAGGCCTGCGAGTCTGCGGATTTAAACACAGAGTCCCATTCCCTGAGAAGCTTATGTTATCATTATTTAGCCATGGTTTCTGGTTGGGATACACTTTAACTGTCTTTGTTGTTGTCACACTTGCAGCACAGAAGTTTAAACAGGAGAGGACTGCTGACTACTCCACTAGATGGATCCTCTGCAATTATATTCCAGTCGGTGGTATCAAAGCAGTCTTGCAGTCCTGAGGTGGCTTCCTCTGTCCATGCTTGAAATGTTTTAATGTTGATTTATGCCTGCAGACCACTGGTTTGTACGCAGGTATGAGAAGCAAGGATACATGATCAGAAAGTCCAAGGTGCGGCAATGGGGCAGCTTTGTAAGGATCTGAGATATTTGCGTACACTTGATCGAGTGTATTCTTCTCGCGTGTGGGGATGTTTACATTTTTTAAATTTGGGCATGACTGAGCGTAAATTAGCATGATTAAAATCCCCTGCTGCTACAACAAAACTGCCCAGATGTGCTGACAGATGACAACTGATTGCGTCCTGCATATTTGCATCCTCTGTTGCTATCCTAGTATTAGCTTGCAGTGAAACATACAGCAATAATGGCGACTAATGTGAACTCCCTTGGCAGATAAAAAGGTCTACAATCCAGCATAAAATACTCGATGTTTGGTGATTAATGTGTGTCAATGACCCTAGTGTTGGTACACCAACTATTGTTGATGTAAATACAAACTCCTCCAGCCTTACCTTACTCTTACCAGAGTCGGCAGTCCGATCTGCTCTATAGTCGGCAGGCCTGCTAGCTCGTTCACGCCGTCTGGGGTGTTTATGTCTTTGGCAAGCAGGGTGGGGCCGAGAGCCATGAGTGAATGGAACGATGCAGGTGGTGATTGATCTTATCTCTCACGGAGGAGCTTCCGAAACATAAAAGGAGGAGCGATGACAGTGAAGGACAAGAGAGGACCAGGCCTGGACTTTTTATGTTATGTTTATGTGTTTGCGGCAGTCATCCGTGAGGGGCTGTCGCTTTAACTTTTGTTTTATTGTTTGTTTACTTTGGAATGAATTAAAGTATGTAAAATATCCTCCGATTCCCACCTCCTTCTTCCCAGAACAACATAGCTTGCTACAGCATCCAACCACATCTCTGATATAGAGCTGGTAAGTCCCGCCCCCTCCGCTAACCCCGCTGGACCTCTATAGGTTGAAAAATCGTCAATGCAAGTGAATGGGAGAAAATAATTATTTTTGGTCCCGTTTGAATTGTGCCATGAATGTGAACATATGTTGTCTGTGAATTTTTTATATAATCTTTCGTGTGAAGAATGCTACAATTTAGCGGGTAGAAGTTTGATACGGTTAGACTTTGTGTGAGAGCACTTTGTGGACTACAACTCTTCGCTGCTTTCGACGCGTTTGAAACGTCACCACCACTCGCATACGGACACTAGCTCACGGATCCCGCTAAACATCAGCGCTCGCAAAATCGCCTGCCCGACGTCCCGGGGCGTTGTGTTTTCCAGTCGGGCTACCAAAATGCATAACCGGCCTGCCCGACGGGCTATCTGAAATAGTGTTCGCTTCAGTCTTGTTATAATCAGATTCAGCGCGTTATTTATCTTCAATCCGCAGCGGCGCGCACGTCAGAAAGAGAGAGAACAGGGTGTGCGTGTGTTCATCTGAGTCTCATTGGTCTGTCACTCATTGGTCGGTGGTGCTCGTCAATGTCAGAATATTTGAGATGACCAATCAAATCAAAGTAGGCGGGCTTTATGTTCACAAGAAGCTGCTGAGCGCGAATTTGAGCAGAGCGACTCGCTTCAGTTTACGGTCAAGTGCGAGATAAGATGTAAGTAGCTAAACTAAACATTTCATATTTAACAGCTTTTTTAGGTCATAAATGTGAAACAAATGACAAAAATAATCAGGCAAATGAATATACTTTTGTCTAATTTCGCCATTTTGAACTGAAAATAGGCCTGTAATGTGACTAATAATTAGTTTAGCCTACTGTCATTGTGAGGGGACATTAGCATTAACAAAGCCATTTTCATCATAGGCACAAGAATAATAATGAATGTGTACATGTTGAGAATTAATATACAATTTGTAGCCTTCAGTAAATTAAAAAAGTTCAGCTTTAGGTGGGGAAGAACCAGGGCAAGATGAGGAGACTGAGAGAAAAAGAAAGAGTGATGGATAAGAAGTGAGAGCAGGTATCATCTACTGCCCGCTGACATGGTTTTAAAGCTATTTCTTATCCTTTTTGGGCCTTCAAACATCTTGAAATGGACATATCGAAATAAAAAATTTGAACACCCTAATAACTTTAAATGTAGGACCTCTTTGATTATAAAGCCCTGTCTACGGCCCTGTATTAAGAATAAGATCAATAATGAATGTGTACATATTGTGAATGAATTTAATAAACTTAGTTAGGCTACCTAGCTTTCCTAGTAGCTTTCAGTAAATTAACGTGTCTGAGAAAATGATTCATAAATCAACCTGTCAGTTGACCCTTTGTTAACTTTCTTCACTGACAGACAAAAATGAAAAGCCTATATCAGTCAAAGCTCAGCTTTAGGAGGGGAAGAGACAGAGCAAGAGAAAAACAAAGAGAATAGGAGTGTGATGCGAAAAATAAGGAGAGAAAAATAATCAGCTGCCCACTTACATGGTTTTAAAGCTATTGTTATCCAATTTTTTTTGCCCTTCAAAACATCTTAAAATGCACATATGTAGATCAGAGGAATCAAAATTTTCCCCGAACCCCCCTAACTAGCATATCTCACATTCAGGACCTCAGTGATGAAAAAGCCCTGCCATCTCCATGTTAATGAAACTAGTTAATAGTGAGTATTAGACCCTAAACTAAAGAGTTACTTTTATTTTATTTTATCATACCCTCATTGGGGGCTGAGCCACAGACACAGACTGATTCATGTTCCATACTGGTCACACAAATTTCAGTTCAGTTATTACCAGATGCATATTTGTTGATATTTGTGTTTTGAAAAAGTTTTTGATTAATTGTTTTGACTCATAACCAATATTCTACATTAAAAATTGTAGTCTTTTTATATGGGCTAGTAAAATTCATTTCGGGCTACCAAAATCTGAAGAGTGCCTGCCCGAAGGGCTACCAGCGATTTTGAAATTTTGCGAGCCCTGAACATGGCTGTGTCTTTGGTGCACTTCACCGCCTTCTTTCAGGGAGAGGACAAAATCGTTGAGGTTGGTGAAAACCACGGGTAAGTCAACTTTATGGGGTGACGTCACATAGGTGACATGTAGTCTTTCTCGTTATGTCTTTTCCACAACTGCTAAACAAAGAATCATACCATATACTGTCAAACTCGTAACATGAAAGATTATATAAAAAATTCACAGACAACATATGTTCACATTTATGGCACAATTCAAACGGGACCAGAAAATAATTATTTTCTCCCATTCACTTGCATTGACGATTTTTCAACCTAGAGGTCCAGCGGGGTTTTACGGAAGGGGCGGGACTTACCAGCTCTATTACCATCGCACAGCAGTCCAAGTTTTGCAAAGTTATATGCAGTCTTATCTCACCCATCTTGTTGTTTAGTGACCGGACGTTGGAGAGAAAAAGGCTTGGGATAGCAGGTTTGAAGGGGTTAGCTTTTAACCATGCTCGTAGCCCCACTTTCTTACCCCTCTTACCTTTTCTGTGCCTGTGGTATGTATCGTATCCCCTGCGAGATTGCAAAGCCACTTGATTTATATGAGTGTCGTATCTCTCTTGGAATATGGTTGTGAAGATTACGAACAGTGTAGCCTGCGAATCTGCTGTACACTAAATATTTGGACAAATATGATGTTTCTGCTGGCGGTGCTACTGGTGTAGACACTTCAGTTACAATAAAGAATGCCCTTAGGTTAATCCACAAAGTAAGATCCTGGAGTTTCCACTGTTGTAATCACAGCACCTTTTAGTGTCACTGATCCACACAGACTCCCGTGGAATCAACTGTGGTAAATCATGTGCTCTGTCTTTTATTAAATTGTTTTCCTTGTTTCTCTCTCTTAACTTTTTCCACTTCTTTCAGACAATTTAAGTCCACCCAGCCTGGGTTCAACACTGACGGTATGACTGGGTCTGTCGTGCAAAGCTTTCTGCCCATCAGCAGTTCTGCAGGACCATATTCATTGGCTAATGGTGTTCCATGAGAGCATGGAATGGATCTGCTGCTTTGCTAAGAAAGTCCTTCACAGTCCTCACTGCCCTTTCAGCTTCACCATTAGCTTGCGGATATCTGGGGCTGGACGTTGTGTAAAAGAAACCCCAGTGAATTTCCTAAAGTATTCTGCTCTGAATTGTGGGCCATTATCTGACATCACCTCAGTAGGAATTCCATGATGAACAAACATACTTTTGAGATGGGTTACTGCACATAGCAGTTGATGATGACAGGTTTGCTATTTCCACAAACCGGGAAAAATGGTCAATAACCAGCAGGTATTGATCCTCTTTCCAATGAAATATATCTGGTCCAACCTTTCTCCAAGGTCTCTCAGGGAATTCAGTGGGAATCAATGTATCTTTGAAGTTTTCCGATGGCTTGCACACATATCACATTTCTCCACCTTTGTCTGAAGCTGTGCTCTGAGATCTGGCCGCCAAACAGATTGCTTGGCAAGTTCTTGACACTTGGTTATCCCTTGGTGTGCAATATGTAATTTTTCAAGATTTCACTCTATAGAGATTTTGGAATTACCAGTCAACAGCCTGTTTTTAGTCAGTCAGGCCTCTAGAGAGTACTTGTTCACTAGCTGTTTTTCCCTGGACATGTGAAAATGGTGTAAGTAAATTTCATGAGTCTTTGGATACATGGAGGCAGTTAATCTAGAAGTCAAACTTTTGCAGAGGCGGCACTTGAAACCAATCCATTTTCTCTTATTATGCAGCTCTCTCCTCTTCTCCGTGAAATATCACCTCAGATAGCATGAATTCTTTGTACCACTCATGGCAAAAGGGTTCTCTCTGTCTTCCTATGCCATTCTTGTGCAAACGTCTGACACTATGTTGCGTTAGGATGGCTATTTGTTGATGTTTCGTGCATAGACAGTCGTGATGAAATACAACTTTATTCTCTCTCAGTCAATTCCTCATGGATAAAATGAAATCTCTTCCGTCATTTTTTCGATGAATATCTTGTTTAACTCAGAAATACATCTAATTACAAAAGTAAATGGCAGTTTACAAACACTGGCTTCCACTTTGTTGATCTTTGATCTTATGATGATGTATTTTAAAATTGATGTGATGTTTACTCATTAGCACCATGTTCTATCTGAAATTGCTTGGCATGACATTGAAGCTCCAGGGTCAATTTTCAGGCTGTTCCTTTGTTAGAGGGGGATGGCTTTGTTGAACTCATGGTGGTAGCTCAACAAAACCAGAGAAAAACACTGAGAAGCATCTAAGCTGTTTTGACACCTTGTTGTTCATTAAGGCAATGTGCTATTGGCATGAGACGTCCCTTTAAATAGAATGCAAGCCATCTTGTTTTCTCTCGTTTTCTCTCGCTTAAACGTCTCGTCTTTGTTTTCCCCTCCTTGCTTAGCATTATGAAATAAACTTTTTTTGTTTTATATATGCAAAATAATAAACATGGGAACAGTCATGCAGTTCAGTTCATCACTTTTTTGATACTTGAAGGATTCTTAGATGAATTAATTTTTATTAACATTCGTTAAGGATTTTTGAGTAAGATAAAATCTTTCTCAAAAGATTTCATACAATTTACACTCTCTCTCTCTCTCTCTCTCTCTCTCTCTCTCTCTCTCTCTCTCTCTCTCTCTCTCTCTCTCTCTATATATATATATATATATATATATATATATATAATAAATCATGTCCACAGGGAAATCGCATGCAAACTGGGAGCGTTTTTAAATATTGTGTCAAATACTCTGGTTGATGTTTATTATAATTACATTAATTGGAAGGTTTTATTGCTCTAGTGAGGTTAGTTCTGTCAGGACCACTATCATCGAATATGATTGACAATTAGCATACAGTTTGGATTGGCGGTATGGTTCTGTTCTGGGCGAGAACTCTCAGCCTAGCATGGATAAGAGCAGGGAGAGCAGCAATAACCCCCCTTGGGGTAAACAGAACAGAACCAACATGAATGTATTGCAGATATCATTAATTCAAGATTTTAAAGAACAACATAATTCGAGAATTTATTCTGATTCAAGGGGAATCATAATGCCAAATCCTGGCTGACGAGAGGAGGAGCTGGTGATGATGGAGGAGGGTAATTAGCTCCTGAGAAACTCGATAGCTGCTGATAATACTGAAGGAGCTTATACAGTATATGTATAGAGGGATAGGCGTCGTATTCCTATAGGTAGACGTGGATCAGCTGAGAGTCAGCTGATGCGAGCTTGACTAATGTGACCAGCCAGAACTGATGCTATACTGATGCTGGAACAAAACAACACTGTAAGACACTTCCATTGAGGTAAATACAGAGTTTGAAAAAAAAAAAAAGCAAGGATAAAGCCAAGCACACATCAAAGGAATGAAAATACTAAAAAAGTAAATATTTTGATAAAGAGAGACATAAAGTTTCAGACTTTCTATTACATTTTTTGAAGTATTTAAAACTCTGAAACATTTGAGTAAACTCACATAGAAATATATTAAAGGAGGGCTTACATTTTTTCCATTTACAAGTATGGATATGATATTTACCCATCAATAAAACAAAATTTACAACATCAATGAAGGGTGAGCTTAAATCACACTTAAAAAAGAGCACATCTTGTTGGACTATAGGAGGAATTGTCTCCATTTTTACTGACAGCCAGCTATGTATATCAAACCAGAATTTCGAAGTAACCTGACAGTAAAAGAATAGGTGATCAAGTGTTTCAGGACAAGAAGAACAAAAGCCACAAGATTCCACCTCAAAATGAAATCGTTTCTGTATAAAATCATTAACTGGGTAAATCTTAAACATGATTTTGTAATGAGTCTCCTTGACCTTCGGAGCAACTGGGTATGTCATATAACAGGTAAAAGCTTTATCCTTTACTGAGGTTTCAACATCTCCCAAAAAATAGCACTGATAATCACCAGTGATAATACGTTTGAGTTCTTTGTAAATAAGTCTGTTATTACACTTACTATCTAAGAGATCTACATTACATATTTTTAAAGAGGGAAGGGAAACTACAGGTCTAGATAAAGGATCAGAAAAACTACTTTGGATTATTCTTAGCAATCCAGTGGGTATAGCATTGCATACCTTATCATAACCTTTAATTGTAATTCTAACTCTATATTTATTAAAGAAATCATTATGAGATAAGAAATATCCATTATCATCTAATAAATCATGAATAAAAATAATACCTGTACTACCAATCACTTTTAAACAGAGATTTCCTGTTAATAATTATTGTTCCATAGAGTGGAGTTGTGAGGGGAGAAATTATGGGTAAATATCATTTTCCAGAAAAGCAATACTTGTTTATGAAAATTAGATAACTTCAGAGGAATTTTACAGAGATCAAGATCACATCTCAACACAAATTCAAGACCGCCAATATTATTAAAAATGTGATTGGGAATATGATACCATATTGAGTGTGACTTTGCTAAACACTCTTTCAGCCATTTTATTCTGAAAGTACCAAGAAGAGATTCAAAATCAATGGCTCTCAAACCTCCATGTTCATACTCTTTAACCATGTGGAATTTACGTAAATAATGTGTTTTATTTCTCCATATAAATTTAAATAAAATTGAATTCACTGATTTAACTACTTTTGGGGCAGTATACAGAGCATGGGATAAATAGATAAGTTTAGATATTCCCTCAATTTTAGTCAAGAGGATTCTACCCAATAAAGATAGGTCTCGGGATAACCAGTGATTTAGAGATTTCTTCATATTTTCTATCTTAGAGTTAAAATTTGAATGTTCTCTATTAACAACATTTTTGGTAATCATAACCCCTAGGTACTTAACCTCCTTTTTCACTGGAATGCCCTCTATATCTTCTAAATCACAATTATGGATAGCCATTAATTCACACTTTTTAAAGTTTAGGGTCAGACCTGATGCCTTTGAAAAGATAGCAATTTGATCAATAACTAATGAAAGCGCCTCTTTATTTTTAAGAAATAAAAGGGTGTCGTCTGCAAATTGGCTTATAGTAAAGGTTCTACCGAGAATGTCTATGCCTATATTGTTCTCAATTTTTTTTATAAATAAAGACATCAATTCGACTGCAAGATTAAAAAGTAATGGTGAAATAGGACATCCCTGACGGATTCCTCGTTTAATTTGAATTCTGGGTGATGAACCTGAGTTAAGGGAAATGCTACTGAAAATATCATTATAAAACATGGAGATCACTCTACAAAACATAGGACCAAAGCCAAACATTTCTAGAGATTTAAACAGAAAAGGGTGTTCAAGGGTATCAAACGCCTTGAAAAAGTCCAGAAATAGAAGTAAGCTTGTCTGAGGAATAAAATAATTATAATCAAGTATATCATGGACTAATCTAATATGACTGTGAATACTTCTCCCTTTGATAAAAGCCGATTGTGTTTCACTGATAATTTCACCGATGCCTTTTTTAAGTCTATTTGCAAAAACATGAGAAAGCAATTTGAAATCATTACACAAAAGAGTTATTGGTCTCCAATTGTCTAAAAATAATTTATCCTTGTTAGCCTTTGGAACTAGAATAATTAAGCCATGCTTCATTGATGACGACAATTCACCTTTACCTATACACGTTTTTAGTGCTTCAAAAACTAAGATTCTTATTTCGGGCCAAAAATGTTTATATAGTTCTACTGTGATGCCATCAATACCTGGGGACTTTCCATTAGACATTTGTTTAATCGCAATGTCTAATTCTGAAATCTCAATGTCAGCTTCCATCATATTTCTAAAATTAGGGTCTATTATAGGAACTTTATCTTTTAAGTAAGAAAAGAAAAAATCGCAATCTCTTTTTGTAAATTTTGATTTATATAAATCACTATAGAAGGAATAAATGTAATCATCAATCAATGTTTTTTCTTCACTTATACAGTTATTAATGCTAAGTTTATTAATAGTTTTTAAAGCTTGTTTATGTTTTTCTAAATTAAAGAAATATGAAGAATTTTTTCCCCCTCCTCAATCCACCTGGCTCTTGAGCGTATGAATGCTCCTTTAGCCTTTTCAGTATAAAAATCATCCAGTTCTAAATGAAGAGAGTGAAGTTCTTTCTGCTCTCTCTCGCTAAGGATGTCTTTATTACCAAAATAATTTAGTCTTGATAAAATTGTTATCTGCCTTGATTTTCTAGCATTTACAATTTGTTTCCCTTCTTTAATTGCAAATTTTTTAATGTTAAATTTAACCCATTCCCATTTTCCAATTGAAGTTAATTCAGGCAAAGTTTTAACATTGTTAATCATTAACAAAACAGAGTTACAAAATTATTCACACTTTAACAGATTGTTATTAAACTTCCAATGAGTTCTGATAAATGGTGAACTGCCATTGCTCCTAAGAGAAAGTGAAATAGCACTGTGATCAGTTAAAACCGAAGGAGAAATATCACAGTCAAATGAGGAAGAAAGAAGATTACTAGTTATCAACCAAAAATCCAACCTGGAACGTTGAATGCGCCCTGAAAAAGACCCCCATGTAAATTGTTTTTTAAGTGGGTTCCTTACACGCCAAACATCAATTAGATCAAGAAATTGGGATATGTTATAGATTAGGGGGTTATAAGAAAAAGTGTTAAAAGGAGTGGGATACCTATCCTGCCATTCATCTGGAACGGCGTTAAAATCCCCTCCAATAATAATTTTGTCTGTAAAATATGTGTTCTTCCAGTCGTCAATTCTTGTAGCCATATTCTGAAAAAACAACTTATTTGCGGCCTTGTTAGTGTAACCATAGATGTTGATCAAGATGTAATTAGATTCATTTGCCTCAAGAACCACCATAATCCAGTGACCCTCGTTATCGCCTGAACTTGCAATCAATTTGCTGTCCATTCGTTTAAACAAAAAGGCGACCCCCGCTGAGTGGGAAGTTCCATGAGAAAAAAAAGCCTCTCCACCCCATTGTGACTTCCAAAATCTCACATCTACATCAGTTGAATGAGTCTCTTGAAGAAAGAAACAATTGACTTTTACTTGCTCCTTGCAAAAAAGAAAAAGTGCCTTACGTTTAACATTACACCTAATACCTCGAACATTTAAAGATAACAAAGAAAAAGACATGAACTTGAATGAAAAGAATAATAATTGAAAAAACTGCTTTCAAAAATCGTACCTCTTGCACAGGCATAGTAACACATTTTAAGGCCGATATAACGTGTGACCTTAACATTAGCCCTGGACTATACTGTGAAAAACGTTAAAGTAATATTTTCAATATTATCTTTGTATATAGAATTCTAAATGAAGTACCTGGTCCCCTACAATCGCATGATCTTGATCAAAGATGTTTACGTGCCTTGATATTCAGAAATAAAAGTTACATCTCAACAACAGGCACATCACTGCGTTTAACGTGGATTAAGCTGTCACTCTCTGACCATTAATTACTGCATATCCGTCGCGAAGGTATGCTTTCAAGTTTTTCTTTCTTGCCTCCTCAACTTTGGGCCATAGACGAGCATAAGCCTCCCTGTCGTCCTTGCAGAAATCCTCTCTAAAGCGGATTTTTCTCTCCATGCAAACCGGTGCATTCTTTGACATCTTCCAAACCACGTCGCGTACAGTTCTCATGCCAAACTGAATGATGATTTGCCGAGGTTTTGCGCCCTTCACTTTTTTGCCAAGACGATGAACTGTGTCCACTGTATTCTGCAATTGTTCAGGAGAGTGGGGGACGATCTGTGAAAGAATGTCAATCACGACACTTCTGGCATCCTCATCTTCTCTTTCTGGAACCCCATTAAGCCTCAAACACCATCTGCGTTTATATCGGTCATGTTCCACGCATTTCTGTTTCAACATTTCGTTTTCCTTGTGTAAATGAGTCACCTGTGACTTCAACTTATCCACATCCTCCTTAACGCCTTTTAACACCGTCGTATTGGCATCCAGAGACTCCGTAATTTTCACAATTGCGTCAGTATTCTCCTTCAGTTGGAATTCAAAGGCGCGAATGTATTCTGAATTCTCGTCAAACTTACGACTGAGGCTTTGGATGGCGGCGTAAAGAACGCTAGTGGAAATCTCATCCTTCTCCTGCACTGCTTTCGCTCGTTTGGGCCCAGGACTTTTGATAGGGGTGTGAGGCATTGTCTGCTGTCGAGCATCTTTAGCTGACGACACTTCCACCTCCATCACATCAGTTTCCTCCCTGACAACACCTGAAGCTGTCGACACATAGGCATGTTCTCCAGTTTTCCCCGCCATATCGCTTCAGTGAGTGCAACGTAGAAAGGCAAGCGAAAAGTCTTACAAAAAACAAAAGTTCACACGAAAGTAGCAACAAAAAAGCATTAAAGCATTTAAAGGAACTGTATGTAAGATTGTGGCCAAAACTGGTACTGCAATCACTTTCAAATTACTGTAGAGCAGTGTATCCCCTCCCCCTCCCCCCTGACTCGAGGTTGCCAGATAGGCTGCAGAATCCAGCAGGAACGTAGGCTGACACATTTGTAGCTGCAGCTGTGGTAACTAGAGCAGAGCTGGCAACCCGCATGCTGAAACACAACTGACTTCGTGATTGGTAGATAGGTGGAGGGTGGGGCATCAGGCCAAAACACAACATGACAACATCAACATCAGTTGAGGGCTGCAACTATCACTTTTAAATGACAATATACTGTTGTCAGTGATATAAGTATTTGAAATGAACATGATTTCTCAATGTCTTGTGACATATCAGGGCCATTTTATGATTAATTGAAATACATTTCTTACATACAGCTCCTTTAAATAAGTAAATGCAATAACCACAGACCAGGAATAAACGGCCTTTTACACAAATATATCAGAGCCTGTGTAAAGTTCGACTTGTCACTCCGCCATCTTGACACGCCCCCCTTCGCCTTTTAAGATTTAGTTGCTTGAGGGTGCATACATGATTTAATATCTTTTCTGACTGAAGCTTGAAATACTTAAGACGAAGAGACTGAGAATGCATTTAGTGGGGCAGTTTAGTCTTCTTGCTCTAAAAGGTCTTTGAGGCTTTTCCCCATGAGTGCATGTAAATACATATTCACAATGTCCACATGATTGGATTGGGGTCACGTCCTTTTACTCTAGAGACAGAATTGCCTGGGATACAGCAGGTCAAAAATATTGGACACTATTAGCAGAGACTGGATGAATTCGATCCCAGAGGTCAAAACAGAGAGACTGTGATCACTCTACCTATTTATTTGATCCCTGGGGGCAGAGAGGCAACATCATACCATATCTGAACTTTAATTTCACAAGGGAACCAAATATATATTTAAAATGGAAGGTTCTAACCCAATTTCCTCAGTTCATTGCAACATGAGTATAGTCACAGTGAGTGGACTTGTGCCCCATTCCACTAGATTTGAGAGCATGCATCTGCATCGGATTGTGTAAATCAGTATTTGTTTGTGTCATTCGGTGATGTGTGTTAGTGTATATTTGTTCTAAAGCTGTTTATGATTGAATTTATATTAGCATTCATTTATGATTTTTGAGTGAGATAAAATCAAGAGATTTCATTTTATTCACTTTGTATAAATGTATGCATGTATGCACCCTCTTGAGTATCTAGTAAATTGAGTTCTAGTGATCTAGTGAAGTTTCTGACTGGTATTTTCTCTTCTGAAACTCTCAAGGAGACATTGCTGTGGTGGGAAAAAGACTTAAGCAGAAGCCTCCATTTGATCTCCATTGACGGTCTAAGAAAAACTTCTGAGTTATAATTTATATCTCATTTTTGATTTTCTTCCCAAATTACTCCATAAAATGACATACAGGAAGTGACTAAAACATTTTACATTTACATATTTATTTAAAATTTCTGCAGTAGATGAAAGATCTCTATGTTTGTGTTGTTTATTGACGATTTCTGTTTTTCCTCTTTCCCTCTTTTTTCATTGTCTTTTGCACCAAAAACAAATATTCATATCACATTTATGTAAACAAACATACAAGAAGATAAAAAAACACAATCACATTCACAAAATCTTACCCAAATGCACAATTAAAGAAAGAAACTTCTGTGCAGTGCACCTGCTGTTTTCTTTCATTTGCTGTGACATTACTGCAGTTCACGATGCTCATTTCCTCATAGGCATCCTCAGCTCACCTGTAGGGCGAGCACCTAATCATTTGCATCTCAGCAGGAGAGAGTGAAGTGACTCAATCTCATTGTCATCTGACCATGCTTCAACCCTAATGAAATAAAAATTCATTTTCTAAATGTATTTATAGATCAATTATTGTGAACAATTCACAGATGAATATGTTTAATCTTTTTTTCTTCATAAGGTTTAATCATAATGTCATAACTAGACCTTTTTTGTCTCACCTCATAAGGTTTAATCAAAATTGCATAAAATGACCTTCTGTTATTGCATTTTTACAATTCTATATTTTATTTCAGTGTTTCTCAGCTGCTGGGGCATGACCAAAAAAAACAACAACAAAAAACCAACAACAAAAAAACTAATTCTAAATGTTTTACTGATGCAAGACTTTTATTTTAAATTTGTGCGCTGCAGCAGTGGGAAACAAACTTTGCTGTCCTGTCAGACGTTAGTGGTGCAGGTATGATGTCACTTTGTAGGTGAACTGGAAAATTCAATTTATTCTTCCATAATTTTGTGACTTCTATGGGAATTTCCACTATTCGCCCCTTTCTTCCTTTGATTTCGGCTGCAAAAACCTTTAAAAAAAATATTTTTTAGAGGAATTACGGCGTTTTTCATTGTTTTTAACCAAAAGTTTATCGATTTATGATACAGGATATCTTTTATTTGAAAAACAGTCAAAAAGTAATAACCCTAAGGGGCCATTCAGACAGAACGCATTTTTCCATTCCATTGCGTTACTTTTCCATTGTTTTTCTATGTAAACATTCACTAGACGGATGTATAACCATTGCACTCATGTCTCGTGCATGACACGCCATTCTAAAAACGTGGCGCTCA
This sequence comes from Squalius cephalus, assembly GCF_949319135.1. Classification (NCBI taxonomy): domain Eukaryota; kingdom Metazoa; phylum Chordata; class Actinopteri; order Cypriniformes; family Leuciscidae; genus Squalius; species Squalius cephalus. The sequence continues at coordinate 45,568,707 of NC_137122.1, read as the reverse complement.
AGTTAAAATCATTTCAACTTTTAAAAAATCCGTCTCAAGACCTTGCGTTTTTTTCCCACAACCCATGTCTTTCAAAGCAAAAACGCGTTCTGTGTGAACGAGCCCTAATGAACACAACTTTTATGAATTTTGAAGCCTAAATGCAGTTGCTTGGAGTAAAAAGCTAAAGGTAGGCTAAACGCACAACACCACGGTCCCAAGACATAGGTATCACACCTCCGTGAAGTTGGCACCCCATAAAACGAAATAATTTCCAAAACTATGCCATTCGTTTGTGCTGCGTTTGTGCTGATTTGTGCCGCAAAAACGAACGTTTGTGCTGGTTTGGTGTTTGAGATATTGAACATTATTTTTTGGGTTGTGTGACGTCACTCTCCACCCCATGTCCTTCAAATCGCTCCAAACCGGTGTCATTCGTTTGTGCTCGGTTTGTGCTGGTTTGTGCCGTCAAAACAAACACTGTATCTGTTTTCCTTTCGCAGATATAACAAATTTAATTCGGGAGCTGTGACGTCACTCTCCACCCCACCTCATCTAAATCGCACCAAACCGGTGTCGTTCGTTTGTGCTCGGTTTGTGCTGGTTTGTGCCGTTAAAACAAACACTGTATCTGTTTTCCTTTCGCAGATATAACAAATTTAATTCGGGGCAGTGACGTCACTCTCCACCCCACCTCATCTAAATCGCACCAAACCAGTGTCGTTCGTTTGTGCTCGATTTGTGCCGGTTTGTGCCGTAGAAAGAAACACTGCAACTACGATCCCCTCTTAAACATAAAAAAAGAAACTTTTTAAGTACAGTTACATAACTGTCCACCCCATATGGTCCAAATCGTTGCAAAACTGTGCCGCTCGTTTGTGCTCGATTTGTGCCGGTTTGTGCCGTTACGATGAACATTGTATCTTTTTCCCCTCCTTAGAAATAACACATTGGATTCGGGACAGTGACGTCACTCTCCACCCCATGCCGTCCAAATCGCCCCAAACCGGTGCTTTTTGTTTGTGCTCGATTTGTGCTGTTTTGTGCCGTAGAAATAACCATCATAAATGATTTCATTCTTTAGACATCACAAAATCTTTGGAGGAGTAGTGACGTCACACGCAAGCAAGCCGCGCTCTCCATCCATCTCCTCTACAAACCTGTCCGGTTCGTTTGTGCTCGCACAGGGCCGCAGCTGTCAGTGTTCTTATATGGGAATGTTTTATTTTAGATTTGTGCTATTGACATTTGGTCTTTATATAATCACCAATGCACTATGATATGTAATGTAGGCTACTATGATATGTAATGTACTTTCACTACTCTGGCTGTAAGCTACGTCTGACTGATGCTTAATTTTGTATTAAAATAAAATAAAATAACCAATAAAAAAAAATATTTAAAAAATTGTGTGGTGTCTTAAGTTTTCTGAATACTTTTAACAGCTTACAGTGCCGGTTTGTGCTGTAAAAAGTTTCGTTTGTGCTGCTTCGGTTTTTTAGATATTAAAATAATATTTTTTGGTCATTCTGAGGTCCCAAATTCACCCAAAATAGTCTCGTTCGTTTGTGCTTCGTTTGTGCTGGTTTGTGCCGGTACAATTTTCTTTTGTGCTGCGTCGGCCTTTAAAATATTAGACATTAAATTATTGTTGATGACGTCACCAGTCCCCCACATGCTCCAAATTTACCCAAAATAGTCTCTTTCGTTTGTGCTGGTTTGTGCCGGTACAATTTTCGTTTGTGCTGCATCGGCCTTTAAAATATCAGACATAGACAATGACGTCACCAGCCCCCCACACGCTCCAAATTCACCCAAAATAGACGCAATCGTTTGTGCTCCGTTTGTGCTGGTTTGTGCTGTAAAAAGTTTATTTTGTGCTGCATCGGGTTTTAAAATATTAATCATTGAATGTTTGGTCGATGACGTCACCAGCCATACCCCTTCCAACTCCAGAGTTATCCTTCCCGTCCAGATCCAGTGCTACCACATCTTCAAATTACTATTATTTGAAGTTAACATTATAAAATACATAGACTTACACCACAAAAATAGTTGAGGATACATTCTTTAAAATTGGGCAATTCCAGCGTAATGTGACATTTGCAAGTCAAATCTTGAAATATAAATTATCAGAAAATGCACTTAATACCAATTGAAACATCTGTTTATATATCCATAGGCTACTCCCTTAATAAAGGAGTCCAGACATTACAAAAATAGCAGTCATGCGTTTTATATTTAATATGAGGGAGACATGCATGTGCATTACATTTTTTTTTAGTAATTCTATGAATTACACTGCGCAAACCAAAAGTAATACTACCCACCGGATGAAGAAGCGTTGGCTCTCCGCAGAACATAAATGATTAATTTTATTTTATTTTTCATGTTTGTATTTATAGGAAAAAACAATGTTACAGACGGCACAGTTCTCCGTTACGCACGTGAGCGCTCTGAAAGCGGCACTAAAAGACTTCTTTAAAACTTCCACAGAGACCTCAAACAGAAAGCACAAAGCCTTTCTTTAAGGTGAAATTCGTTTTGTATTAATTGTATCTTAATTTTAAGCAATGTTTCATCAACCAATTGCCAGGATTTAATAGGCAAAATAAGAAGTAAATAGGCCTATATCAGACAATATAATCAGGACATGGAGGCGCCGGCGACTGAACTGCAGCTTGTCTCATAAATGAACCGAAACTCAGCGCCTACTTGTATCACACAAGTGTAGACATGTCTACTTTTAAACAAAACAATTAAAAACGAAAGAAAACAGACTGCTCTCTGCCTATGTATGAAATGTGCATTTCTCTGTGGCGCGTTCACGAAGATGCAGGTGGGGGGCTGGTGAAGTCACAGTCTATAATTCGCTTTCATTCAGTGTCTAATATTTTAAAGGCCGACGCAGCACAAAAGAAAATTGTACCGGCACAAACCAGCACAAACGAAGCACAAACGAACGAGACTATTTTGGGTGAATTTGGGACCTCAGAATGACCAAAAAATATTATTTTAATATCTAAAAAACCGAAGCAGCACAAACGAAACTTTTTACAGCACAAACCGGCACTGTAAGCTGTTAAAAGTATTCAGAAAACTTAAGACACCACACAATTTTTTAAATATTTTTTTTTATTGGTTATTTTATTTTATTTTAATACAAAATTAAGCATCAGTCAGACGTAGCTTACAGCCAGAGTAGTGAAAGTACATTACATATCATAGTAGCCTACATTACATATCATAGTGCATTGGTGATTATATAAAGACCAAATGTCAATAGCACAAATCTAAAATAAAACATTCCCATATAAGAACACTGACAGCTGCGGCCCTGTGCGAGCACAAACGAACCGGACAGGTTTGTAGAGGAGATGGATGGAGAGCGCGGCTTGCTTGCGTGTGACGTCACTACTCCTCCAAAGATTTTGTGATGTCTAAAGAATGAAATCATTTATGATGGTTATTTCTACGGCACAAAACAGCACAAATCGAGCACAAACAAAAAGCACCGGTTTGGGGCGATTTGGACGGCATGGGGTGGAGAGTGACGTCACTGTCCCGAATCCAATGTGTTATTTCTAAGGAGGGGAAAAAGATACAATGTTCATCGTAACGGCACAAACCGGCACAAATCGAGCACAAACGAGCGGCACAGTTTTGCAACGATTTGGACCATATGGGGTGGACAGTTATGTAACTGTACTTAAAAAGTTTCTTTTTTTATGTTTAAGAGGGGATCGTAGTTGCAGTGTTTCTTTCTACGGCACAAACCGGCACAAATCGAGCACAAACGAACGACACTGGTTTGGTGCGATTTAGATGAGGTGGGGTGGAGAGTGACGTCACTGCCCCGAATTAAATTTGTTATATCTGCGAAAGGAAAACAGATACAGTGTTTGTTTTAACGGCACAAACCAGCACAAACCGAGCACAAACGAACGACACCGGTTTGGTGCGATTTAGATGAGGTGGGGTGGAGAGTGACGTCACAGCTCCCGAATTAAATTTGTTATATCTGCGAAAGGAAAACAGATACAGTGTTTGTTTTGACGGCACAAACCAGCACAAACCGAGCACAAACGAATGACACCGGTTTGGAGCGATTTGAAGGACATGGGGTGGAGAGTGACGTCACACAACCCAAAAAATAATAGGCTTGTTTGAGATGAGCAAAATCTGCGCAGAATCGATCACCGGTGATCAGCGCGAGATGCATGCCGGTTAGAAATGTGTCCGACTGCGCTCCGCCTTGCTCTGATGTCATGCTGACGTATGTCAAAAATCTCTCGCGAGCGCAAGGCGCACCTGTCGGATTCTGCAGTCGAGCGCAGTTGCTCTCCACCGACTGCAGGTGTGTTCGACATCGGCTGCGGCTGGATGCAACCGATCGGCGAGAGTAGCCGAGTGCAGGCGGGAGGAGCTGCAAACGGAGACGTGAAGTCGGACACTTTCTGGTTCTCGTAGTGACCGTTCACGTGGTGTTTGCATACTTTACCACAGCTGCAGTGAAATAAATGCAATATTTGCCAAATAATACACAGATGTTTCAGAGACATTTTCATTCAATACTTTATGTACTGCTTCATACAGCGTCTGTTTGAACAAGAATAAAGTTCAACATAAGCTACTATCAATGAAGTGGTGTCTACGTTTTTTTAATCAGTTTTAATTTGATAAATATGACACAATATATCATGACAACGACATGAAAAGAGTGTTCACTGTTATAATAAACTGATTTGAGAGCTTTAGAGGAACTAAAGGTGTTCGAATAAACACGAAACACACGTGATCGTTGTCATGCGGTGAATCCGGCCAATCGTGGAACAGTTGTGTCGTCATCAGCCCACGTGCAGCCCATGCAGCCGCTCTTGAGAAGCTGCGCTGGCTGAGTTCTCCGGCTACTCTCGAAACGGTCTCGCGGTACTTTGATGGCATACGTCACAGTCACGTGGCGTCGGCGCTGTATCAAGTCGGACAAAATTTCTAACCGGCATGCAGTGCTTCAAGTCAGCCGCCGATCGGTCTGCGCAGAGCTGCATGAAGTCGAACAAGCCTTGCGCTGATCAAAAGCATGATGGGAAACGACTTGCTGACGACACAGCTTAATGTTCATTGGTTTAAACAACTGTGATGTATTGTTCTCTTTTAAAATGTTTGATTTTAAAACTCTAATATCATGTTTTATGTGTATATGTTATGTGTGAATATTCCCAAACTATCTGACAGTGCAATCTCTTTGGGTTATGCAATTTGATTTTTATGAAAAAAACACACACACAAAAAAACCCCACATATGTCTGTATTAAAGAAAAGTTTATTGATAAACATGTATTTGGAATGGAATTAAATAACAAGTACTTTGGGTGTCTTGTTCATTTTATTTATTTTCATATAAAAGCAACAGAACTTTCGAATTACATCCAGTTTATTAGCAACACTGTGCACGAGCGTGAATCCCGTGAATCCCGCGATATCCATCTCTGATCTCGCAGGTGTCAGATCCACTACGAGAAGAGAGAACTGTCCGGCTTGCCTGCGCTTTTTTCACTCCTCCTCTCACTGCAGCCGCCTACTCTCGCATACATTTCAGGCGAGGCGAGGCGCATCTCAAACAAGCCTAATGTTCAATATCTCAAACACCAAACCAGCACAAACGTTCGTTTTTGCGGCACAAATCAGCACAAACGAATGGCATAGTTTTGGAAATTATTTCGTTTTATGGGGTGCCAACTTCACGGAGGTCACCAACCTCATCTTAGTGAATCCAAATCATCTTATCATCCAAAAACTCTAAAAACATTTTACCGGAAAGTTTTAGTTAGAATATAAGAAAACAATTATAAGCATAACGAGGCTGTAAAAGCGAACTGAACTTATCTGTTCAGCGTGATGATGTTTAATGTCCTCGACAGCCTCTGTAGTCCCATTAAGCCACTTTAGCAACCACCTTTTTCAAGACATGTAACCGCTTAAAAAAATCAAGAGCGGGGTAATACTGATGTGTTTTATGTTATTGAATAAAACGTGGAAGTGTCTTGATTTTGTGTTAACCATAGACTCATTCAGCCATTTAACCAAAAACCCATTGTCTTTGGGACGATGGAACCGGAAGTGCTAAAATGCTAACTCATTTCCGCATTTTGCCCAACAAATTTACCTCATACCTGTTCCACTCTATACTGTGTGCTCACTGTATATTACTTCACTAAAGAGCAAAAGGGCCTACACCTATACTTAATGCATTTCGGATAGCCATCCGCTTTGTTAAATCTCTTCCATTTACTTACCATGTGACTACCGGGAGCAGGTAGCCTAACATGTTCTCACATGATCAACATCCATACACTTGTTTCATCTGCAATGATCAGATACAAATCCATCTCAAATGCATTTCGGAGGGCATTTACATCTGGGACCCGTTCTTCATACATGGATTACTCAGATATCTGGGTTTTACAGTTGGCAATTTGACATGATACAGGATTGTTAGTTCTTCGAAGTTCAGGTGGTCCTGTTCCTTAAGATGATCCTTAAAGTCTGTCCCAGCCACTGCTACAAGAGTACCCTATTGAACCAGGAACAATAATAATTTTAAATTATAATAATAATAATAATTTAAAAATTAATTTAAATTAATTACTATCCCAACAATGGAATAGTAGTGTTATTCTTATTTATTTTTTATCTAAGGCTTTCTTATTGATATGTATTTATTGTATTGTTGTAGTGTATTTATTGTTTTCTCTTAACCATCAACCTGCTAGGGACTGCAGATGAAAATTAGCCTGTATGGCTAAATCTGGCACATTTACATTTTGGACTTTGTCCTCATGTTGATTAATGTGCATTGTCCCTTTTAAATAAATAAATAAAAAAAAAAAAAAAATTGAAAATAATTGTATGATGTTGTGGAGTCTATCATAAATACACAGATGAGAGATTTATTCGTAAGGGAATAATTACATAATTTTATTGGAGTCTTATACACATGATGTACAGTTAGTCTAAGCTGTGCATTCATTTGGACAGTGACAGCTATTGGATTGACTTGATGCAGCGCAGGAGATACAGATAAAAAAAGTCTGTCTTCTATGGCATTAGAATGGTTTTTTTGACCCATTCGAAACTTTAGACCTGTTGCTCTCATGTCTGTGGTCATGGAGTAATTTGAGAGACTGGTGTTGGCCTACACTGGACCCTTGCTGGACCACTGCTGGACCCCCTGCAGTGATCCTGTAGAGCAAATTGGTCTGTGGATGATGAAGTCAATATCGGACTGTGCTACATCCTGAAACATCTCGACAGACATGGGTCCTTCGCAACTTATTTGTGGTCTAAGTTCGGCCTTCAGTACCATCATGTCTGATCTTCTCACAGACCCAGCTGACCCAACAATGGAGTCATTCAGGTTGCTGGGCACTACCATCACTCAGGACCTGAGACATAGGCTACATTGTGAAAAAGGCCCAGCAGAGCTTGTACTTCTTTCGTCAGCTGAGGAAGTTCAACCTGTCACAGGAGCTGCTAAAACAGTTCTACTCCGACATCGAGTCTGTCTTGTGCTCATCTATAACTGTCTTGGTTCAGCTACCAAATCAGACATCAGGAGTCTACAACGTACAGTCAGGATGGCTGACATGATTATTGGTTCCCTCCTACCCCACCTCCAAGATTTTTACACCTCCAGAGTGAGAAAAAGGGCTAAGAAAATCACTTTGGACCCCACACACCAAGCCTCTTTCTCTTTGAAATGTTGCTGTCTGGCCTGTTCTACAGAGCACCGCGCACCAGAAAAGCCAGGCATAAGAACAGTTTTTTCCCTCAGGCTATATTCAGTCTGAACAGTTAAAACTCTCATAACTATCATAACTGTCCATTTGTACATAACATCTAAAAATTTTACATCTGTAAAAAACATCTTAAACTCTATATCTGTAAATAATATATCTGTACATTCATAAAACTATTATTGTTTTACTATAATAATAATAGTATAGTTGTTCATAAAACTATTATAGTTTTATGCTTCAGTTCGAGAAGTTATTTGTCTCCACGCCGTGCATTAAAATAGTTTAATGCACAGCTAGCTGTGGATTATCCCTAATGGTATTATGAAGAACCTAGGTATTTTAATTATTATACATTTGTTTATGTAATTTTTTTTATTAGTATTATTTGTAATATATTGTTATATTGTTAACAATATATATTTTGTATATTGTAATGAAGTTTATGAAGGCCAAAGGTAGCCATTGTCAATGAACAAGTAGGTGAGCACTTCACAATGTTAAAAGGAAAAAGTAATAAAAAGTCATGGGGTGGCTTTAATGTTAATGCATAAACCCAAGTAATAATAGAAAACTCTAACAATATGGATCATAAATTCAGTCAGAGTGCTGGTCACACTTACATGTTCTTAAAAAAAACATGATTGAGCTAGCCAGTTACAATTTACATTTGAACATTTTAAGAAGGATATCAAGTTGGCATACCTGTATAGAGATTACAATCTGTGTAGTAAAAAAGGAGCGCAACTGGAAGAAAACAAAACTAGAGGTATTTCGCGTTTCATGGAAGGAGAGCTCAATTGCATACAGAGAGGCCTTAAAAGCTGCTAGATCTGCTTATTTTTCAACCCTATTAGAAGAAAATAAACATAATCCTAGGTATTTATTTGAAACAGTGGCTAAACTAACGAAAAAGAAAGCTTCAAACCCAGAAGTTTCCAAGCAACACAGCAGTAATGACTTTATGAACTTCTTCACTTATAAGATTGATAATATCAGGGACAAAATTATAACTATGCAACGGTCTACTACAGTATCGCATCAGGGAGAGCATTGTAGTCTCTACTAAGGAAAAATTCGATTTATTCATTGCTATAGAAGAGGAAGAATTCGTTAAACTCGTTAAATCATCTAAATCGACAAAATGTATGTTAGACCCTATATACCGACTAAGCTATTGAAAGAGATGCTTCCAGAGGTCATAGATCCTCTTCTTAATATCATTAATTTGTCTTTGTCTCTAGGATACGTACCAAAAACTTTTAAGCTGGCTATGATTAAACCGCTTGTTAAAAAAACACAACTTGATCATACAAAATGAGTCAATTACAGGCCGATCTCGAATCTGCCTTTTCTGTCAAAGATACTAGAAAAAGCAGTATCCTCACAACTGTGTTCCTTTCTAGAAAGAAATTATATCTGTGAGGATTTTCAGTCCGGATTTAGACCGTACTATAGTACCGAGACTGCTCTCATTAGAGTCACAAATGATTTGCTCCTATCATCCGATCGTGGTTGTATCTCTCTATTGTTGTTACTCAATCTTAGTGTTGCATTTGACACCATTGACCACAACATTCTTTTAAATAGACTCGAACATTATGTTGGCATTATTGGAATTGCACTAGCATGGTTTAAATCATACTTATCTGACCGTTATCAGTTTGTAGCAGTAAATGAAGAGATGTCTTCTCGATCACAAGTTCAGTATGGCGTACCTCAAGGCTCAGTACTAGGACCGCTGCTGTTCACTCTGTACATGCTACCATTAAGAGATATCATTAGGAAACATGGAATTAGCTTTCACTGTTATGCTGATGATACTCAGCTGTATATTTCTTCACGCCCTGACGAAACTTACCAATTCACAAAATTAATGGAATGCATAGCTGATATAAAAAACTGGAAGACTAGTAATTTCCTACTACTTAATTCTGAAAAAACAGAGATTCTAATTATTGGACAAAAAACTTCCACATGTAATAACCTAGAATACTGTCTAACACTTGATGGCTGCTCTGTCAAGTCTTTGTCGTTGTTTAGGAACCTGGGTGTGCTCTTTGATACCAATCTTTCATTTGAAAGTCACGTGTCTAGTATCTGTAAAAACGCATTTTTCCATCTTAAAAATATATCTAAATTACACCATATGCTCTCATTGACAAATGCGGAACAATTAGTTCATGCGTTCATGACCTCAAGGCTAGATTATTGTAATGCTCTACTGGGTGGTTGCCCTGCACGCTTAATAAACAAACTACAGCTAGTTCAAAACGCAGCAGCTTGAGTTCTTACCAGAACCAGGAAGTATGACCATATTAGCCCTGTTCTGTCAACATTGCATTGGCTAAAATAAAATAATATTTTAAATTGGTTAAAATATTGCTGATTACTTACAAAGCACTAAATGGTTTAGCTCCGCAGTACTTAAGCGAGCTCTTAATGCATTATAGTCCTTCATGTCTATTGCGATCTCAAAAATCTTGCCAGTTAATAATTAATATCTAGAATATCTAAATCGACTGCTGGCGGTAGATCCTTTTCCTATTTAGCACCAAAACTTTGGAACAGTCTTCCTAACATTGTCCGGGAAGCAGACACACTCTGTCAGTTCAAAGCTAGACTAAAGACACATCTCTTTGATCTAGCATACACATAACACATTATAGACTTCTATAATCCAATGTTAGGCTGCATAGATTAGGTCAGCCGGAACTGGGAACACTTCCCATAAATCCTGATGTACTCGTTACATCATAAGAAGAATGGCATCTACGCTAATTTTAGTGTCTTTGTTTATCTCGAGGTTTTCCCGCAGCCTGCCGGATCCAGGCTATATCCAGATCTGACGAAGGACCTTCGCCTGGACCCGATGACAACGCAGTGCTAAAGTGCCAACTAGTCTCTCCCCTGTGAAGGATCCCTTTCCCACTCTACAGATAAAGCGTTGTCGGGATAATTTCGGTTTCTCGTATCTACCCCGAAGTGATAAAATTTTGTATCAAAATGTTAAGGCCAGACAAGTAGTTTAAGGCTTGGTTTGTAGGGAATTACAAACCTGCGCACATATATTCAAATGAATTAATTATAGAATTAATTCTTGATGGACACGTGAGCACCATCAGCGTTTCTCACAGGTTCGCGTTTAAAGTCTGTGTAGAGAGAACGATGTCGTCTCAGCGGCCTCTAATTTAATAACTAATGATCCTTACGACGGAAGTGAATCAATCAAAACTAGCTTTAGCTGGAAAATGTCTTTATTCAAGAACCGCTATAAAGCCAAAACAATCTCTGTTACCTTAAATCAGGAGTGTCCAATAATACTCCTGGAGGGCCACCATCCTGCAGAGTTTAGCTTTAACCCCAATTAAACACCTGAACCAGCTAATCAAGCTCTTGCTAGGCATACTAGAAACTTCCAGGCAGGAGTGTTGAGGCAAGTTGGAGGTAAACTATGCAGGACAGTGGCCCTCCAGGACTGAGTTTGGACATTATCTGTTTGTTACTGTAAAGCCGCTTTGAAACAATCTACATTGTTAAAAGCGCTATATAAATGAAGATGACTTGACTTGACTTGACTAGTATGGCTGAGCTCCAGAAAACCAATAATGAATACTTTCTGAGTATTCAGACCTGAAAAGAGCTGATCTATGTTAGCCTTTGGTGTACTGCATCTGATAAAATGGAAGCAATTTGCTCCATACCTGTGGGAACGTTCCAGGACACTCACTCTCTCTCTCTCTCTCTCTCTCTCTCTCTCTCTCTCTCTCTCTCTCTCTCTCTCTCTCTCTCTCTCTCTCTCTCTCTCTCATGTCTACTAAGCAAAGATCTGTCTGGTTTAAGGATTGGTGATGATCTTCATTCTGTTAAACTGACTGTGTATGCGGATGACATTACTGTAATTGTGAAAGAACAAAAATATATTGATATTATTAATTACAGTATTGGATTGTATGAGAGAGCATCATCTGCAAAACTCAATTGGGGTAAAACAGAAGCATTTTGGTGTAATGATAAAACAACAATGCCTTTACCAGTTATCCCTGAAAATGTTAAGTGGGAAGAAATTGGTTTTAAGTTTTTAGGAATTTGTATGGGTTCTGAAAACTACCAAAGAAAAAACTGGGAAGGTGTGAAGGACAAAGTTTGTGCCAGATTGTCAAAATGGAACTGGATTTTGCCTCAACTGTCAACAAGAGGAAGAGTGCTGGTTATAAATAATCTTGCCGCCTCTATCCTATGGCATGGATTAATTGTATTGAATCCACCAGAAGATTTTATTGGAGGAGTCCAAAAATTGTTTGTAAATTTTTTCTGGTCTGGACAACATTGGCTACGAGAGTCAGTTTTGTGTCTGCAGGTACATGAAGGAGGTCAAGGTTTTATGGATATTAAATCTAAAGTGGCTGCTTTTAGACTGCAAACTGCTCAGAGACTACTTTATCATCAGTCTCAGAACTGGATAAGAGTGGCTTGTGCCTTATTGAATCTAGTGGGACGGTTGAATTTGGACAGACATCTCTTTTTAATGAATTTAAAGGAGATTGATCTTAGTGGGCTCCCATCTTTTTATGCCTCAGTACTCAATGCATGGCAGATTTTTATTGTTAAAAGGGAGATTTCTGAAACACAGAGTCATTGGGATCTTGAAGAACCCTTAAGTCTCTTTTCCTGTTCTGCCACTAAAAGTTGGAGAATGTATTCTCCAAGATCAGTGTGGCTGTGGATGTAGGAGAGTGGCAGGAGTTTGAAGGTAGTCTGCTCTCTTTTAGGACGCCTGAACTTGGTCTTTTTAACATTACTTCTAAGAAAGCACTTTATTGTGTTTGTTTAAAATATCTCAATTTAAGAGCGTTAAACGAACTTACAGAAACTAAGTGGACTGAATTTGTTGAGTCTGGTACTTCCACAAAAGGTAGTTGGAGGTCCTTATATAAGAAACCAATTGAAAAACAGAATGGAGATTTGCAATGGCGAATTTCACATTGGATAATAGCAACAAATCGATATAAGGCACATTTGAATCCTTTGCAAGAGGAAGAGTGTTCTTTTTGTGGAATTTCAGAAATATATTTTTATTGGTTGTTCAAGGCTAAAAGACATGTTTGGTGTATTAGGAGAATTGAGTCATAGATTTGGTTTTCACTTTACAAATGGTCTTTTTGTTTTTGGACCAAAATATAGTGCCTCAAACAGGACACAAACAGTTTTGATCTATTTCTTGTTTGGTAAGGCTAAAATGGCAATTTGGCTGACAAGGAAGAATAAAACACTTCTTAATGGAGGAATTGATCCTTTACATATGTTTAAGGCTTTGGTAAAAAGTAGGTTAATTTTGGAGTACAAGTTTTATGACTCTTTTTTTTCTTTGTGGGGTACTAAAGGTATTTTATGTCAACCAAGTGAAGAGAGAGGTTATGATATAATGTTATGAATTGAAATTAATTTTAATGTGAGCAAATAACCTATTTATGTATATGTAGGTAGGACTTTTTTTTAATGCTTCTTGTGTAATATAATATTTATTGTTTTTTATAAGTGTCTGTAAATAAAAGAAGCTTAAAAGTAAAAAAAAAAAGTCTTCAAAAAGTTTTCTTTTCTCATGTGATCTTATGATAAACTTTGTTTATCAGATCAGTGGATTATCAGATCATCAGCCATTGGTAAACACACTGCAATTCTGAATCTATTTGTGTCAGCTGTGATGTGTTTCTCAAATATTCTTTTTCACTTCAAAATGGATTTGTATTGATTTGAACTTTGCCATTATAATTGACATTTGTTTGTTTGTCTGCATGCATGTGCTGAGAGGTAGTGATATACATGCCTCATAATAATATTATTTAACCGCTGCATGCCGCATGGCACTGGCCTTGCAATTCATATAAAGTTACAATGAGTCATCAAGGGGGCTGTGATGATAATGACTCAATTCTCAATTAAAGGTGCTTCTGTTCTAGGAATTTGTATTCCATCACAATTGTCTTTTATTTGAGAAACTCAATTTCCCACTGCCTGTTCAAGCACTAAATATAAAAATCTGCAGGAATAAGGGGGTTGTGGTAACTTACTACAAAACGTACAAGTTAATTCTCAGTAGGTCACTGTGTAAGTGAAACAGGTCAATTAAGCTCAAAGGGAATTATTCATTAATTTATAGGGAATTTTGAAGGAATTACTTATTTTACAGCTGAACAAAGGACTCGTTCAGTGCTAAATTAAATGGGCCATAACTATCAACTCTGTCATGGATATAAATATCCACTATAGTTTATCCGTTTATAATATTATAACTATAGTGAAAACATCTCGGGTTACCTGACTGTAACCCTGTTCCCTGAAAAAGCGGGAATGAGATGCTGCACTGACAGTGCTATGGGAAAACATCTTTGTTTGAGCAGTTGTGAAGTATGTGTGGCAAACACACCAAGAACTTGGCTTTAAGTAACCTCTGACAATGACGTCATTGGAATGCGCGCTCATGAGAGGCTATAAATAGACTATAAATAGCCTCATGAGAGGCTATAAATATAGGTGCGCTTTCAGGTCACTTTGTCTTAAGAGATATCCTGAACACGCCCACAGTGCGGCAATGCAGTGCAGCATCTTGTTCCCACTTTTTCAGAGAACAAGGTTACAGTCAAGTAACCCGAGACTGGAATGCCGTGCTGACAGCGCTATGGGAACGAGAACGCCGCCGCACTGGAAGTGTCTGGACCAGTCAAAGTTGTGTAGAGTGTGCGCACAAACACGAGAAAGGCCTCAGACATGAGCTTGGGATGTCGACTCAAGGGCATGTGAGCCCGGAGTAACATGAACATCCAAACTATAAAATCTGATATATGTGTGCGGAGAGGACCAGCCTGCCACATCACATACCTGTTTCAAGGTGGCGTCTCTTGTCAAAACCCTGGAGGATGCAACCACCCTGGTGGAATGAGCCCTAACTCCTAGAAGCGAAGCTTGACCACTCACTTCATAGTGGTTCCCAAACTTTTTGAAAGCATGGCACCCCTTTGTAGCATTTTTTCCCACGGCACCCCAACCCAATTAAACTAAGGGCCCTATTTTAACGATCTTTAATTAACAAAAAATAATAATAATATTGCACCATTGACTTTAGACCAGGTTTCAGTTGGTCAATGGCGCAGTCTATTTCTGTTGTCTCAAAATAGCAACGTGCCAACAATGCGCCAGAACACACCTCGTTTTCAGACCAGCACGCCCATGAGCGCACAAATGGGCACAAATCAGTGGTGGCTGCTGGTCTTTCAAAGAGGGGAAGCTCATTTTCGGCCTACATCATAAAAATTATTCATTTATTTATACGTAAATTCAATGTTCCTTTTCAGGAAAATGCTCTGTGAAAAATGAATGTAATAATATAATAAAGGTATAAATAATAATATAATAAATTATAATAATAATGCTACTAATAATGTTTTTAAATTATTTTAATAATTATTTTTGAATTATTACTAATAATAATATAAAAAATATATAAGTAGTAATATAATAAAGGTATAAATTATTGTGTGAAATGCATTATGAAAATTGGCTAGCAATTTCGACAAGCAAATACCAAGAAATAGGTTGCAGCAGTTTGTCTTTGAAAAATCTGCGATGGGACTGAGCTCAAACAGCTTCAACATCAGCGACTTTTTATTGTATGAAATCGCTGTCAATCAAAAGGAGACGCAGCCTTTCGACAGACCCTCCAATCATCACGAAGAAGCCCGGAGTCCAGGTCAGCCCACTCTTCATTCACCCCCAGAGAAGCTGAACTTCCGTGGGTGGGACATAATCGCAGCATTTATCCAATGACCGTCTAGTTTCGAAGCACTGAAAAAAACTGTTCAAAGCAGCCCCATTGAAGTCAATGGAAGCTGGGCTTCAACAGGGAAATGCACTGTGACGCTACAGGAATGTATGAGAAGGAAATCGAGTCAGCCAACCTGCTATATGTAGCTGATTCTGAACGAACTCGTCTTTGAGATGAACGTTTTCTAACGCATTTTTAGTCAATAAAATGTTAATACAATAGTACATATTTGACCATTCTTTTTTTGACATTATAGGGGAAGCCGAGCTTCCCTTGCAGTCTTAAAGAAATCGCCACTGGCACAAATGCATTTGCTATTTAAACAACGTGGCGCAGGACGTGAAAATGATAACTGCGTCGGACTGAAACTAGCAAAAAACACTTCTCAGGCAATTCAGCGACTGAGCTCGCTCGTTGGTGAGACGAGCTGTCAGGTTGACAGAGTCCAACTCCAAACTGAGAAAAGAGATCCTCTGCACGGGGGAGAGTTTGCTCTTTTCCCAGTTGACCTGAAGCCCAGATGTCCCTGTTTCCCTGGTCCGAATGAGCCAGCGCGATGGTCTGGTAAGCGCTAGCTAGGCCCTCAGAGACCGTGCAAGTCAGAGGGACCACAGACGTACCCTCAGTGGGGAAACAAGGTGGAGGAAAGGGAGCCGACTCGGAAGGCATCACGCCCCGAAGTGGGGTCTGAGTGTCTGAAGTGGGGTCTGAACAGAAATAAAACTGAACAAAGGATTCTCCACCTGGCCCTCCTCCTAGGGAGGGAGTGGTGCAGTCACCAGCTCCTGAAGAGCTGTCCCCTCCGTCTCTAGGTCACCCCTGGGTCTGGCTGGGGTTGAGACGGGCTGTGCCGCTCTCCTGCTGCCGGCTCCATGCTGCGGCCTAGGTGGAGGCTGCTGCTGAGGCCTTGCGGGAGTGGAGGTGGAAGCCGCAGGGGGGCACCCTTGGCGATTGTGTGGAGGAAGCAGCAGGCCGCAGGGGCAGGATGTGTCTAATCACCTCCGTCTGCCTCTGTGCAGCCGAGTTGGGCAAAAACAGTTGGGTAAAGCTCTCGACCATGTCGCTGAAGAGGCCGGCTTGGGAAATCAGGGAGTCGTGAAAATGTCTGTCAAGCTCCCTCATATCCGCCAGGTTCAGCCATAAGTGCCGTTTTTGGACCACCAAAGTGGACATTGTCTGGCACAGGGAGCGCACAGTGACTTTCGTGGCCCGTAGGGCGAGGTCTGTCGCTGTGTGCAGCTCCTGCAGCAAACCTGGGTCTGAACAACCCTTGTGCAACTTTTTGAGAGCCTTGGCCTGGTGTACTTGCAGGAGAGCCATGGTGGAGGTAGCCTGTCCAGCGGTCCTGTAAGCCTTGGCAGCAAGCACTGGCGAGAACTTACAGGTCCTGGATGGAAGACGTGGATTTCCCCACCAGGCGGCAGCACTCTGCAGACACAGTTGCATCGCTACTGCGCGCTTCACCGGGAGGATCAAGGGTAGTGAGGGAGGGAGAGAGACCAGATCGGTTGCGATGGGACAACGGGGCCTGCCACGATCTGAAAGTCTCTTCATGCAATTCCGGGAAGCATGGCACAGAGAAACCGAGAAACCAATCATCCAACCTCGAGCGTTCGGGACACAGTGGAGGCGTCCACTGGAGCCCGACTCTCTCGGCGGCCTGGGAAAGCATGGCCGTCAGCTCGGGCAACGCTACTCTCCCGAAGGGGGCTGCAAAGCCGAGTCTTCATCCCTGGAGGACTCTAGCCTACCCTCCGATGAAGCGGTCGACATCTGATCCTCCACTGGAGCCCCGAATGAAACGCTAGGTCCCCAATGAGAAGGACCAGCAATCTCACCGGGAAACTCCACAGTTTGCGACGCGCTAGAGGAGTGAGGGGGCCATGGAGATGACTCGGCGGCTGGGGCCTCACTGTGATCCTCAGGTCACCCTGGCTATTCACCGAAGTAACCCTGTTCTGAACACCAGAACAGGAACTAGATCGGGGCATAACAGAGTGGACTCTACCTTTTTGCAGGTTATCCAGACTCGACCGCAACATTGTGATGGTCATCTTCCCGCAGTGGGTGCATGACTCATCCACAAACGCTACCTCAGCATGCTTTAAGCCCAAACACATGAGGCAGTGATCGTGACCGTCAGACGAAGCCAGGTAACGACCGCATCCAGAAACACACGGGTGGAATGACATCTTTAAAAAGACGCAGTGTCACACCTGTGCTGCTCTTTTAAGGAAATTGAAACTTTTTAAAAGTTTTTTTTTAACTTTTTTAAAGTGCTGAAGCGCACAGGGGAACCGGCTGCCAAACAGGCTAAGCAGGAATTTGAAGTGCAGCCTGCAGCTGTGTTAGAGAAATGCTCTTTTAGAAAGCTGAATAAACAGCAGGAAATTTGCACTCTTTCAAGTGACCACCGCTGCAGTGCCATCACACCAACACCAACGGAGAGCTTCCCAGACTCGTAGACACTTCAAATGATGAAACGCTCGGCTCCAAAGCGAAAAGGTGAATGGGCTAGATTAGAAGGCTTCTTTATATATCAAATCTTGCCTGCCAATATGCATTGGCTTGTTTAGTTACACTTGAAGATGACTGGGCTCTCAGGCAAGATCCCAATTCGTTGGTACGTTCCGACGTGCCATCAAACGTGACCAACTAAAAAAGAAACTTAATTCTCTTTAGCAGAGCAAAAGAGAATTTCTCTGATTAGCACGATGATATCATCTTGGATGTCTCATTTGATCTCTGATGTTTTCGTACGAAGCAACGTACGAAGACTATTGACTATGAATTCCCATCTAAACCTGTATCGCACACTTCTAGAGTCCTAATGAGAAATCAGATCAAACTTGCTCAGGTCAGGTTTGAGTCCATGCTGCAAGCATGCTGGTGTTGGGAACTTATTATTCCTTCATCGAAGCAAAAACCAGGAGACTTGAGATGGATCTTATAAGCAGAAGAGATTTATTCTTCTAAGTCTGTAGTCTGTAGTTCATCATCATCAAGACTAACTCAAGACAGTTGCCTTGCAAATTTATAGACATTTAGGGGGAGGGATTTACATTGAGGTTGAACAAAGCATGCAAATTAAGTATACAGGTTTAGGTAAAACACCCTAGACTGAACGTCTGGCCAATTCTAATTCAATCAGCATAACAGTCTATTGCATTGCAAATTGCATAGACGAATCATTTGTGTGCTAATCCCATCAGTCTGAGTGATACTGGGACTCAAAGAGCCATTAAAGACAAAGGTGCGTCTTGGGTCTACTGGCTCGAGCCATTAACGAAGAAAACAGGTCTGGTAGAAACTGTTGATACCATTATCCTAACCTAACCTTAAAATGCTAACTTCAATATACTCAACTTTTACTGTTGCAAACTAAATTAAACATTTAATAAATTTGTAATCCAACATTTCCCCCTTTGAGAGTTCCAATAACTCTCACATAATATACAAATGTATACACTTAAAAGTTAATTCTTGTAACTTGTGTAAGTTACAGGCACATAGCATATGTTCATTCTTGTAACTTGTGTAAGTTACAGGCACGTATAACTTATTCTGTGTTGTGTCCTTGATTTACATGAGTGTCATAGTTCTTCTCAAAACCATAACTGTTGACACCTGCGACGCAGGGTGTAAAATGTCATATAAACTACATGATGACACAGAAAACCATGTAGCATAAGAGTGGAAGTCTTGAAAGTCCATGGCGTCTGAATTGCTGTGAAGTCTGTTTCCTGTAGAGTCCATTTCCCACGTAGAGTCGCTCTGATGACTCGTCCCTCATGAGGCTTGTTCATGGAAATCTGAGGTGATGCTTTATACCAGTATGGCGCTTGTGATGACATCATGGCATACACACATACCTGTAACATAATAAAACAAAGAAACGGCAGACCAGCAGTATTCATGCATGGACTTCATTCTTCCATAAGTCACACATGTTCTGTGTTGATTTTCTGTAATTGCATGTTGACACAGAAACAAACATGCAATTAGAGTCCGTGAAGTCTCTGCATTGTGTATTTTTTCTTTTTTTTCTTTTATGGTTGGAACTCATTTTCTCGTGAACAAGTTTCTGAACCATGAAGAATTATCTTCAGCCATCTGGTGTAATTTTGTTGAAAGATCAAGAATGTCTGTTGACATTAACCCGATGCAGCACTCATGTAATGGTGCAGGCTTGTAGTCTTGATCATGTCGATGGATGACTGAAGGTTTTGTATGTGAGTCTCTGCGTTGTGTATTTTTCTTCTGTGTTGGTTGGCTCGGCAGTGGGTCTAGGTGTTTTCTTGAGGTGGTGGCTTCATATGCAGGTGAGGAGGTCGGTGCATATGGATCTCGGGACTAGTGTTGCTTTCGTCAACGAAAATTATGACGAAATATTGTCGTCAACGAACCTTTTTCACCTGACGAAAACGAGACGAGACGCAACGTAAATGCTGGTCATGTGACGATGACTAAAATAAATGTATAATGCAATATCGTTGACGAATAAAAACGAGACTAAATGTGGTTTAACAAAATAAAAACTATGCTAAAATGTCTCTTCATTTTCGTTGACCAAAACGAGACGAGACGAAATGTTATAACGTCACGACGAATGAGAGAGTTGTGCGTGAACCCGTTTATATACTGTCTATGGCGTGAACCCATAGCTTTGTCGGCTTTAAATTCTGGTTTGCGATCTGGTCACCCGATTATCAGCAAATTTAACTATATTATTCCATTAGTTATTCCATTAAAATGTCTCATTGATATAGGCCTATTTGACACATTCATAATCATTACTTTTGCCGGTTCTTTTGACAGCTGTTATGTGTGTTATTGGCAGCATCACCCTCTGGTTACATGAACGCGTCACCACCGCATCAGCACAGAAAACATGGAGTTTATTTTAAAGAATAATCGCACAACCTATTCGATATTCTATAATTAAATAAACTAATCGAATATTCAAAAAACGTGACTCATCCCTGCATGGAATCTCTTTCTTTTCCCAAATCTTCACTCACGTCTCACCCATTTTCTAAGGGGATTATAAACGTTTCTTCATTGTTAATAAGGCCTATTATATTCGTATTCTTTACTGTGGTAAAGTAGAAAACGCTGTAGGACAGATAGCCTACATTTGTACTTGAATGTCAAATTCTACAGTTTGTGCTTGTTATAGACATGGTAAGGCGCGTCAAGTTTAGTTGTAAAACGCGTTTCACACGCGCGGGTGATTTTTTGTTTCACTTTCTCTGGCAGCGCAATCTCAAACATAGCCTAAATATCTCGCCCTTGTGGAGGATAAAATTCGCTCTTCAGACCATTTTACATCAAGTTGAAAACATGAAGATATCAGAAAAGAGATCGATGGACTCTTTCCTGCTCGTGTCCCACATCCCTCTCAAAGCGCATTGTGGTAGGCTATATCACGCGTCTTTGTGTGGAAATATAAAACGAGTTTTTATTTTTTTAAACAACCCCCCCACCACCACCGCTGGTAGTTGGTCCATTACCAACAAACTGCCACCGCCACAGCCCTAAATATAATAAGATAACCTTGTTTGAAATACTATATTGACTGGGTTAAATATCATTGCATTACTAAATAGAGACTAAAATACAATTTTCATTGACTAAAACTAGACTAAAATGTCATCAGTTTTCGTCGACTAAAACTAGACTAAAATGTCATCAGTTTTCGTCGACTAAAACTAGACTAAAATGTCATCAGTTTTCGTCGACTAAAACTAGACTAGACTAAAAAGAGTATGAACGTGACTAAAACTAATAAAAACTAAAACGACAGCTTGACACAAAGACTAGACTAAAACTAAAAGTAAAACAGGCCGCCAAAAACAACACTACTCGGGACAGCCATCAAGTGGTATCTGCACAGAGGAAGAGAGAAAACAAAAGACGACAGAGCAGTATTTGTCCAAACACTAGGGTTGTAGCAGTATTTGTTTAAACACTAGGGTTGTAGCGTTTTCAGAGTCTGCTGTTGTTGCTTCATTCTTTCCCTACTTCTTATTTGATTTGACACCT
This sequence comes from Squalius cephalus, assembly GCF_949319135.1. Taxonomy (NCBI): domain Eukaryota; kingdom Metazoa; phylum Chordata; class Actinopteri; order Cypriniformes; family Leuciscidae; genus Squalius; species Squalius cephalus. The sequence goes on along the minus strand of NC_137122.1, from coordinate 45,547,065 downwards.
ATGGACCAGTGAGGTAAGGATGGACTAAATGGGGAAAGGCCTATGAGGTAGTGTCTTCACCCTGGGTTCACCCCCGAACGCCTGTTGCGTTCAGTTCTTCCCAGGGCACCTCACTTGTCCGTGTGTCCTATCCTGTCCCTGTAGAAGGGGGAAACAACTGTACAGTGTGTGAGAAAATTGCCACATTTCCATTCTCCAGTGAAACATCAGTCCTAATAGGCATCATAACAGAGGTGTCTGACTGGAATATTCTGTGGTATAACATTTAAGGCTGTGAGTCTTACTTAATGTCTCCCAAAGAAAGGCTGAGACAGTCACTTTCCTTTTGTTCTATTAAACAAAAATAAGTCTTTCATCTTTGTTGTGAGTTACTGGGGAAATTAAGCACTCACAGCCTAAATGGTTAACACCGTATCAAGTTGCCCCACGAGTTTAACGAAGAGGGAAGGGGCTGCTTCAGAATAGCAAGCAGGCTGAGCAGAAGCTGAGTAACCTTGTTAATTTCTTTAAAATTCTTTTTGCTTTTCCTACACTCATTCATCCAATGGCCAGGTTTACCACAGTAATTACAGCTGCCCTCTCTCTTAGGACGTTTGCGTTTCTGTTCATTCTCTGTGTTGCCCTTAAAGGATGCTGCTGCAATTTTTACTCTTGCCTTGACATCAGAGTCTCTTTCCCAAGTAGCTAACCTGTCCAAGTTGTTTTGCAGGGTTCTACTGGACCATGTTAATTCTAAGTAAGGCAATGCATTTTTATGTTCTGACAGAAGACCCTGAAACCATGCGCGAACGAGGGGACCATTATCATCTAGCACCTTCTCTGAAGTGTCAGCAATCCCACTGTAAGCTGCAGCGGTCTGGCAAAATCTTTCTGTGTACTCGCATACAGTTTCACCCATCTTCTGTACCAAACTAGTGATCTTTGACCAGTCCACGTTTGGTCCAACAATGTTCGTTAACACTCTTAGAACTCCCTCTCTCAATTCATCTTTTCTGGCATTTTGAAACTCAGAATTGTTTACAGCACTTTCAAAATCATTGAATTCTGACTCAGTCAAAATCTGTGATATTAGCTGGGTGACTTCAGCTAGAGACATATCGTAGAGCCGCATTTTTTTGGACAACTCTCTCCTAAACTCAGAAAAATTTCTTTGCACTGATGGCAAACTTTCAGCAATTCTCTCAATATCTTTAGGACCTAAAGATGTTTTGACTGCTTGTAGCTGCAGTATGGGGGTTGCAAATGGAACTGTATCAACACCTTTTCCCTGAGGCTTTTGTCTAGCTCCACACACTTCAACTGCATTTACATCTGCATTGACATTGTCCTCTATTCTATCAAAAGACTGTAAATCAGGATAGCTTTCATCTGACTGTTGGTCTTCTGAGTCACATTTGGTTGAGGCCTTGTTATGGCCCACCTTTTTCGTGAAACAGGACACTTGAGTATGCAATTGTTTGTTCTGTTCTTTTAACTTATCAGTACAACGAGCTTGTTCTTGTACAATGGATAAGCTAAATTCTCTGTGACAGAAGATAATACCTTTCACATTTTTCTTCCTGATACATGCACCCAACACTTTCTTGCAATCTTCAATTGACCATACTTTGTCTGCATCAATGCCAAATTTTTTTGTCAAGTTCAATCTGACTTCCTCAGTCACGATTGAGTCCATGTGCTCTCTTAACAAAGACTTAAACTCATTGTCTGTCCATAACGGGCTAGCTAATCCACCTTTCTCTTTAGTGGGAATCAGCCTAGCTTTCCTTCTAACCATTTTGTGACTTCCTTTGTTACTTCACAATCACAAAACACTAAAACTTCTCTCTTCAACAGAGGGTACACTTGTAAACTTTCCAAATTACAAACACTTAACACTTAACTTCCCTGCCGACAAGAACAGAGGATAAACAAAATAACTAGCACATAAAGCTAATCCTTCTCTGCCTAAAGCAAAGGATACAAAATATTAGCACATTATGCTAACCGTCCCTGATAAAGCAGAGGATAAATCTTCAATAACTTCACTAACAGAGGATAAAACAATATTAACATGTCATGTTAATCTTCCCTGACTGGCAGAGGATATCTTTCATCTCTAAAAGCAAACTTTTAGAGGATAACTTAGTCAACCAAACTCTACAGCTGTTTGTTAACTTCTCTGAACGGCACAGAGGAAAAAAACAAATTTGTACTGGTTTGCAACGGTTCTTTGAATGGAGTGAAACTCACCAACCCTTGGTTGTAAAGGAAGATTCAGTCTGGAAATCTTTGTTCAGCTGGAAGTTTCGCTCTGGATTCCAAAAGATGCAGTCTGGAAAGCAGATCTTTGTTTGAGCTTGAAGTTTTCAAACTGGAGGAAGTTGGAAAGATTCAGTCTGGCAATCTTCATTCTTTGTTGAGCTTGAAGTTTCAAGATTCAGATCTTTGAGCTCAAAGTTCTTTGAGTTTCCTTTTTCTCCATCCGGGTCACGGCACCAAATTGTTGGGAACTTATTATTCCTTCATCGAAGCAAAAACCAGGAGACTTGAGATGGATCTTATAAGCAGAAGAGATTTATTCTTCTAAGTCTGTAGTCTGTAGTTCATCATCATCAAGACTAACTCAAGACAGTTACCTTGCAAATTTATAGACATTTAGGGGGAGGGATTTACACTGAGGTTGAACAAAGCATGCAAATTAAGTATACAGGTTTAGGTAAAACACCCTAGACTGAACGTCTGGCCATTCCTAATTCAATCAGCATAACAGTCTATTGCATTGCAAATTGCATAGACGAATCATTTGTGTGCTAATCCCATCAGTCTGAGTGATACTGGGACTCAAAGAGCCATTAAAGACAAAAGGTGCGTCTTGGGTCTACTGGCTCGAGCCATTAACGAAGAAAACAGGTCTGGCAGAAACTGTTGATACCATTATCCTTACCTAACCTTAAAATGCTAACTTCAATATACTCAACTTTTACTGTTGCAAACTAAATTAAACATTTAATAAATTTGTAATCCAACACTGGGTAGTATTAGCCTGGCTAACGTCAGACCACTTTCTCTTTGAGACGTGGTCTGGGAACCACGTGTACATTTTCTCGTATTTGAGGCGTGGTTTACGAATGCCAAGAGCCGTTTATTGGGCGCTACGAATGTCTATCAAATGCGCCTGTCCGCAGCTCATAGCCAATCATTTCAAATTATACCAGATGACGTATGTAGAGCGACAGATATTCAACGAAGAAGACGACGATGGGTCAGATTTATGTGTACACCAGAGAGTCCTGCACGGGTCCGATTTTGTAAATCCGCACCCGACCCGTTTTCCAACAGCAGCACTAATAAAAATCTGCACCGACCCGCTTAAAATAGAACCGACACGCACCCGAAATAAAATCAGTTTAGACTATCACATTATAGACACACTTACAAACATTTTTATTGGCAGGTCATACAGAAGTTATTACACGACCATTAACACAAGGACAACTTCAGCCGAAGCTGTCAAAAGGCCGATACATGAAGAACATGGCTAACGTTACCACACAAATCGAACAGACGCGGCTACAACACTAGGCCTATATGCCACACAATTTCGTCTAGCCTACATCTGACAATTTTGGGTTCAAACACACCCTGCACACCACACATACTTAACAGTGTTAAATATGAAAAATACCGTTCGATAGAGCTGCTTTGTTACCAGTTATCTGCGTGCTTCCTCAGCGATGAAGTTCCACATTTGCGGCTATCCAACACGAAAATGTTTGCAGCAAAGCCTTTCACAATATTTTCTTCAGATAACTCCAAATTTCTCCCACACACTAGACTTGATTTTTGATGACGTATTGTCGACAACTTTACAATCTCCACTAGCTATTCTTTTCTTCAACTCCTCAGCATCCATCTTGACGACTGCAAGCAGAACGCGCGCGCGCGGTTGTGATGCATTTTTAAAAGTGGAAGTAGCCTAGGTTAACGTTATAGATCCTGGGAGGGCGTGGCGCGTCGGCACAAATAAACTGATGTGGATTTTAAATTATTTTATCAACTTGAAATACAGGCATATTTTTGTAGATGTGTTCCTAAAAATATGCATATATTTTTACGTCTGTCATGTTGGATCCATAGATAAACACGTCATCGTCTTCCTGCTCCCTCCCCGTTCTGTGATTGGTTCCCTATTTCAGGGGAAAAATTAGTCCATGGTATCCAGACTACCTTGCAGCGTGAATAAAATCGCGCTGCTCAAGGCAGTATGGGGAAACCCAGGCTAGGGTAGTATAGTATAGTTGTCACAAGCAGGTTGAAGCAGAGATGCAGGACCTAGATGCAGCAGTGTTTATTAAACAACCTCAAAACTCACAAACTGGCTCAAAGAAACAGAACCACCAATGAAACACAACATTGACATCAAGTAGAAATATTCAACTAAGAACCAAGACAGACAACTAAACAGGACAAAACACAGGGCTTAAATACACAGGGACTTAATCAAAGAAACAAGACACAGCTGACAAGACTAACAAGGTAATGAATTAACAGGTGATGGGAAAACAGACACAGGGAAACTTGAACAGGGGTCCGTTCTTCGTACGTCGCTAACTCACTTAGCTGGATTTGATTGTTGGCGATTTGGTATGATCTTGGATTGTTTGGTTCTTCAACGCTCATCCTGGACTTGCTGTCATAGCAACATGTGCGCAAACTTAAACCTGCTCGGGAGCAGGCTTATTTCATGTTAACAGGATTAGATCCCGGCTTCATTAGCGGAGCTGATATGGGAAGTCCAGCGCAGCGTGATAGTGCACTTTCTTTCTGAAATATATATTTTTTCTCGTGATTCATGAGATTGTCGTTTTTTGTCGCTTTTATGTTGAAAAAACAGTTTTAGTTTTTTTTTTTTTTTGTGCCATTTCCAAGCCACTTAAGACCCAATGTTGTAAAGCAGTTTTTTTTATTTTTTTTATTTTTTTAGGCTTTCATAATTTTTTATGAAGATCATACAATCATGACCATGCCGATTACAGATATGTCACTCAGGCTTCACTAACATGATTGGTACCATAGACTATAGGCTACCATAGACTGCCATCAAGGCCTCAATGAAGGGGATTATGTGAACAGAAAGGGGATTCACAATGTAAATGTGCAGCCCAGTTACTATTGTGATTCTTAATATTCCAGATTAGTAATATTATATCAAATAAAAAAAAGGCAGTTGACTAAAATCTTCCATATCACAAATGTGAAAGCAAAATGGCCAGGATCTGTGCATGACTTAAGCATTTTCAGAGATTCACATTTATGCACATTATTTGAAAGTGGTAAGAAAAGTTCCACAATTAAATATCAAGCTCACTGTATTACATACACTTATGCTGATCCTAACAGAACTGCATTTTTTTTCATAGGTGATTATGACATGTTCCTGCCTGCAGACAGGTGTTTTATGACCCCATTCCCTGACCCAAACCAGTTACAATGCAGCTCTAGCCAGGACAAGGGCACACAATGAAATGAACTTTGGCTAAAGGGAAGATTTCAGTGTCTGAAAAGTCTGAGGGTTGCACACCTGACAGGGCCTGTGACATTTTTGCATGTGCCATATTACACAACATTGCCAAAAAACCCCCACTTTTCATTAAATGTTTAATAAAAGACAAATATGCTTAGTTCCTTGAGTTTTATTTCAGTTGTTCTTTGTAAAGAAAAGCCAGTGGTCAGGTGCCTGCAACAAGAGATATTAGACACATGCCTCATGCAACAAATAAAAAGGAAAAGTTGGCTATACACTGCCCACCTGTAGGCCTATGTCTCCTCTGTCTGTGCAGACACTTCTGTAGGCCTTTCTGTAGATGTGGAATCCTGCAACTTATATTGCAGCCATAAAGCATACAAGTATAAATTAAGTAAAGTTATTTATGCACTTGCAGGTTCCTCCATATGACAGTTATCTGAGAGGGTTTATTCACTGTCCAGTGCAATGGAAACAAATGGACATTACAAAGTCTTATACTTTCTTTCCTTTGGAAAGTTAGAAAATATCCACTTACTGCACATATTTCAGCCACCACTTTCTTGGGAACAGATACAACTGTTGGTGTATTATGTAAAAGTGCACAAAAGAGGAAAACACAATGTCATTACAATGAACTACACTCGGGAAAAATGTGATCAATAACTCATGGCAAAATATTTAACATAAGTTTATCAGTTTTCACTTTCACAAGTCAAAGCAATTCATCATTACTCAAGATTTAACAGTTGAAATGACTATACGGCCTTAATTTAATGCAGCAGAAATGATTTTACAGTGTAGGCTACTAAGATCTTTTCTTTCTTTTTTTTCTCAGCCTTTTTCTTGGTTGCTTTTATAAACAGACAACCATTTATTTAACAGTGCCTTTTATAAAAGAGACTATATAACTAAAAATTACCATTATGTAGAATATTTTTGTACTTCACTTTTATTTGTTATATGTGTGGTGACTCTGACATTACAATGAACAAAGTAATTATGCAATTATTAAAATACAAATATATAGGCTAATAAGTGATAAAAACATCTAACATGGCCACTTCTAACGGATTTAAATTGTCTGCTACTTTTTGCCAGCCCTCTCTCCTTTTGCAGACTTTGAGGTGTTCCCTGGCGTTTTGATTAAACATTAAAATTCCGAATAAACTTTTTATAAACTACTAGGTCTTGCACTGCTGAGGAGAAAAACTGTGCGCGCTCTTTGGCCACGCTGAACAGCCAATAGCAGCGTTGCTGATCAATGTTTATCGATACATATCCCCTTTTAAACAGCTCATGAACGCACAATTATCTCAGATAACTCAATCCAGCTATACTAATCATATCCGGCAAGTGTGTTCGAAGAACCTAATTAGCCAGATCATGATTAGCACGATGATATCATCTTGGATGTCTCATTTGATCTCGGATGTTTTAAGCAACGTACGAAGAACGAGCCCCAGGAAAACAAATTAGAAGCAAACTCAAAACATAGCAAACAAACTCAGGCCACATTTACACATAGCCGAGTATTTAGAGAAACTAATACCCCCCCCCCCCCCCCCCCCCCTCCGTTTTCAAAAATAACATTGTGCACACATCTTTTTCAAAAATGTTGTAATTTACATCAACCCGCATAAATATGCTGTTGAGCGCCATCATAACTATGCCAAACCTATGGGTGGCAGTGTAGGGAGAAGGATAAAGCCATGCAAGCCAATCAGAACTGTAAACATAGGGCGCTCACATTACGTTAAGCATTTTCTGGCGCATAATGTGACGTTTGAGAACCTAAAACCCCGTTTCTCCCAGTTGACACGGCAACACATAACCGGCGTTATCAGAAATCTCCACTTTGGCCGGAGTTTTTGGCAGGGAAATATCAAATTATAATAGTGTAGTGTAGAGTAGTGCAGAGTGTAGTGCAGTGTAGTATAGTGTAGTGCAGAGTAGTGTAGTGTAGTGCAGAGTAGTGTAGTGTAGTGTATTGTAGTGAACACATGCAGAGGCTGAAGGGAGATTAACATAATATTTCTAGCAGAAATGCAGCAAAATGTACTTGATGAATTCACACAAATAAATTTAAATAAAATAAATTTAACTCATCAATCAATTCTCCTTCACTCATTTAAGTTGTTATAAATGCATGTGTTCATTTTTCTAATCCAAGCACAATATGCCCTGAAATAGATAGTCGGCTTGAAAATCAGGTTTGTCATTTAGTCCAGTCAAAGCTATCATTATTAATTTACCATTTAAAGAAATCTAACAGCTTGGCTTTACAGAAGGCCTGTCAGAGACTGAAAGCTGAGTTCCCAAATCTGTCAATGTTTAGCCACAAAGCTGTTTGCGGCTTAAACCCATATTTTCCATCAAAGACCCCATTGTCATCAAGTTATGATGTCTTTTCCAGAGTCAAATGATGTTTATGCACGGACGGCAGCCTCACAGAAGAGCAGAATCAGGCAGTTTTCTTGGATGAAAGGAAGTGACTGTGACTAACAGCCATCTGGATGATGCTGTGTGGCGTGAAAGCAGAGGGGTCTTTTCAGTTTTTGTCTGTGCAAATGGCCACTCACACGCTGATACAGGAATTCTAAGGGGAGAAAAATCTAAACAGTGCAGTGGTGGCTGACAGAGATAATAACTGCTTACACACACACACACACACACACACACACACACACACACACACACACACACACACACACACACACACACACACACACACACACACACACACACACACACACTCAAATATTACTACTGAAGACACATTGTGATTCCATGCTTATGACTATGGTCAACAATCAGTATATAAACAACTATATTCAAATGTCAAATAACCAAAAACCATTAGACATATCCTGTGTTTTAAAGCCTTACATATTCAAGGCACCATGTATCAATAGAGGAAATAGGAGAAGAGTGTTCAGTTATGAAAGAGATGGAAAAATATCCATGTTTTTATTGTATAACAAAGAATGGCACGAGGTAAACATTTAGTTCCTGAGACCATATGGTTTGTATATTCATCAGAGTTTAGGTTTTAAATTGTGAATGTGTGAACTCTTGAAGAAGATTAAAACTGACTTGGATGAGATCAAAGTCATTGGAATGCATTCTCTAATTTACAAACCTCATTGTGCAAGAAGTTTAAATGTTTATATATGCACTGCGTCTGTTTTCAAATGAGATTATTGGAGTTGACTTTGAGTCAGTACAAAGTCAGATCAAGGCCTCTATCAATCAAACTCTATTTTCCAAAGAAGCTGAATGTACTTCATCTCAAAATGTCATCTCTCAAAAACCTGTGGAAATAAAATTTAAATAAAATAGTACTATTTCACTAAATAGATAAAAATGTAATTGTTATAGTTTAAATTATGATAATTTTTTATCAAAATAATTATTGTGATCTTGTGATTGTGAAATTATTGTGGCCAGTAAGTGGTCAATCATTGAAACGATTTCTCCTAAAACACGGACTCATTCAAAAACAAAACAGGTGAATGTCGTTATGACTGAGTCATTAGGCTTGTTCGACTTGAACCGGCGCTGCACAGACCGATCGGTTTATGACATCAAAGTACCGCGAGAGCAGTTCAAAAGCATAAGGAGCCGTCTACTTTCTATGGGCTCTCGCGGTACTTTGATGTCATTCACCGATCGGTCTGTGCAGCGCCGGTTCAAGTCGAACAAGCCTTTTGAAACATTCAGTCAACTGATTCAATCTAATGAGAATTGTGTTTTTATGTCATTGGCTGCGTTTACACTTGGCATTAAAGGGTTAGTTCTCCCAAAAATGAAAATTCTATCTGTAATTACTCACCCTCATGTTGTTCCAACCCCGTAAGACTTTCGTTCATCTTCGGAACACAAATTAAGATATTTTTAATGAAATCTGAGAGCTGGCTCACTCCTCCATAGGCTTCTATGGGATCGAAACTTGCCGGCCCAGAAATGTTAGTAAAGACATCGTTAAAATAGTCCAAGTGACTACAGTGGCTCAACTATAAGTTTATCAAGCGACGAGAATACTTTTTGTGTGCAAAAAACAAACAAAAATAACAACTTTATTCAACTATTCGTTTTCTTCTGTGTGGGCCTCTGAGTGAGTTCACGTAGTGTAACAACCAAGCGGCAACCTCCCTGTCTCTCTCTTGAAACCAACATGGAAGTGAATTAAACGGCAATTCATCAACTGGCCGCTTGAGGCTGGCTGCAAAAGTGAGTCAAATCTGCATCTCCCCATGTTGAAATGCCCAACTTTACAGCAGAAAAAAACATGTTTACAGCCTGGAGCAAAAAGTGGCTTTGGTCTATACAGCTAATTTTGCCCTTCATGACAACTGTGAGGGGGATTTTTTTTTTATAACTTATTCGTTTAAATTATATTAAGCCTTAAATTTCTGCATAATTAAGGGTGTGTCCACTTTTGAGTGACAGGTGGATTCCCGCTACTGTGGTCATTAGTCATCATTAGCCGTTTGTCTGCTGTCTGTTAGCTGTCACGTTACCTCAGCTAATTGTCTGACTGTAAAAATAAATAAATTCGGGAGTGACGCGCTGCCAAGATGGCGACGGTCGGCTACACCCACTTTAGGCTTCAGAAACCTACGGGTGACGTCACGGACACTACGTCCATATTTTTTTACAGTCTATGGTACTCATAGCTCACTATTGGCCAACGCTGGTCATGTGTGTGATGCGTGAGCCTATGTGGTGGCGTTTTTACGCACAAAAAGTATTCTCGTCGCTTGATAAACTTATGGGTGAGCCACTGTAGTCACTTGGACTATTTTAACTATGCCTTTACTAACTTTCTGGGCCGGCAAGTTTCAATCCCATAGAAGCCTATATGGAGGAGGGATCCAGCTCTCAGATTTAATCAAAAATATCTTAATTTGTGTTCCGAAGATGAAAGATAGTCTTACGGGGTTGGAACAACATGAGGGTGAGTAATTACAGACAGAATTTTCAGTTTTGGGTGAACTAACCCTTTAACATGCGATCACCGTGATCCGATCAAGCAGATCGGATCAGAAGCCAATCAGGACACGGTGCATTTACACCTTTCCACATCAAGTGGCTTCTGTATGTGGATAACAGATCGGATCTCGCATTCCCACGAAAAAAAAAAGACTCCGGTGCAAAGACGACCTGAAGTGGTGGGTTTTCTTTTAAAAACAGTTTTCAGTAGGGGGACATTTTACAAATCTCGCAAAATAAGGAGGATGAAGAGGCTACAAGTAGGCTACTAATAATGTGGAGAGATGCCGTAATGAAAACGGTACAGAGAAACGTATGGGTCCGAGAACGTTGCCAGCTGTGGTGGGAAAAATGCATGTTCTTTACAGAAAATGAATGGTTCTGAAACTTTCGTGTGCGAACTGCGAAGGCAAACATTTCAGTATATTTGTGATTTAGCCTACATGTACTTCACACTCGACTGTATCGCAAAACCATACAGCTCTCAGTTCCGGAGAGAGGAGGGGGAATAATGACAGTGGGCGGGGTTTTGTGTGACATCCACCAGTGAATGCAGACACAATGGCTGGATTGCGTTTACATTACAATGAGATCCGATCACAATGCGTCCTCGACTACCTCCGAACCTGGACACGCTGATCGGATAACATTCTGATCAGAAGTGCGTTTACACTTGTCTTTTCAATGTGTATGTGGACAACATCCGGATACAGGTCGCATGTTAATGCCAAGTGTAAACGCAGCCATTGTCAGCTTGAGCTTTTACCTATCCAAATAAAGATTCACTTGGCTTTGAGTCCATACAAAGTCAGATCAAGTAATAAATTAATCAAATCAAATAAAGATCACAAAGAAAAGTTCTGAGAACCTCACATTCTTTCCAGAGTGTTAACCATGGAATAAATTCTACTTCCTGTACTGGAACAATGCACTGAGCATCAGACATGGATTACTGCCCTTCTGAACTTTTGCCAGCCTTCTTATTCATTCATATCCCCATTACTTTTGTGCAGAATTTAAAGGCCCAATGGGGTCATTTTGGGCCAATTTATCCAGGCCTTAAACTTATTGCCAAAACTATTTATATTTGTAACTTCTCCCCTTAGTACAAAGAAGAGGAAACACATGTGAAACAACCCACTGAACCCAGATAGTATGGTGACATTGATACAATGTTGAGTTTTGATCAAAACTATCATTTTGGTTGAGAATGACATTTCAATGTTTAAAGTGTGATGGATCAGCATTGAAATTTTGATGAAAGCCAACAGCACACATGGGTGGAGACAGTGACATTGAACCAACAGTGATTTGTAGTTGATGAGCACAAGATAATTCAGGCATGTATCTCTGCAGAACACTAGTGGGTGTTTCTCAATCAGTGGGGTGTTTTCAAACCACAATGGGCATTTTCAACCGCTTTACCTGATTTGCTCTAATCCACTGGGAGCTTGGTTTAGGGGTGGGCCTTCATGATTTTAGCAAGTCTGTTGAAAAATGGTTGAAAAACATTTATTGTAGTTTGAAATTGGCCACTGATTGGTAAACACCCATTTTGGTTTTGCATGTGCACTTCTCAGTAGTCTAATGCTTCCTCATTAGAAAGAAAACATAGGTGCATCCTATACAGAAGTCTAATTTGTTGAAGCACTTGAAATACATGACTTCTCTAGCACAGTTTCAAACAATGGTGCATCTACCTCATTTCTCTGTTCCTTTGTTTTGCGTGCTTATTTGCGTTTGATTTGTGTTGTTACTAACTGTAATTAGATAGATTGAAAAAGTTATTAAAGTGTCTGAATAAAGCATCTATTTTTCTACATTCTTAAAAAATGCACCTTGCTTTAGTAAAGTTTATTAGGAATTTCCTGAATAAAGTTCTAACGTCATTTAACATATTTCTTGATGTGCAGGAGACATGAACATGAACAAGAATGTTACACTGCAAACATAGTATTGCATCCATCAGTGCTTGCATGCAGAGCACATTGCTCCTTTAGTAGGAGTGAAGGCAGATGAAGATGGACAATTAAAAAAAAGAGAGTTGTTGTCGACAGCATAGTCACCTGACCTGGGACTTGATGATATCCTGAGCCTTATCACTGCTTAATCAGGTAATCATTCATTTTCCAGAATCTGTGTCAAATTTGAGAAATGTAACTGATTTCCATTCAGTTAGCTTATTTCCACTGAAACACAATAACAAAAAACATCTTGTCTTTATTAAGAAAGTGACTGACATGGTTATTTTGTGATATTTAAAGAGATTATTAAGGTCTAGGGGAGCGCGGGGCACAACCTAACCCGGGGTTAAATGTAACACAGACCTTTTACATAGTTAGTAAGGGTCAAGCAGGTTGTGTTTCCGCTCTTTTTCTCTCACTGCCAGAAGACGGTCTCCCGTGGATTTGTGGAAAGTTTTGATAAGATTTCGTGAAGATTCTGGACAAAGAGTGTTCTGACACCATGTATGTAAATTTTTTCATCTTACGTTTTTTTCCGGTTTCGGTTTCAGTTGGGTGTGTACGTCACCAAATCTAACTTTATGTTACCTTAATCACTATCTTGTTGGCTAAAACATGGCACCATTTTGAAACATATCATCAACTCCTAGCAACTGTTAGCTAGGCTTAAAATATTTTTTTTACACAGCGGGGTTAGTTAGCTAAGCCTCCAAGTGTACAACGATAATGAAATGAAAACGGAGCCACACAAATTTTCAGGTTTGAGTATTTATTTATGTCACGTTTGTCATGGACTTTTAGTTTGTTTTCATCTGTTCTGTCTAGTTTAGTCTTGTCTTATTAGTTCATTCTGTTCCCTTGGTTACCCTCATTAGTTCAGTTCTATCACCTGTGTCTTGTTAATTAGTTTATCAGTGTCTAGTTAGTCATTATCTTTATCACCTGTTTTGCATTCATTTTCTCTGTGTATTTAAGTTCCTGGTTTTCACTCTTTCAGGAGGCCGGTTATTGTTTGTGTTAAGAGCATTCTGTTTGTGCATAGCACACTGTTTCGTGTATTCGCCTGTTGGAATCTATTGTGAGAATGAAACCTTTGTTATTATTTGTATCTTCGTGTTTGCCTTCTTCATCTACCTGGGGCCTATACCATGAAGCTGGTTTAGGTGGCTAGCCAGCTATGTTTCAGTTTAGTTTCCGCCAACCCTGGGTTTTAGGTAATAGGTACTATGAAAGTAGCTTGGCTTTAACCGGTGTTCGTCGCCATGGTATCTTACGCTGCACGGCTAACCTGCTCCGGGGCAGGTTATGTTCTGGATTCAAGATCTCAGACTGAAGTTTGACCAATCAGCTGAGAGCAAAGAAACATATAGGTGACGTAACTTATTCCCAGTGTCTGTTACAATGACTTCACCTTTTCTTCCAAATCCGGTGGACATCTCAGCGCAAATTGTTTGACGAGCACTTCGTAGAGAGTTTTTAGCCAGACAAAATCCCCTTGCCTTTCCTGATAGTTACTTGTATGAAAGATACAGATTTTCCACGGAAGGAATGTCTTATCTTTGCGAACTTCTTGAGCCGCACAAAGAATTTAACACGTCGAATTCATGCACTTACTGTACCGCAAATGGTATTGCGTTGCGTTTTTTTGCAAGTGGTACATGCTTGCACGGTGGGTGACGCACAGAAGCTAGGGGAAAACACGGTTTGTCGAACCATTCGCAAGGTGGTCCTCCCTCTGCAGGAGTACATGAATAGTTTCATTAATAGTGTTCCCCGGACATTTATCGACCATGTCCATAAAAGAGGGCTTTTATAAAATTGCCGGTAAGATATAGGCTATTGATAGGGTGACATCACATGAACACTTTTCAAATTTTTTTTTTCAAAAACCAAATTTCACAAATGTACTATACAATATAATACATGTTAAGAATTATTTTAAATCTTTATTATTATTCTGTTAATCTTATGATAGGATTCCCTAGAGTCATTGCAACATGTATGCAGTCTATTGCTCCAATCTCCACTGCTCTATGGGAATATGAGGCAGATTATGTTAATAGGAAATCCTATCACAGCCTTAATGTTCAGGTAGAGATGATGTGAATATGTGAGATGATTATTTTCTGTGAGATGAATCTTTAAATTAATAGTAACATTAACAGATATAACAATGATCTACTAAACATTTCATCTGCAGACGACTTGTGGTCATGAACGTATGATCACAAGTTTGGATGCCAAATGGCCTGGCTCCAGTGCTTGTCTCACGAATTTTCCGTGAGTCTGTGTTGTGTCAGCGCTTTGAGGAAAGCAAGTTAAATTTGGTACAGTACAAAACACTGTTAATTTGAACTGAGCTAGAAAAACCTACACAATAACCCCCTATCATGACCCTCAGACAGGGCCACAGCACCGCTTCAATGTGGCCCTCAGTAAAACCAGAGTGAAGATAGAGATGACCTTTGGCATCCTAAAGGCACATTTCAACTGTGTTCAGCGCTTAAGAGTCACCAGAGTGGACATCACAGATAGTGGCTGCATGGGCCATTCTGCACAATATAGCCACCAGTAGAAAGGAGCGAGAAACACCACAAAACCAGCTTCTCCCCAATGAAAGTGAACCGATCACACTTGACCACCCAGCTGGTGCAGATGTAGATGCAATCACCATACAATATTACACTTAATAAGAGCACATTGAAACTGCAGATAGGTCTCAAACTGTTTTATTGGTTTTGTGGGATGGGAGGGAGAAAGAGAGCAAGAGAAAGTTGCATTAAAGGTGCCCTAGATATGAAATTGAATTTATCTTGGCATAGTTAAATAACAAGAGTTCAGTACATGGACATGACATACAGTGAGTCTCAAACACCATAGTTTTCTCTTTCTTATTTAAATCTCGTTTTTGAAAAACACCCCTGAAAAACAGGCGAATCTCCACATAACACCGACTGTGATGCAACAGTTGGGATCATTAATATGTACGCCTCCAAAAATTTGCATATGCCAGCCCATGCTCAGTGCCAGGCGAAACTGCACAGCCGAATCATCAGAAGTTCTGCAGGTGAAGAAACAAGCAGGAGGAGGATCATAGGGAAAATGGCAGATCTATATATAATCTATCTATCTATCTATAATCGGATAACGCTACAGTTTAATTCGAAGTTGTTAGTTGCTCTGCCCATTTCACCACGGACTGTTTTTCTAACCTGGAACAATATCAAGCAGCCAGGCTTCTCTCGGCGTCTCAGACGGACGAAGGGGGCAATTTCAACTAACGTTATATTCCCGCAAGCGGTAAGTAGTGATTTTATTAACGATAATTTACACTGTGTTATCTAGATCCAGCGCGATATTGTTTTTTCCTCGAGAGACATCGTGGCTTGCAAACGAGCGAACGAAGCGTGGCAGTTGCTCAGTGTTTGGATGTACAAATGAACACAAAAATATTTTTTTAGCTCCTTCATCCGAGCCTCTGGAGCCCCAGTGGGTTATGTGAATTTCTGATGTGTAATTGTTCAAGTTCAGACAGATAATCTTTCTCTCAAAGTCGTTCAACACTGTTTATGCATCAGTAAATCGCGTTGCAGTGATAAGATCTTCATTCAAGCGATCAACAGGCTGTCATCTGCTCAATGCTCATCATTGCAACCTTTTATGTGATGGGAATGGATCTAAATACTTAAACTTCTCACGATTTGTTAATCTCGATAGCTGTAATAGTAAAAACGTATAAAAGCTGTAATAGTAAAAGTTTTCCAGATAGCTCTACATGTAATGCCAGATATTTCATATGCAAGCATGTCAGCCAATCACAGCAGTGGGCGTTTACATTGAAGCCTCACTCAGACACGCCCCTTCAAACAGAGTGTTCAAATCAGAGGATGAAATCAGGCTAGGAAATATGCCTTTTATTTCTAAATTATAACAAATTTTGATCTAAAAAAACATACTAACATTATAAGGGCACCCCAGGAAACATTATAAAATAATAAAATAATCCATTCTACGGCACCTTTAATAAATATTCATTCTAAAGTGTTACTTGGTTAAATAAGTTCACATACTGAGATCAGTTTTATCCAGCTGTTTGATCTCAATTTTTTTTTCTTTTTTTTTTGGAGCCTCCTCAGCTCACAGTCCAGCTCCTTTAGTGAACCGTCTAGTTCAAGTCTCCTTTAGTGTGCAGTCTAGTTCAAGTCTCCTTTAGTGTGCAGTCTAGTTCAAGACTCCTTTTGTACAGGGCCCTGACTGAGTCTGTTTCCACCTGAAACATAATTCCACCACAAACATGATCATTACAAGTTTTCTGGAGGCTCATCAAATCACAAAAAGTTCCTTGACTCACAAACACTGGACTGACTGTAATTGATGTCAAGGGTTTTAAATTCTTACCTTTTTCACATTTCTTCTGAAGCCCATTGAGGTAGAGGCCTCAGTTTCTGGGGCAGGTTGTGAAAAATCTTACAATAAAAGAGATGTGTAAGGGCCAGTCCCTTTTTTATGCCACACATTCAAATGTTTGCCATAATAAAAAGCCCAGTGCATTCACATCAGCAACTGTCTGAGAACACACAGACAGAGTGTCTTCATTTCCTCCACCCTAATAATATAAGTAGGCCAATATAAAGCATAACTGTTGTAAAGCAGGTTATGTTTGGTGTTCTGTCTGCTGTATACTGACCTCTGTGTGGGAGACTGCGTGTATGTGTGCTGGCTTCAACAGGGACACTGTATTTCCCTCTACTGCAGAACATACAGTCAGCCATATTTAAAACTTAAAAAAGTGGTAATGTATTTCACACGTTCCCAGTGTTACTTGCTTAGAGGAGCCAGCACCAGGGTCAGATTGTACAGCACCTGTAATCCCATCCATAACCGGCCGTCCCTTATTGCCTACTCAGAGCCAACTCCTCCGCCAGTGTATTCTGGTTTTCTGAATTTAACTCTTTATTTCTGTTTGCTGCAAACAAGTGTTTGTGATAAAATGTTCACAAAAGTAATAAAAGGTTGTGGTAAATACTCACCACTTTGAATTATATTTATATATTTTGTCTTTATCTGCTGCCAAGAACATTTGGAGTTGGGGTTGCATCTAAAAATCAATGAATATTAATCTTTCTTAGTACATACATGCACATTTTTTATATATTATAAAAATAGGCTATAGGCTATATTACACATATAGGCTACACATACATACTACATAATTTTACATAAATATAGAACGCATTTGTTTAACTTACACATTAACAATCAGCAATCTTTCTCCAACAGTCTTCTCTTGCTTTGGCAGCAGAGACCGTATTGTTTCGAGCTTGAAATACATATTTAAATTCATTGTAATACTGAATGATTACCCAGGTGAAAAAGACGTACTGTTAAATGTATTAAAAATGCATTAAGGTATATTTGTATTGCGCTAAAAACATACTCAAGTACATTTTTTATATATTTAAAGGAGCTGTATGTAAGAAATGTATTTCAATTAATCATAAAATGGCCCTGATATGTCACTAGACATTAAGAAATCATGTTCATTTCAAATACTTATATCGCTGACAACAGTAGTACGGCCAGGATATTGTCATTTAAAAAGTGAACTTGCAGCCCTCAACTGATGTTGATGTTGTCATCTTGTGTTTTGGCCTGAAGCCCCACCCTCCACCTATCTACCAATCACGAAGTCAAAAGTGTTTCGGCATCCGGGTTGCCAGCTCTTCTGCTCTTACCACAGCTGCAGCTCCTTGTAGCAGCCTACGTTCCTGCTGGATACTGCAGCATATCTGGCAACCTCGAGTCAGGGGGGAGGGGGAGCGGATACACTGCTCTACAGTAATTTGAAAGTGATTGCAGTACCAGTTTTGGCCACAATCTTACATACAGCTCCTTTAATAGTACGTCTTTTTCACCTGGGTATCTCTTGCTCCTCCGCGGAAATATATATCGCTCTCGCTCTACCCGCGATTGATTGTTCAGTGTCGACGTCACTCTTTTATGTGCACGCGTGCGTGGAGTAATCATAGCTTAAAGGTCCCTTATTATGCCCCTTTTCACAAGATGTAAAATAAGTCTCTGATATCCCCAGAGTGTGTATGTGAAGTTTTAGCTTCAGCTCAAGTTTAGCTCAAAATACCCAACAGATAATTTTGTACAGCATGTTTAAATTGTCATTTTTTGGGGCTCAGAAAAACGCTCTGTTTTAGTGTGTGCCCTTTAAATGCAAATAAGCTGCTGCTGCACGGCACAGGGGGCGGAGCCTCACGAGCTCGCGCTCAGTCTCTCAGGACAATTTCATCTCATGGAATGATGATAATATCAGAAACTCTCAGTAAAGGTGTTCATTTCGAGTCGGACAATAATGCCTACAGAGTCAGAGTACTGTATAGAGATGGAACAGGTATAGTTTAGTAGTTTAATTACGGTTATTATAACGTATTTGTCATCTGCTTGTATGTATCCATTATTAATAGCCTACAAGTCTGCTGTTTCAGACCAGGTCCGAATGATGATCAAACATATACTGATGATGATGAGTTTAATAAAGTTTATTGTACAGCACACAAAAGATGAAGCGTCAGTTTTACTTCAGAAAATCACCGTAAGAGCTGAGTAAACACAGTATAGCCTAAGAAGTGCGTAAGTACATAAACGAATTTCAGTAGAGTTGAGGGAGCATTTTCTTTAAAAACAAAATAATTCCACCTCGTCTTCAGCGGCTGCCTCAGATTTCGGGAGTAAATAGAGAGAGCTATGTGGATTAATACATCCAGCCACACAACACCTACAACGCTTGGGAGACATTCTCGTCAGTGCAGCAGCTGTGAACTCGATCAGGGCGGGTTTATGTTAAAACGGCAGTGTCTGTCAACACTCGTGGGCGGGGCCTGTGCTTAGTGACGTCACTAAAACAGCATTCTGAAAACAGGTCGTTGGGAGACACTGCTGATGATTTATGGGGATTAATAAAAAAGGAGTGAGTGGATTTTTATCACTATTGGGTGGTTTTGTACACACAATGCCAACACACATTTATGTCCAAAAAGCATGCCAAAGTGAATTTTGCATAATAGGGGACCTTTAAGGATCAAAGCCTGAGTTGACAGAGAAAGTCGATGAGCTGCATCATGGTACCAATAAAGCCTGATTGCATCGGTTTGGTTTTGTCAACTCAAAACTAATCCTGTAACCCCGAGTTTGTTCAGCTACCTTCATGGTATGGCCCCTGGAGACGTAACAATTTATATATTTATTTAGCCACATTTAACTTTGTTGGACTTTCACAAACAATGTTGAAATTTAAATGTCTAAGTATGATTTTTTTTTCACATTTGTTTACTATGCATTGATCACTTGTTTATTTATTAAAAATATAGCCTGTTTTCATGCAATAAACTCTTTAAAATGTGATTTTGAGCTCGTTTTTATTATTACTATTATTATTAATAATAATAATAATAATAATTTTGCATGCAGCTGCCACACAAATATAATTCAATTGCAATTACAATATTTGATGATTTTATTTATTTATTGCAATACTGGTTTTGAACAACTTTAGGGTGAGTAAATGATGACAGTAGTTTCATTTCGGGCTGAACTATCCATTTTAAAGAAATTTTCATTGAAAAACCTAATCTCTTTTGTTCTACAAGATAAACTTGTTACTTGAATGCTATATAATTTCACAGAAATGAAATGAGATATAGTAAATGGCTATAGCTCAGAGGTGATTGTTCATCTTCATGAAGAGTTTAGCTTCAACACATCTGCCTGGAAGTTTTCATTGATCCTAATGACCTTGATTAGCTGCCTCAGGTGTGTTTAATTAGGGCTGGAGATAAAATTGATATATTTTAGAAAAAATATATTAAAAACAATTTAATGATACTATAATCGTAGTTAGAATATTTTCTAGCAGTGATGATTCAACATAGTGTAACGTTGATTCATATTACCATTGATTATTTTTGTTAATTTCAATATTGATTCAGCATCGGTGATGTAGAATCAATCATAGTGTAATGTTGATTCAATAGCATTATCATTGATTTTTTTGTTCAACATAGTTTCAACATTAACTGAGGGTACTAAAGGGATATTGATAAAATATCACTTTGTAATGCTGAATAATTTACTATTACCGTTGATTTTTGGTTGAAATCTCAACATTGCTTCAACATTAACTGAGGGTGCAAAAGTGATGTTCATAAAATATCACTTTGTAATGTTGAATCAATACTATTACCATTGATTTTTGGTTGAAATCTCAACATTGCTTAACTGAAGGTGCAAGAGTGATACTAAAGCAACATCACTTTGTAAAGTTAATTCAATGCAATAAGCGTTGACGCATCAACACTGAGTCAACATTGTTTCATTGATTACATGCTATCTGGGAAAGTACTATGGAGAGGGAATGGGACAGATGTCTGTAGATATTGGCATCACTGTAGTGATAATCACACAGGCCTTTCGGTCCATTCCTCAGCCTGATAATTTTATAGACAAAACTGTCTCATTCAGCTCTTAACTGGATCTTAAAAGGTCCACGAAGATAGCTTTCTGACACAGTAATCATGTTTCACATTGCACAGTTCAATACAGTAACCCGTCAGAGATATGGCTGTTTTAGCACCTGCGGAAAGGTTTGATGCCCCAGGCCACTTAACATTTTTGCACAGATGTATTCCCAGTATTGTCAAGTCAAGTCAAGTCACATTTATTTATATAGCGCTTTTTACAATACAGATTGTTTCAAAGCAGCTTTACTGAGATAACAGGAAAATAATGCAAAACAGTTTGTTTACAGAAGAAAATAGAGTCACAGTCCAGCTTAAGTTCACAGTCCAGCTTAAGTTCAGTGATGTTTCATTTTTATAAAAAAAAAAAGGTTATTAATTTAGTATATATATATATATATATATAAACTATAGCCGGTCTGGAGTAAACCGCGATGTCATCGTCCAGCTCAGTTCAAGCCAATGGCAACAAAGGTGGAAAAAGATGACAGTTGCAAGGAACCGAAACTCCATCAGGTGGCAGAATGGAGAAAAAAAAAACCTTGGGAGAAACAAGGCTCAGTCTGGGGTCCAGTTCTCCTCTGGCCAATGAATGAACAGTGTATGATTGATTCAGGCAGCACTATAGGCCAGAAGTCAGATTGGTTTGGAACAATCAGAATATTATCCAGTTCCATCTGGTTTAAGATCAGAGTCATCACACCGGGATGGAGACGGGTTTGTTGAGGATCAGTGCTGATGACTGTAGTGGTGTTGAGGCATTTGATGAGAGTCTAGTTGACACAATCTCTGCTGACACTTCAGGGATGCCTTGTGGTCGTGTCTAGGTGCAGGTCCTCCATCTAGTCTGGATACGGCCCGGATCCGGCTGACTACATCATGCGTTGTGGTCGTGTCTAGGTGCAGGTCCTCCATCTAGTCTGGATACGGCCCAGATCCGGCTGACTACATCATGCGTTGTGGTCGTGTCTAGGTGCAGGTCCTCCATCTGGTCTGGATACGGCCTGGATCCAGCTGATTACAGTACACCTCGAATAAGCAGAAAGACTAACATTAGCGGATGCCATTCCTCTTATTACGTAACGGGTACATCGGTGTTATAGGAATTGTTCCCGGTTCCGGCTGACCTAATTTTGATCTCCGACTGGCGAAGTCAAACATCATTAGTGCTGATGTGAATAATAATTTTAGAGAATTTATGATTAGCATTACCAAGGACTTTTAAATTTGCTTTGATGTCAGGCACTCTGGCTCCCGGCAAACATGTGACTATGGTGGTTTTTCTCGTTCCGTGTAATATAGTCACCAATAACTAGAGTACATTCAGCAGAATTCACAGTGGGTGTTTCACTGAGTGGTGATAATCTATTTGTTATGGTAATCGGAACGGAAGAACGGTGTTTTGTCCCATGACTATAGCGTCTCACGGTCACCCACTTGCCCTGCTGCATGGGCTCTACAGCCGGAACCGAACAATGTACAGAGTTCACTAAGCTAGTTGCATCCAAAGCATTATCTAAAGCCCTTGCATTCTTTCTATCCTCGATTAAAGTTTGGATGCGTGTCTCTAGTTCTGAAATCTTCTCCGTCAGCCTGACCATCTCCCTGCATTTATCACATGTGTAGTCCTCACCGCTGACAGAGAAGACTATGCTATACATGTGACACGAAGGGCAAGTGACAATAACAGGAGAAGACATTACTCACCGTGTTTGTTGACTGACCCTACTCACCACAGTTGTTTGATGGATTTGTAAAAGGCACGAGCGTGCACGAGAAGGCAAGCACGGGTGGCAGGTGATTTCTTTAATGCTTACTGTTGTATGATAATTGTGGTTTTTCTGCCTGACTTTCTGCAGCATTCTACAGTCACCTTTGAAGCTGTTGCCTTATCTCCAAGAGATCAACACTTCAAAGCATAATCCTCAACTGGCTGACACCCTCTTGACACCCAATGCAGCCACCTATTGTATCTGAATGACAGCTTCCTGCATGTCGATTCTGATCATTTCTCACATGCTCACACGTGTGTACTCACACACTCACACGCAGCTATGGACAGCTTTGTAAGGTCCCAGACCACCAATGATGTAAAAAAAGAAAAGAAAAAAGAAAAGGTGAGGAAATTGTTGTTTAGACTCTTTCTTCTTTTTAAAAGAAAGGTCAGTCTCTTCATCGTAAAGCTTTATAAGACTTTTCATAGACAGCAATCTCTCTGAAGCTGAAAAAGAGAAAAAAATGCATTGAGTGACAACAACCACCATAATTTGCATTTGAACGCTAGCATTTGAGAGAGTAAAGTTGTTCCCCCTCCCCCCTTTCATTTACATCAGTGGCCAAACGAGAAAAATATTCTATGTTAGTTCAATAGCATAAAAAAAGCTATTCACTTTGTGTCACTCACACATCTGACAGATGAAGGCAGCAGGTCCTAAAGATCTCCCTCAACAGCATAATTTGATACATCAAAGCCTGTATGTATGGCAGAATATATATTTGTTGCTTTTATTTAGTCACCACGGGTCCTAAAGCTCTTGCCCAGACATAGCCCTTTATTTTCCAGTAATTTCTTCTGAGCTTGTCTCTTTTGTATTGTGTCTCATCTCTGTTTCTGCAGTCTTTCTTCAGTTCAAATCTCCCTCTTCATCGTTCTCTCTCCTCCACCGTCATGCGCAGCCTAATGCTGATTGCCTGACACGTTTGTTGTTGGTGTCGGCGACTAACATCCAAACAGCATATTTCAAAAACTACTGATCCCACCTTTAAAGAAACCAAAAAGGACATAAGAATTGAGCTCTGTTTAGCTCACCCTTCTAAGAGGCTATTTGTGAAACTTATTGCACCTTTGCAAGCAGTCCCATCTCCATCTGCTCTCCATACAGTTTGATCTGCATTCCTTATGGACACTCTCTTCAGCCTCATATTTTTTTTACCTGGTTTAATTTTATTCTAATTGGTGGGAAAACAGCAGTGATAAGGTACAAGTTGAGTTCTGAACAAACTGAGCTTGGAGCTCTGAATAAATCACCTAACGAAAATTAGAGGAGGATATAGCAAGTGAGTGTATCAGAGATTAGGAAAGGATGATTCAAGTTCACTGTCTTGTTCTCCGCCATCTCAATGTGAGACTGGTGGGCTGAAACAAAACAAAAAAAACATCTATAACCTTGAATGACCTTTATAAATGCCTGTTCACACCAAATCCAGTGACTAAGGGAGACATATTGGGGATGCATAATATATTGGCAATCATATCTGTCATGATCTGTGTGTTTAGTTTCATTTTTTATAATGGACTTTTAGTTTTTATTATAGTTTGTATTGTATTATAACATGTATAACATGTTTTCTGTGTTTTCTTGCTTTTTAGTTTCCCGCCAGTCATTAGTTGTCATGGACACTCATTCAGTCATTACACCTGTTTGTTATTTTGTCCCCATCACTGTGTATTTAAGGCTACGTTCAGTCCAAAAAATGGACTAAAAAAAAATCACAGACTTTCAGCTGTTTGCAATAAACAAATCAAAGTAATTGAAATAACTCAAAACATGTTTCAAGTTATTTCCTAGAATTCAACTGAAAATGACACTTTTAATAACTTCTGCAGTCTCAAAAAGATTTTATAAGTCATTATAAAATCTACTGTATCTCTCCCCTAATAGATTTACTTCATTACCAAACGAAAATGGTCACTATAAAATAGTTAAAATGTTCAGTAACCATCAGCTTTTAGGTTGTGGTTGTTCTGTTTCTTCCACAAATGCAGTGGTTTTGTGAATGCTTTAGACAGATATGCACAGTACAACAGCAGAGGGAAGTGAGGCAGTCATCATTACCCAGCAATGAGCCGACGCAAATGACCTTTTAAATATGTGCAGGAGGAGATTAATTCATATGTCAGAGGAGAAAGCAAAGGAGGGTTTTGACACCCCAGGCTAGATTACACAGACATGTGTGAAGGTTTCATGTTGTGTTGAGCTTCTTATTCTATATAAAATGTTTGAATACTAACCTGAAACAAAATCAGTAGCTAATATTTGCTGATAGTGCTTTCTCATCAATAACATACCGTAGTTATGAATTTCCACAAGGGTCATGCACCATTCAGGATTAAATAAAAAAAATTCAGAAAAATATCATGAGTCTTCTGTAATCATTTACTCACACTGTTCCAATATCTGTAAGACTTTATATCTTCTGTGCACTGCAAAAATAAAATTTTTTTTTTTTTTTAAATATTACTTATAAATTTTTTCTGACCCCATTGTAATATTTTTTTTGTGTGATTTCAGCATAAATTCACTTAATTTTGATTTGATGAACATATGGTGTATTTCCAGAAATATTACAAGATAAATATTAATAATAATTTTTGCAAAGCTACTTATGATTTTTTTTAATTCATTTTTCAATAAATTAACTTTCATTTTATGGACCGCAATGGAAGAACACATTTCCCAGAGTGCTCTAATTTAACCAAGATGGATATAAACAACATGAAGCAGTCTAAATAGATGGAAATGTAAACAGAACACTTAAAGGGGTGATGAACTGAGAAATCAAAATTTCCTTGAGCTTTTGACATATAAGAGATCATCATACTATAATAATATCCTGTAAGTTTCAGAACTGAAAACTTCCTTGTTAGTCCAATAAAAGCTTTTATAGACATCAGGCTCAGCAAACGACTCGTTTTTCAAAGTGGGGAACTATGACGTCAAAGAGGATAAAACACCGCCTCCACAAAAGAAGATCAACGCCTACTTCAACATGGCCTGTTTAGCCCCGCCCACCGATTCGCCCAAACATGCTAAATAACATAGGACGACATGATAATTGCTAAACCGGATCAAGCTTCCTTCGGATTCCAGCATGGTTAAACTTTATTAAATCAATCAATCACAATTTCCCGACACGGATCTGTCAGCAACATGTAAGTAACCATGTGTATTCTAATGCCTGATCTGCGATCAGTGATTTCTGTGTAATTATTCAAGTTCAGATATTTCTCTTAAAATCGTTCAATAGGCTACTGTTTATGCATCAGTGACTAAACGATCAACTTCACATAATTTCTCGTAGTATTATGAAAATAATCTTCTTTAAACTGTTATTAAATTATATACAGAAAGCGATCAAAGAACG
The DNA here is from genome assembly GCF_949319135.1 of Squalius cephalus. NCBI lineage: Eukaryota > Metazoa > Chordata > Actinopteri > Cypriniformes > Leuciscidae > Squalius > Squalius cephalus. Next base: position 45,520,930 of record NC_137122.1, on the reverse strand, counting down.
ATCCCTTTCCCATTCGCCCAAGCTGTCAATCAAACAGCACAGCGCGAGCCGCGAGAGCTGCTCATCTGTACACTTACTAAACTCGTGATGAAATAATGACACTGTTACACTACACAACGAAGCTCTTACTGTGTATTCACATCGTGTTTACATTGTGATTTGGAGTAAGCATTTGTGAGAGTGCAAAAATTGCTTTGCAATGATAAGATCTTTATTCACGCGATCAACAGACTGTCTGTCATCTGCTCAGTCAGTGCTCATCATGCTGCAACCTTTCTTGTGATGGAATAGATTTAAATATAATGCTTTAAACGATACTTTTCAGGATTTGCTAATCTCGATAGCTGTAATAGTAAAAACGTAGTAAAAGTTTTCGAGAGAGTCGTAATACTAGCTATTTCCAACGCATTCTCATCCCCAAATCGTCACTTTCAAACATTCTTCAATATCCGACGCACAAAGCGTCCATATGAGACGCTTCGGTTATGGGTAGGTTTAGGTCTGTGGTAGGGTTATGCGTCTCATATGGACGCTAAAGGGTGCTTTGTGCGTCAGATATTGAAGAAATTTTGAAAGCGTCAGTATATGACAACTTGGGATGAGAACGGGCTGCTATTTCATATGCAAGCATGTCAGCCAATCACAGCAGTGGGCGTTTGGACTGCAGTCTCACAGCAGACACGCCCCTTAAAACTGAGCGTTCAAATCTGAAGCTGAAATCAGGCTTGGAAAAATGGCTTTTATTTATAAATTATGACAATTTTTGATGTAAAAATCATACTAACATTATAAGGGCACCACAGGAAACATTATAAAATAATAAAACAATCCAGTTCATGACCCCTTTAAAATTAGCTGGGTTTTTTTTCTTCATTTTTTGGTTGTGAGTCTAATACAATCACTGTGACTGCTTTGAATTTATTTTGCAATTCAGTAAAACCTTCATGTCTTTTCATTCAGTTTCCAATTTATCATCCTGTGTGACCAATTCAATTTAAACTTGTGAACTGAAAAGAAGCCAATTCTTAAATTCTGAATTTTACCCAAACCTGACTTTCACAAATCAAGCGTATAGTTTATCAACTGTAGTCATCATTTTCCACATCTGTGCTTTCTGGATAACCGCTTCCTTTAACTTTCACAGTCTGCGAAGAGTCTCTAACTCGGCATCATCTATGGCTTAAACTCCTGGAGCATGAAACCTAAATTCACTTCAAACAGGCCTTATTCCAACACAAACACAAATAATCACATGCATTCTCACACACATTTCTTCTCAAAACACAAGACATTATTGTAAAAGTGCTACATGAATGAAGACCATGTTCTGTTCCATCTGACCCTTTTAGCCTTTATCTATCAGAGATGTGCCCCCCTGCAAAGCCTATACATATATTCCCTCTGAACTGTGCCCTAGGACGTGAAGGAAGACCACCAAACAGCAAGGCAATGACTAAATGGACACAACAGCATACCCTTTACGTGACTGAGCATATTGTTTTGTATTTATATTACATGTCCATCTCAGTACCTACTTTGTCATTGCATCTGCTCCTTCTTTTCTGAGATGTTCCTCATTGAAAAGTCAGTCCTTTTGAATTTTCCGTGATTCCTGCACCATTCAAAATGTGCTCGTCACAAAGTGCTTTTAGTGTGTGAAATGTTTCAACTGTATAGTTATCATCGTCATTTACTCGTTCACCCTCTTGCCATTCTGATGCCATATTTTATCATTCCTTTACTCCATGAAACACAAAAATAGATTCTATAGGCTGAATGTCTGAGCTGTTCATTTCCATGTGATGACCGTGGATGTTTTTTTAAGTAGTCTGACTGAAAGTAGTCCATATGACACATGTGTTATATCAAATGTTTTAAAGCTATATTTTAGCTTTGTGCAAGACTAAAATTCAATATTAAATGTAAAAGACTTAAAGGGATAGTTCACCCAGAAATGAAAATCATTTGCTCACCCTCATGTTGTATGTTCCAAACCTGTATGAATTTTTCTTATCTTTTTTCATTGATAATCTTCCCCTTAGCAGTTCATCTTAATTTTAATTAACAGTTGTGCATCTTTAAACTTGGTCACGTGAAGTGCTTGACTTTAAACCTGTTTGACAAGTCTGTTTTTTTGTTGTTTTGTTTTTTGATGGAAGTCAAGACTTGAATATAATTGTTGTACTTCTTTTATGCTGCTTCTTTGTCCTTTTTGGAGCGTAGCAGTAAAATTCTGATTAGTTAATTGTTTGATTGTGCACAGGTGTCCCTTGTTTTATATTTGATCTTGCTTTTGGAGAGTATTAATAAGCTGCACTTGGGTTCGTCAAGCTCGTCTCCAGTGGAATGATTACAGAATACTTGACCAACAATGAACCCAGCAGTTGCCCTCCTGTTTACGCCAGGGGAATCATGTTCAAGATTTTTGTGGACTGTGCTACCAGGTAGATTTTAATGACGTGGCCCTTAAGGACATTTTTCGGGGGGGATTAAACGAACCCATTCGCTCAAGGCTACCTGGGGGAAAGATCCACTGGTCCCTGGAGCAATATGTTGATCATGCTCTGTTGTTGAGCGGCTCATCCTTTACTGTGGGCTTTATGGATGAGGAGCCCGCAATCCCATAGTAACTGCCTAGCCTGAGACTCTTCACGTCATGCCTGCTAAGCCAGAGCTTCTCACGTCATACCTCCCGAGCCTTAGTCTTAGTCTTGTGTGTATTTAAGCCCTCATGTCTGCCATGTGTCCTTGTCAAGTATTGTTTCCCTGTAATCACTGTTGGTGAGCACCATGTTCATGCTATTGTTTTGAGTTTCATGCCACGCCATGCCTTTATGTTTGATCTTGCTTTTGAAGAGTGAAAACCTGCACCTGTGGAACCTGTGAAAAATAAATATGGAAAATTGTCTCAGGTTACATATATAACCCTGGATCCCTGAGAAGGGGAACGAGACGCTGCATCAACAATGCAGCAAATGCCCTCAGCATGACCAGTGTCTGAATACATGTAACAAACATGCCAATTTATTGGCCGACAGCAGTCCATGGCGTCAGAACCCCATGAATATAAGAGGGCGCCTGCAAGACACATAAACTCTTTTGTCTGAAGGAGACGTGCAGGCAAACCCAATGCATGGCAACATGATGCAGCATCTCATTCCCCTTCTCATGGATCCAGGGTTACATACTGTAAGTTACCTGAGACATTCCTTTTCAAAGTGGAACTTCAACGCAGCGGCGACAATGACGCTATGGGGAACTAATACCCAATATGCCTTGCTGAGGGGATGCCTGCCTCACTAATGAGTATGCACAAACATTGTGGGCATAGCATGAATTGACTACAGATTATTTAGCCAGAGTCAGAGTACGTCTACTTACAAGGCGCAAATGCAACTTATAGACTGCTTAGTAGAGCCACCCCTATGCCCATTATCTCTAATAGCAAGAGAAGGTAACCAGGCTTCTATGCACTCCTGCCAGGGAAGTCCCAGCTGATTCAACCTTCCTCCCTCCCTCACAGGACAGGCAAGAACCTTAAAGGCCTCAAGAGCAAAAGCTCTGATAAAAGTGTAGCTATGTCCATACTTTGGACAAAGCCCTTATGGAGTAGCTTACTAAAGGGAGTATTTTAACTACAACCTTCAATGTACTACTAATTCCAAGGGGATAAACCCTTAAACGTATCAGAAGGGATGAAAATACAAGAGTGGCATAGAGTAAATGCCAACTCTTGCCATTGCAACTCAACACCTAGGGAAACCATCGGGGAACTTAAACTCTACTGAATTACCCTAGAGTCATGGGGGACTGCTCAAACACTTGAGCAGTCTTCTCCGGGAACGACAAGGAGACTCCATGCACTCATTTGATTATAGAGTGCTACAATTACAAGAATGGAGGCCACCAGGCAAACTGCCTCTACTTGCAAGGTTCTCCAAGCATGGATCAACTAGAGACTTTGCACGATACCCAGCCATAGGCGAGCATAAAACCCTACTTCAAGACTCAACCATAGTTGGTGAGAGTACAATCGAAACTAATGGAATTTTGCCTGAGTACTTCACACAATTTCATTCATGCTGCAAAGGGGTATCTTCAGAGAAGCACAGAAAAAAAGGTAGCATGCAAAGTGCTAAAAACCTTAATAATTTGCCTTCCAGGCTACAACCTTCACTATTGCTGCCCATCGAAGGGAAGGAGGGAGAATGAGAGCAGGGCATAATGCAGTGTGTCCACCACTCTTAACACCCAGACTCTAAACCCTCCAGGGAAATGCAGGGGAGATTAGGTTCTACTTTAAGACCCCAATATAACTGAGGGAGAACAGCTTATCTCTACTTTGAATAAGACCCATTAAAACTAGTGCTTCTTGTGATATTTCATAACAGAAAACAAGGGGGGGGGGGATGCCCACAGGCAAACTTCTACTTATTAGTACTGTCGAACCAGAGCCATAGTCACACCCAAAGGGAAGTGATATCCCTGCTTTAAGACACAGGTAAATGAAACAGATAGAGTTTGAGAGTTTTACCCTGCTCTACTTGAGCAGCTTATCACAAGGAGCAAGGAAGGTGCTAAAAACCCACAGAAATTAGCCCTTCAGGCTCCTTCAATGTTGCCACTCCTTCAAAGAAGGATCCTACATCCCTACTCGTACTCAGGAAAGGGAGGGAAGTGAAAAAAGGACATAATACAGTGTGCCCAGTAACTCTCGTCATCCAGGCTCTAATCCCAAAGGGAACCGCAGGGGAGCTCAGGCCCTACTTAAAGGCCCCAGTGTCATTGGGGCAGAGCAACTCATCCCCTGACTAGAGTAAAGGTACTCTACTCAAAACCCACTATGGCTGACAGTTCATCTTTAGTAGAGCGCCCATCGAAAGGGGACCGAGCAGCTAAAGAGTTTTTGAATGGATGTCAATGGAGAAGAGGCTTCAGGTTTTACCAGTTATGATAAGACTTGATAATGACTATTATAACTGCATGTATGCATATGACGCTAATATTATGCATTTTAATGAATAAAGTTATAATTATTTATAATTAAAATAATTTTATTATAAATAGTGTTAGATTGTATAAAATTAATAATTATATTCAATAATAATGTTATATTGCATAAAATAAAAAATTAAATGTTCTTTTATCACTGCCAGGTCAGTCTTGTGTTGTAACAATTTATGTCTGCTGTGTGCCTAATGATGATGATATAATACTTTTTAATGAATGATAGTAAAATAATACATATTTAATTCATTAAAATTATATTTATTAAATTACGATTAAGTTTTTAGTGTAATCTCAAATGTAGTATTATGCGCCCTGCAGTGACTAGTACTTTGCAGCTAATAGAGATATTCTGTCACGCTTCATCGATCCATGTGTTCATTTTGTGTATCTGTTGGTTGTTGTGGGTGTGGGGTCTGAGTGTGTAGTGCTTGTTTGTTGCTTAGTAACCAGCTGATCACTTAATCAGCCAGCAGCTGCAGCTAGTTACTTCTGTTGTTAGCTGCCTATATCTTGCGGGAGTGATTATTGCTTGGTGTCGGTTCGTCACTCTTGTTTGTGCTCTCTTACCCAGTTCCGGTGCCTGAGTTTCCTTACGGAGTTATTTCCTCGATCTCGTCTGTGTTTCCAGACTTCTGGAGATCGTTTGGAGTTCTCCTCATCCAGTTCCAGTTTGGCATCCCCACTGGGTTTATTCATATCACTCATCCTCTCCTGAGAATTTGTATCCTGGTCGCCCGCCTGCTATAGATGGTGTTTTGAGTATTATCCCTGTTTCAACCTGTCTTCAATAAACTGCTTGCTTGCATTTGAATCTACGACTCTCATTCTGACATATTCAAGCTCTTTAAATATTTTCCCACAGTTAAGCACATTCCACAAAAAATGCAGTTTTGCTGTACATTTACTAGCGATATAACACCAAATAAGTAAACTTTTATTCACAAGACCAACGCGATAATTCACAAGAAACTGATTAATGTAAACTGTAACTGACTGTCATAAAGCTTTGAATGGTAGGCACTGTAGTCAATGCCTTTACACGATAGGCTGAGGTGCCTCATGTGATCCTTGTTAGCCATTGCACTTTCTCCAATGGTAATAAGACATATATAAGACATATATAAGACAATCTCCCGTGCAGAAGCTGGACACTCATCTCTCAAGAGAGAGTTAAACATGGGTGGAGCTTCCCACAGTTAACGCATCACAGTAAATGCATTTGCACTCTTATCATCAAGCAAGAACAAAGCTTCCCACTGCAAATGCATCGCCATGATGTCATTTAACTCCCTCAGGAGCCGAGCGCGCTCCATGTAAACGCTAAATTCTATCCCGCGAGAGAGAGAATCAAACAAGAACAAATGCTCTTACCATGAATGCATCATAATGAGCGCATCCAGCTCCCTCGAACACACTCGAAATGACTCTTGTCTTACACACGCATAACAAACTGTCCTGAAGACAAAAAAAAGCTGATGTTGTGCCCTGCAGGTATACCTCTTATACTCACAGGCGCTCCGCTTGTGATGTCATGGACAGCCGTCAGCCAAGAAATGTGTGTTTTTAATACATATTCAGACACCGGTCACGCGGAGGGTGTTCCCCCATAGTGTTATTGTCGACGCAGCGTTGAAGTTCCACTTTCGAAAGGGAACCCTTCATATTAACAATACATTGGGCCATATTTTTACGGACTTTTCACGAGTTCACATCTACATATAATTATTACGGTAAAGGTTATGCGTATTTGGCGTGCTGTCCGGGTGGAGGGTTCCGAGCTCGGAATTTCTGCCCGAACCCAGAGTACTCCCCCCGTTGGTAAGAGTAGATGGAACTAGAAGTGAGGAGATGGAACTAAAAGTGAGGAGATGGGGTGGAGGTGGGATGCTGAATAAACTGTCAAGGAACAGAGGTGGGTTCTGCTGTTATTTATATTGTCCTGAGTTGATTACTGATTGATCTCCACTTGTGCTAATTGGGTTAATTATCTGCACCTGCTCCTCCCGAACCTTGTTAATAAAACATCATTTCTTAGAGTGTAGAAGTGTTTTGTAAGTCTTTGTATGAAATCAAAAGCTCTGCTTCTTCCTTGTAGTTGACTTGCACTCAACAGAGGGCTCTGATAGCATAAACCCTTTCATTCATCTCTACCAAGGAGAAATTTGTATTATAGGCTTATGACAAAACAAGATAATTTACACTGTCGCCTCCTTTAAGTGATCAAAGCGTGCACATGTTTCGTTTTTCATGTTTCCACCTGGGTCTATTCACAGAGGAGAGAAAATGTATTTTTAATGACTGACTCCTGTACAGGTCAAGGATACTGCAGGTATTCACAGCAGCAGTCGCTTCATGCTACATTGTTCCTTAAAGTCCCCGTGAACCGGAAGTTGCAAACGACTTTTCTCCAGTGTTATGACGTATTTCCAAGTGAAACGGAATATTGAACAGAGGGCAGGGTTTTACTTAGCGCTCCTCCTCTCAATCTCTCGCTCATAGCAGACTAACGGTTTGAGGGGAGTGGTTAAGCGTTTTCAAACCAAGCCGTCAAACCTACGTCATCAGGAAAAGACGCCATTCCAGACCGGAAGTAACTTTTCAGATTTTGATTAAAGATTACCATGGTAAAACTTTTTTTTTTATATATATTTACTTGCACGGATTAATTGTTCACCACAAGACTAGTAATATGCGCTAACAAAGTAAATAGGGTCAATTTTGATTTCATGGGGACTTTAAGTGAATTCAAAAGCTTTTTCTTGAAGATGCCAATCACAACAAATGCTGAACGCTGGTTGAAGCTCATAAAGTTAACAATAACATGAATAACAGAAAATGTAACTTAAATTCGATAACTGGATCCGTCGGATTTTGCTTGGCAGCTGTTTTTAAACACTTTTTATTAGTGAATTATAGACATATATAGTCATTATAGTCATTGCCACTTTGTCAAAATTCACCAATTGCTACCACTATTATTGCTTTATTGCATTATTGCTACCACTATAGCTGAAAATGTTTTTGCATCTGGGTGAAAAAAAATCCTATAGCATCTAAATTTCATAGATTGACAGCACTAATAATATGTATATATTAGTGCTGTCAATCAAAAAAACAACAACAAAAAAAAAAACCTAGATTAATCTCACATTTTTTCTGTGATTAATTGCAATTAAACCCCCAAGTTTGTAATATAAGTTTTAATATAATGTAATATTATATTACATATTATAATATAATGTAATAAAATATTAAATTATTATAATGTAATAATTTCACAGTTAATCTCCAAATTAATGTAGAAACAACATAAAGAAAATATATTTAAAAAGGCCAGAATAATTGATAGCTCATGTCTTGATGAAAATTATTTTTCTAATATTTTAAATATTAATTATTATTTATTATTAATTATAAAATTACTGTGTAATGTGATGGTATTTAACTCATTTAAGACTGCTCTTATGAGGATACTCGACACAACGGAAATTGTGCGTGTTATTGTTCCTTCAAGTGCGAAAGAGAACTGTATTCTGGCGCGCGTCTTTCTGTGCGTTGTGTGTGTGATGTGTCACATAGACAGGACATTCATAGACAGCTTGTTCTCTTTTGTCTTGTCGCGCTAGAATGGTTTAAAAGCATTTGCATGAATAACAGCGTGATCATATAATGTAATGCTAGCCAAAGGATGACAGAAAAACGGTAAAAAAATAAAAATAATTTATAGACAGCATCAGACATAATCATCAGACTACCGACAGGGTGAAATTTCTGTCCCCAGGACATTATATGTATGCAATTGCATGAAAATTAACTCTAAAATACATTTTATTATTAAGAAAAATGTCCTGCACATTAAGCTAATTACAAATTTAAAATTTATAATTAAAAACTTTAATAAAAACTACATAGAACACTAAAAAAATGCATTTTCTGCATGTCCCCACTCTCTATCTCTAAACTTTACCATGAAATATAATTATTAAAATCTTTCAGAAATCTTTTTTTTTTGTTTGCATTGTTTTGTGACTTTATATCCAATCCAACATAAAGCATATATGCTTTTAAAAAAAAAAATCATTTTTTTAAAAAATTTTTATGTAAAAACTTGGAACATTCCTCAAGACACATTTTCAACAGGAAGTTGCATCATCTGGATCTTCTGAAGGCAATGGGAAGACCATAAGTAAGTCCTCTCATTTTAATTTATGTGTATTTGATGAAATTGTAACTATGACTGAGAAGGTCAATCTCAACATACTGTCCTGTTACCTAAATTATTTCTTAGATTTTATTTGTTTATTTAAAAAATATGAACTTTTGGTAAGTCACTAGAATTTGCTCAGTGTCCTCATGCTATTGGCCATATGCCATATTTGATAACTTTTTGCCTAAAAACTCAATCCTGTTACTTTCAGTCCTGTTACTTATATGAAAAATAACAGGAGTGAGTTAAAGTAACAGGAGTGAGTAGAGTCTTCTGTTTTGTTGATTTAATACTGTAAATATTAGTAGATTTAATACTATTCACCTGAATTGAGTTTTAAGGTTGCAACTACTTATATTGTAGACATTAGCATTAGTTTTACGATGTGAACACCATACTTCCAGGAAGCCAGTCCACCACGAAGTGACTTAAATGTTTTGTCTTTGTCTTTCTTATATTTTGTAGAAGATGGAGAAAACCCATATGCAGGTGCCAAAAACCCCCATGGCATACTGCAATGGAAGGAACAATACACACCCGCAACCCTCTCTTTTCTCCCTTTTTTGTCTTAATTTCCCTCTTTCTCCCTTCCTCGCTCTTCTTCCACCTCCTTCGCTGTGAAGTACTACTAGCACATAGTGCATCACTTCAACACAGAAATCTTATGCACACACAGTCATGTAAACTCTCTCTTATATAACATAACATTGAACATATAACCAACAATTTCTTTAAAATAAACACTTTCTTGTGGGGAAAACAAAGGAATTAATTGACATGCTTTTAAACATGCTTTTTAAATGGCACATGAGTTTCGGTAACAGGACTGAAAACACATGCGTCCATCTTCTGCTTAGAAACCTTGTAAAAAATTAAATAAAGTTGCCTGAGATTGACCAATACACATTTTGAATAGTTAAATATGTGTAGTATTAGATTCAGTGTTGAAAAAAGATAAAAACTAAAGTTTAATTTTGAAGAGTTACAACAAGCAAATGTCACCCATTCGGTGGAATGGCCCTTATATTAGCGTACTGCTGAATAAAATTATATTATATTATAAAATATTATATAAATTTTTACAGCAATCTTTATTATTTTTTAGTATTTCTTTTTATTGCAATTATTTGTATGACAATTAATCGTCAGCACTATATTCAAGATCATGATATACCTAGCTAGAATGCATTTTTAATAATTGGCCTATAACTGGTCCATGTTAGATTATACAGCTACTGTCACTATTTATGTTATCACTGCTTCAGGATTTAGAGTTGTTGGGAGCATGTTTTGTTTTCTCAAGTTGGTTTCCATCAAAAACCACATTAGCTACACATTCAACCGCACTTGCCTCTGAGACAATAAATACAGATTTCTGACAGCTAAAGGTCATTACAGTGTCAGCTGCACTAAACCAATATTAAACCCACAGGATAGGCCTAGAATAGAATATTATGAAAAGTTATGAAATATGTCAAACATCCCAAACTATCCCCTATCTGGGACATTTTTTTCCCAGAGTTCTGGTTAACATCACGCTGTGGCATCTTTCCAATTCAGTTTCAGTATTTCACAAAGAATGACAAATGTATTATAACATTTCATTCCAGACAAGCTGCCGGTCTGTGCATCAGTGGTAGGGGTTTTCACTCTTTTCTGTAGGTAATTACATCATTACACCAGTAGGTGACGACAAAGAGATTCACTTTATGAGTGAGTTGCTTCAATCATTCACTCACTTTAAAGAAGTTTAAAGTACAACATCATTTGAGAATTTATTCTGATTCAAGGGGAATCAGAATGCCAAATCCTGGCTGACGAGAGGAGGAGCTGGGGATGGAGGAGGGTAATTAGCTCCTGAGAAACGCGATAGCTGCTGATAATACTGAAGGAGCTTATATGTGTACAGTGATAAGCGTCGTATTCCTATAGGTAGACGTGAATCATCTGTCAGCTGACGTGAGCTTGACTAACGTGACCAGCCAGAACTGATCCCATACAGAAATATAATATATGTCAATATATATATATTACATATATAATGTCAGTGCCCATGTATGTCTGCTGCCTATATGAGAATATATGCAAAATTAATATATGTAAAACACAGACATATATGAAACATATATTTCAAAATATATCAAAAATAGCCGTATTCATGTAAGTGCCATATGTTTTCCCGTATATGCACATAAATGTGAAATATATGTAAGATGCATATATGTATCTTATATATGAATGCCTTGTAATTAAATGCCTATAGTTAGAGATTTTGTGTCTGTATTGTGTGAATACCAAATAGTATTTTTAATACAATAATGCAGTGTTTTCTTTGTCATTTTTGACAAATACATCCACAAAGTACCATAACATATGCCACAGCTTTAAAAATGCATCAGTATCACATGCATGTATGTTTACATACATTTATTAAATATGTAGAAAACAAATATGTATGTCACATATTTATACTTAATGTTGTCCATATATGCGAGAAACCAATACTATACTGTAATATATGCAGATATATGGTATCATATATGGATGAACTCAACTATTTTCTTCACATGTTTGGACACATAAATGTTAATATATGTTGCAGGCATATATTGTGTTCTCAAATAAGTCAAATATATGTATAGATATATGTCATGCTATTTAAAATATAAGTACATATATGGCCATATATTACATTTTTGTATGGGATATGCTACGCTTGATTTCTGCTGCGGAGCTCACGGATTTTGCAAATGTGTGAATGCGCATATAAACCGCAACGGGGCACTTGCGAGCACCCTTCTGAAACCTTAAATAGCAAATGGGACACCCTCTTGTGGACTCAACGGACATATGCACACAACGGGCATTGTAAGTCAACAATTCCCAAGTGTACATGAAGTGTGCCATTTAGGACAGGGCCTTAGAGATGCACACTATGGCTTGCCAAAGAGATAAGTATTTGTTGCTGTATCTATCTATTGGTTTAGTAAATAGTGTCACATTCTTCCTTCTTGACTGAAATAAACATCACATCACTTTGTGTGTTACAGCACTACTGCAGTTCTGTCATTTGCCCTTGACAGGGCACTTAACGAGTTCACACTTACATACAATTTGAGGGGGTAAAGTTTAATGCGTATATTTGGCGTCCGGGGGGAGGGCTCCGAGCTCGGAGTTCGGCCCGAACCCAGAGTACTCCCCCCGTATGTAAGTGTTTAGGACTAGAAGCGTGGAGAAGGGGTGGTGGGGGGATGCTGCAAAACTGTCAATGGATTGAGGTGAGACTGCTGAGTGTATATATACCTCTTACCACTGATTGCTGAGTGCTCTCCATTGCAGATATGCCAGAATGGACTGGTATGGTTGGATTGGCGATGAGAGGTTATAAACTTAGATTCGTTTTTGGTTTGGTCAGTCTTACTTTGCTTAATCAAATATGAGATTGTTTCACCATCTACTGACGAGTCTGAGATGGTGGGGTGGATTTTTTGGGTCAAATTTGGAAGTGATCTGAGCATCTAAGAAAACCAAAAAGGCTAGGATAAACATAGCGTCGAGTGTGTGGGCAGTATTGAGGGGCTGGTAGCCTGTGCGGAGGGCGTGAATATATTTGGTGAGAATGTCTAGTGTTATGAGTTGTCTGGCGTCGGGACGGGTGGGCTGGGATCTTTGAATCCCTTTCATCAGGAGGGAGGTTTGCCCTCATGCATGCAACGTCCACTGGGAGACCAATGCTCGCTGGACAGAGAAAGAGGAAAGATAGATGCGTGCAACATCTGCTGGGAGACCAATGCTCGCTAGACAGAAAAAGAGGTTTCGAGTAAGGGGTTTTAACAGGTGAGTTACGGGAATATTAATTCTGAATAGAGAGGTACTGCAGAGGAGACATCACTGCTGCGGCAGTAGAAAAAGAAAATAGCCAGAGAAATAGAGCTTCTGCTGGATCAGAGGAGACATCACTGCTACAGCAGTAGAGAAAATTAGCCAGAGAAACAGAGCTCCTGTGGGAGCAGAGGAGACATCACTGCTACAGCAGTAGAGAAAATTAGCCAGAGAAACAGAGCTCCTGTGGGAGCAGAGGAGACATCACTGCTGCGACAGTGGATTAGCCAGAGAAACAGAGTTCCTGCGAGAGCAGAGGAGATATCACTGCTGTGGCAGTGGAGAAAATAGCCAGAGTAACAGAACTCCTGCGGGAGCAGAGGAGACATCACTGCTGCGGCAGTGGAAAAACTTACCTGGAGAAACTGAGCTCCTGCGGTGTGTGGCTGAACAAAGGGAGAAGGAGAGTGGGGCTTGGCGGGCCGATGCTCGACTTGTGCGTTAATCAAGACGCAAGTAAAAGGAGGTGAGAGATGAAATCCTTGTGCACATGTATCTGAAGTTTAAGTGGCCACTCAAAGATAGCAGTTCGCGTTTAGAACAATTTTAACTGTCTGGAAAGGTGCATCATTTATCCATTGCTGGTTTGAGTGGCACACGCGTATTCATTTAGTGAAGTTCAAAAGAGACGGCTTATGGTAAAAGACAAGATTTGCATACATTAGGCACCTTGTATTTATTTAATTGTGTTTCACTTAAGGATCACTAAACTCTTGGCATGAAACACACTGCTTGTATCAAATTATTATTTATTTATTTATTTATTTATTACTTGGAAATTTCTCAATCAAAATTACTTTCTAAGCTGCGTAGGAACCCTCAACATGACAGTTTATTTTCGTCATTTCTATGGATATGGGTCACATTCCCTTACGATTTTGTTCGTTCAGAATCAGAAAAACCAATAGTGAAGCTGTGGATTTAAATTACTTAAAAATTAAAAATACATTTATGCTATAACTTTAAGATCCTAAGCGATTTTTGTAGATATATTGCAGGACAGTGTTAATGATAGGTTCTTAATGATTCTGCGTGCAATCTGCACGTAATGTGCGACCTACTGTTTACATGTGATGGCAAATCATTTGTATAGAAATGATTTAAAACGTGCATTCCCCCGATCAAAAAATGAGTATCCAGATGGCATAACTGGCTCGTGACTCAACAACTGAAGAGATGCAAAGTTCAACCAGGGACAGAAACGAGAAGGGTTGAGCTGAGCACTCCCTGAGTTGACCCGGCAGACGTTGAGTGTATTGACTGGCCGGGACTGAATCTGCGGCGCGGCTTACTTTGGGCCTGCTGCGGCGGCCTGACGAAGAAGGAAGACCCTTTCCTTCGTGTGAAGAGGGTGGCATTGCCTTATTGACCATTTCTCTATGGCGGGAATGAAATACGCGGAAGGAGATCGCGGATGTTTCGCTCGCGGTGGTGATCCCGTTTGTTAAGCCTGACGCTTGCGAGATAACACCAGAGGATTGCAGCAAAGGTTCCTCAAAGACGAAAGATAATTAATCGGACGGTATTGCTCGATTTGGACATGTTAGGACGGTATTGCGGGGCTAAATGCTGCAAAACTGTCAATGGATTGAGGTGAGACTGCTGAGTGTAGGCTATACCTCTTGCCATTGATTGCTGAGTGCTCTCCACTTGTGTTAATTATCTGAACGTGCTCCTCCCGAACTTTGTTAATAAAACATAATTTAACACCAGGCTGCTCAAGGCCAGGGGCCTCATTTATAAACGTTGCGTACGCACAAAAGAAGGCGCTCTCTACGCAATAATTTGTATTTATAAAAAGCAAACTTGACGGGAAAATGTACGGTCCTTCACGCAAACTCTGACCCAGGCGTACGCACAAAAACGGGTGAAATGAGAAATGGCGACACCGTCGGCAGATGGAAGAAACACGTGAAAGTGTGTGAAACTGTAGACCATTGTGTAAAAGAAATGGCAATACTGCCTCTCATAAATAACAGGAAGACTTCACAAAGCAAGTCTTACAATTAACAGCCTACACGAACACCCGTTTGATCGATCTGCAGTGTAAAACAAACAAAATCAAACGAAGATTACAACAGAAATGCAATTAACACATATTTGCAAAAAGAAAAGTGCAATATGTTCTGCAATAATATTGCCATGTTATGCAATTCATCCTCATAACTCATCTGTAGCTTGTTTTGCTTTTTTGCATCGACTTTGATGTCCGACCATTTCTTTTTTATTTCGGCCACGGTCCGAGGTTGTGAGGCTGCAGCATTAACGGCATCTGCAACCTTTTGCCACTCAAGTGCATTTTTTGGCATTAGTAATGCCCACACTGTGCCCTCCAAACAACATTTAACTCCTCTTTTCCACCTCGCCAACGATAATTTCTACTTCACATTAAGTGAAGTTACGTTTCTTGGTTTTCCTCTCTGTGTTTGCCATGATTTCGCAATCGATGAATATTAACTTGTGGGCGTTTCACGAACTATTTATGGGCAACTATGGGCGTGACATGAAGCTGCAAAATCTGCGCTACATTTAGAATTGATTGTGATTTATTAAGGGAAAACCGCGTAGGATGTGCGTGCGCACGGTTTTATAAATCCGAATATTTCTGTGCGTACGCACGTCCAAAGCATTCTCATCCTAGGGCGTCATATACTGACGCTTTTGACATTTCGTCTACCAGTCCCTCCAGGATTTCGCGATTTTTTTGTGTGATTTTTGCGATCAAAATGACTGATTTTGTGGTGGTAATTTCCAGAAATTTGCGAAAAAATTTGCGATTTTTATATTTTATAATTAGGACATCACATTTACAATAATAGTATTATGTCAGATGCACAATAGTCATACATGACACAAATCACAAACAAAATGCATAAAACTTGTTTATTTTGGTCTAATCAAATTCTCATCAAATGAAAAACTTTTGAAACAACCTATGGGCATTTTTTTTTACCTGACCTATGTAAATATTAACAGCAGGTGTAGTAATCAGGCATGTGATTGGCGAAGGACAAAAAAGCAGGAAAATATACTGAAATTCAATCAGGCAATCATACATTTCACAATTTTATATTTATATATGAATGTCAAGAATTCAGAAGTGTGTATATTTATATAGCCTACACTACACTACACAGAAATAACATACAATTAAATTATGCTTATTTTAAATGTATTGTGCAGACTAGGTATACAAAAATATAGGCTTTTAATAATCTTTCAGTGCGCAAAACCATGAAAATATTAAACGCTTCAAAACAGAGCGCACAAAGCGCGTATGCGCATCGGGGGCGCAGAATGATGTGCTCAAAGCAACATGGAGTCACAGTGTGCAGCGCTGCACAAGTGCGCATTTATAAGTTCACGGCACAAAGCGAAGAAATGTCGAGCGCACAAATCCTAGTGTCTATCTGTCCAACAGTTTATTGATAATTTGTTTCTTCACAGTTTTAAATTCCAGTTATTGTGCGTGTGATACCGAGTCCTTGTGATGTGTGTGATCTAACAGGCACACGGTAGCGCGAGTCGTTTAAAAACAGCAACAAACTCCAACAAAATAAAGTCATTTTATGCAAATACACAGCCTTTTCTCTACAGATCAAGCATTATAATGTGAATATCATATTGGAGAGAGTTTTACCGTGCATGTATGCTGCTGTAACCGGACGAGGCGCGCGCGCTGTTTGAATACTGAATGGAGAATGTTTGACAGCCGCAAAGGAGGGAAAACGAGTTTTCGTAAACTTTAATGATGTAAATAGACTTCTGTCCCTCACATTAAGCTATGAAATAGGCTTCAGATGAATTTGTCACCCAAAAAAAAAAGCGGGAGGCGCCGAAAAGCGCGCTGTTTGCATCCCTGTACTTGGAAAGGAAGGAAAAATGCATCTCTTTGCCATCTGTAACCATGGTGACGTGCCGCCCGGTGTGGCCCTGTTGCACGGGGACGGCGATTGTGGTTTAAATGCGTTTTACATTACAGGCTTCAGTAAATCGAGGAAAAGGAGTTTCCGCTTTCCCCGCAACATCTGTATCCACGTAAAAATGCATTGAAACTTTAATTAAACTAGAGATATTTCAATTGGGTGATTATAATTTAATGTTTTGTGAGGTATTTTTCATTTTTGTGATTATTTTGCGGTTAAATTAGGAATTATGCAGGATCGCAAAAAAATGCGACAATTTGTTGATTTTGCGTTGTATTCAGCGATCGCGGAATCGCGAAAAACTGGAGGGACTGGTCTACATCCAACGCACATGGCACCCTTTAGCGTCAATATGAGATGCAGATAGCTTTGTTCGGTTATGGGTAGGTTTAGGGTTAGACCGCTAGGAGGCGCCTTCTGGCCCATATCTATCTGCATCTCATATTGACGATAAAGGGTGCCATGTGCGTTGGATGTAGACGAAATGTCAAAAGCGTCGGTATATGACGCCTTGGGATGAGAACGGGCTGGCACGTCCTATGTTTCATCAGTACGCCACTTCTGACGCAAATCCTACGCAAAGTTTTATAAAAGAGGCCCCAGGAGCCTAATTTATAACCGTTGCGTACACACAAAACAGGCCCTGAAAGAGGCATACGCCAGTTCCTACGCATAAGTTGTGATTTATAATAACAAACTTGACGGGAAAATTTGCGCACATGCACGCAAACTCCAACCCATGCGTACGATCGTTTTGGAGATGGAGCAGTTTGGAGACACCGATGGTGAGCTGGAGTTAAATGTCTTTTTGGTCACTTTTAGACAGAAAATCTAAAGAAAATTAAACATATACAGAAAGATAATACAAATATAATTTCACTCACCAAGCCTATCACTTGAAGCAAATATCCATACCTTCTTAAATGTCTGCGCCAGCGAGCACGTTGGGCCGTTTAGTGAAACTAACGCAAATAACAGTTTAAATAAATAAAATAATCATTTAAACTATGTTTTACTTCTGATATAAACATTTAGATTAAATATGTCATTCAAATTAATGGAGTTAAAAACTTAAACATGAAATCATTACTGAGAAGTTTTTTATATTCAATCAATCGACATATTTGTACATTTAGGATTGATTTTAAAGTATTATTAATGGTATTTAAATCATTCAATGGCCTAGGACCTAAATACATTGCAGATATGCTCACTGAATATAAACCCAACAGATCACTCAGATCATTAGGATCACATCAGATAGAAATACGGTTCACTCTAAGCATGGTGAGTCTGCTTTTAGCTACTATGCCAGCCGCAGCTGGAACCAGCTTCCAGAAGAGATCAGATGTGCTCCTACAGTAGTCAAAACACATCTGATCTCTTCTGGAAGAGATCAGTACTCAGTGCATTTACTGAATGAGTACTGTTCCACTGTGTGTGCGACTGATTACACTGTATTTTATTTTATATTCTAATCTGTTTTAATTATTCTGATTTATTTTGACTATTTTAATTTCTTCTCTGTAAAGCACTTTGAATTACCATTGTGTATGAAATGTGCTATATAAATAAACTTGCTTTGCCTTGCCTTGCCTTCCACTGTTTCTGAGTCCAGTTTGGGTGGGTGACATTTAGAAAAGGGTTCAAAACATTTTAGAGAGACTTGGGATATAATCTCTGTCTGCCCCTGCAGCAGAGATTATATACTCCTGGGCAAAAAATAAATGGGCCAAGCCAAAAAATTGCTCAGTATTTTGTGGTCTTTTAATGGTCTTAACCATTTTAATCACAAATCACTGGTCAGGAAATTAGCAGGAATTGCACAAATACTGTAGATAAAGTAAACACGTAATAGCCTTCCCCTTTGTTTTCTTTAAATGTTTAAAGGAACACTCCACCGTTTTTTCATATTAAACTATGTTATTCCCTTAACTAAGATGAGTTGATACATATCTCTCTCGTCTCAGTGCGTGCACTCAATCGCTCTGGCGCGCGGCGACACTTTGATAGCACTTAGCTTAGCCCAGTTCATTCATTAGGGACCAAACAGAGATGAAGTTAGAAGTGACCAAACACCTCCACGTTTTCCCTATTTAAATACAGTTACACGAGTAGTTACACGACCAAGTATGGTAACACAAAATAAAACGTGGCGCTTTTCTAAGTGGGTAAAAAGGATAACTATAATGTATGGTGGAATAGCACTTGGGACTCGGGAGCACTTCGACTCGGCACAGTAAAAAGTCACTCCTGAAGTGCTCCCGAGTCCCAAATGCTATTCCGCTTTTAGGAAGAAGAGTAAGTATTGTGCTTCAAACAGTTCACAAGTATCTAAAAAATGTCTCCCAGATAGTTTGAGTTTTAATTTGAGACCAAATATTTACTAAAGGGTTTCAAATCTGGACTCTGAGGAAATTGCCAAAACTGAGCCTGATGGACTTGTTCACAAGCCACTTCTTGGTTGTATTTGCAATTTGGGCAGGAACATTGTCTTGTTGAAAAATATCATCTGATCATTCCTTGTTAACAGCTTTTCAATTGTGGGAAGCAAACCATTCTGCAATATTCTCCTGCACTCCAAAGCATTAAATGACCTTTCACAAACCTGCTGTTTCCCTCTTGGCTCCTCCCACCATCAGTTCCGCCTGAGACCCTCGAACCTTCGACTACATCGGGTTCCCTCATCCTGCCGGCTCCCCCTTGGTCAGTCGTCACTCTACCTCCGCCACGGACTTACGGTCTGTCAGCTACGCTCCGTCCCTCCACCCCTTCGGCTACTGCAGGCTCCTCCTTACCCTCGGCGTCACCTCTGTCCTCCCTCACTCCGACTCCGCCTCAGCTCTCGGGGACTCCAGCTCCACCTCCAGCGCTCGTCACCCCGACGTCACCTCAATCTCCAAGTCCAGCGACGTCGTTTGCGTCCACCGGCTCTCCATCTGTGCCTATGAATCTCACCGCCGAGTCTCTGTCGGTCGTCCCCCTGCTGCCGTCAGCCTCTTCACCACCTGGTCTCCTCCCTCCCTCTACTCCGTTGTGGGCTGTCGGCACTGGACCGCTGTGGGTCTGCGCCACCAGGCCCCTTCCATCAGCGCCACCAGGGATTTGTCGTCATCCCTTCACCATCCTGTCTCTCCAGCCTCTCACCTTCACGTCACCTTCACCTCGTCCACCTCCAGAACCCCCTCCGGTCCTCCCTCCGGTGTTCCTTTACGGCGTGAGGACGCGCCTTGCCGGAGGGGGGAGTAATGTCACCATTATGTTCAGTTCATAGACTTTCAGCTGTTTTCATTCATCACCTGTATTTTCCTGTCTGTTTCCCGCCACCAATCTGTTACCATGGACACTGATCACCTTCCTCACAGCTGCCTGTCGTTTGTGTTCATCACCACTGTGTAATTAGTTCCTGCCTATATTCAGTTCAGTGTCCGGTATTGTTTGTCAATGTCTCACCCGAGTTTGTATTATTAAAGCGTTTGAAATTATCTTCTTCTTCTTCTTCATTGCGACAAGCCGTGACACCAGCAGCTAAAAAGGCACCCCACAAAATGACACAGTCTCTTCCTCCATGCTTCACTGTGGTAGAGATGCATTTATTATAATATTTTTTTAGCAGATTTCTGAAGACATCGCTCTGGAGCATCAACATGCAACTTATGTTTCATTGTGATTAATCCCTATACAACTTCCCATAGTCTGTCAAAAACTTAATTCTGTCTTTAATGTTTTTCTGAGACAGCAATGGCTTTTAAAGTAGTACATTTGCTTAAATTTAGCTAATTTCCTGACCAATGATTTGTGGTTAAGGCAATTAAAAAGCTTAGTGTTTAGCCATTTTGAGTTTGGCCCTTTTTTGTCCAGGAGTGTACATACAGTTGCAGTCATTAATTAATAATTGCATATGTTATTAATACATTAATTGCATATGTTAATCATTTTATCTAAATAAAATGGATCATAAAAATGGCTTGTTTTTTTATTAAGTAATAGCCTGAATATTTCAAATAACAAAATAATTTAATATGAATTTATAAAAAGAATTGGCAATAATTGATGCCAAACCATTGAATCAAAATGTTTTTAATGAGAAACATAAATCCAGTCATATTTGTGTCTGTATATATAACACACACACACACACACACACACACACACACACACACACACACACACACACACACATACACACTGCAATATAAATACAATTTGTAACACTCACCCTTGTAAAACAATAGCTCATTCCCCATTCAAAATACGGGTGAGATTATGGGTAATTAAGGCTGGCATATGTTAAATGTAAATCCAGAGGAGGAGGGGCAGTTTGGAATGCCAGGCTCTGAGGCCGTCAAGGGCGATTATTGGGTGCTGTGAGAGATGCTGTCCTTTCAAATTAAGCGGAGCTGCTGTTGACAGGGGTGAGAGACTTCTGGAGAAAATAAGACCCAGAGAGACAGCTGTGAGATGTGGAGGGTGGAAGAAAGATGCCAAATATGTTGAAAAGGGGGCTTTCACGACAGAATGCGATGGGGAGCTGAGGTCCAATGCAGAGATCCTGGATGGACTTCTCAGATTTAATTAGTGTCCGTATCAACAACTGATGGGGGCTATGTTACTGTGGCCAGGCTTTCAATCGACAGACCAACCATGAATTCATCTTGTTGTTCACATTTGTGTCTCTAAGTTGCTTCTCTTCTACAGCTTCTATGAGTTATTTCTTAGTGAACTTTTTGCACTGCAACTCATGGCACACTTCAAGGTCAAATTGAAGGTAATTGCATCTTTTTATCTCACAATTCTTTTTTTTCCTCACAATATCAAGTTTATATCTCACAATTTTGAGTTTTTTTCTCAAAATTGTGAGTTTTAAAATCTGAATTGTGAGATATGAAGTCGCAATTTTGAATTTTTCTCGGAATTGTGAGGAATAAACTCAAAATTGTGATGGAAAAAAGGCTCCACTCAATGGGTGGGCTGTAGGTGGGTGGCTTGCAATCAAGCCCCACTTCCCTAGGCTGGGCGCAGTTAAGGTTCTGTCACCCCTAGAGCCACTGGTAGGCCCAAACCCTGTTGAATCTCATGGTTAGTTGGTGGTATTCCCCTGTTGATACTGGGTAGTTAGTGAGTACCCCACTCTCAGTTCTGTATTATTCTACCTCGCACCACTATGGCTCGGGTCGAGCGGGAAGTTCTAACCTTCACTTCCTTTTTCGAAGTACGCTCCCATGAAGCCAGAGCATTGCCATGAGCTGACGCTCATGCGTACAGATGGTAGGCCCCTGACTCTGGGGCCTCCATTGAGGCAGAGGGGTGTATGTTGTTCTCCCCTTGCTTAAAGGGTGTTGCTTTGTTGCTAAGTACACTGCCTTTGGCAATGTGATTAGGTACCAGGATGCTGTAGGCGCTGTATGAACAGCTTATCTGCCAACGAAGTCTGCACGGTTAGGTGGTAGGCCTCAGCAGGCCTCCTTGACCAGGCAGCCCCCAAGAGGGCTCCTGAGGCCAGCTTACCTCTGGTGGTTGGCCTTAGTAGTTCGGACAGTAGACTCACTGATGTGTGTAGTATGCCTTAACAGGCCTCCTCAAAGGTGAGTCCCAACATTGTGCAACATAAACATTGTGGGACATACAGGTAGCTAGCCGTGTTAGGCCTCCTGTGGGTGGGCCCAATCGTTATTTTGGTGTAGTATGGTTCCCAACAGTGTATGTTTGTAGCAGAATAGACTTGCTATCAGCTAGTAGGCCCGACCAGGCGTCCCTGATAGGCGAGTCCCCAGCAGTGTGAAGATGGCTGACAGCACTGACTTGCTTCAGGCCTAGTAGGCCTCTTTAATCCTCTAAGTGAGTCTCGAGTGACGGGTATACAAACAGCAGTGTTGATGGTCAGGCTCTGACCTTGGCAGGCCTTCCTGACCCTGAGCTTCATCATGGTGTGCTCGACTGTTATTTAACTGGCCAATTAGACAATTGGCATCAGTGGGCCTCTCTGGAAGCGAGCCCCTATTACGATCAGCCAAATAGGTTTGACCACTGTTAGGCGGTTGGCCTTATCAGGTCACCATGTAGCTCAGTCCCCAACCTCTCAACCTCAACCTTTCGTGGCAGTTAGTTTCTTACATAAGAAGACTTTCAGGAAGCCGGCTTTAACAGGCCGCTTCGAGACTGAGCCCCAGGACTGGCTGGCCTTAGCAGGCCACATAGGGTGGTTGTCAGGTAGTAGGCCTCACCAGGCCTCCCTGAAGGTGAGTTCCCACATATGGTGGTTATCAGGTAGTAGGCCTCATGAGGCCTCCCTGAAGGCGAATTCCAACATATGGTGGTTATCAGGTAGTAGGCCTCACCGAGCCTCCCTGAGGGCTAAGTCCCAAGGACAGGCAACTGGACAGCTAGCCTGACAAGCTATCAGGTAGTAGGCCTCACCAGGCCTTGCCAGAAGGCGAGTTTCCACATTTGGTGGTTACCAGGTAGTAGGCCTCACCAGGCCTCCCTGAAGATGAAGTTTGCACATGTGGTGGTTGTCAGGAGTAGGCCTCACCAGGCCTCCCTGTAAGTGGTTTCCCAGTGATGCTGGGTTCAGGCAGCTAGTGGCCGCTTGCTATCAGTTCAGCTAGCCTTAGCAGGCAGCTTCTGAAGGCGAGCTTGCACCCTGGCTCAACTAAAGTATTCATTCTCTGCTACTGGTTCCCTCCCAGAACCTCTTTTTATCCTGCCTATATACGGCCTGGTTTGCCTACCAGGCAGACCATATACTCCCCTCACTGAGGGTCACTATGAGTATTGCAGACTCCTGAGTCTGGTCAGACGGTCGTAGGCCTCTCGTGAGGCCTCCCAGTTAGATCAGTCCTTAGGCCTTTTCAGGCCTCCTCAGTGCTTTGAAACACAAGCGCTGGGTAGATCTGTGGATTGAGCAGAGAAACTCCCCTCACTGGCAAGGGTTGCAAGCGATATGCTGAGTCATGCTCTCCGGGATACCCTGTCTCTGAGATCTGGGCCGAGTGGTTCACTGTTCAGCTTCGCAGTCCCGTGGGTTGGATGCCTTATCTAAAGACAAGTGTCCAGGTGTCTTCAGACAGACAGAAATTTGGCCAGACTGATGTATCCAATGTAAATGACACCATGGTCAGGCCTTCCTGGTGACATTTCGGGTGAGTATGTTCCCCTGAATAGTGATTGGCTGGGGCTCCTTTGGGTTACCTAGCCCCATTCCCTAGAAGGGACCCTTTCTAATTTGAAGCTGTGGTTCCAGGCCCTTGAGCAGGCCCAGGTAGGCCTTTCGGTAAACAATGTTTATGGCTGTTTTCCTGTGAGGCTTATAGCTTGGGCTATGAACGTGGGGAATGCTGTCACTGACAGCCCAGTGTGACCTGAGGGTGAGTGGTTCTTGCATTTCATTTGAATTTGCTGGTTCTGACAGTTGTCACTGCCAATGGGCATGCACTCCCCTTAGCATGGCGGCGGCAGTATATCGTTCCCCATAGCGTCATTTCAACGCAGTAACCTGAGACATTATGTGCTTGCTTAGAACTCAAGTTTCCTAGAACTCCTTCGAAAGTAACTCGCCCAGAATAGTTAATGTAGCCACTGGAGATGCTAAAGTGCTAAAATATCATAGACATGAAGGACAAGTTCAACAAAAACTGTGTATATGGAGTTATGTAAGAGCATAACTGAGACCAGCCACATCTTGTCAACTCGGTATGTGTTAAATCAACTCGGGAGGATTTTCTGCTGTCATTACATTACCAGTCACAATTTAAACTGTCAATCACAGTTAAGTTAACAGTGTTATATTATGGACATTTGAGGCATTAAGTTTCCATGAATCTATCCATTCTCCAAAATGCTTGTCTTATGTATTTTAGGTTTGCAAGAATGTTGGAGCCTATGCCAGCATCTCAGGCAACAAACACCCTGGCCAGTTAATCTAGTTACATAACTTTTGTTTCCCAGTGGTTTTCTTCTTATAAATCACTCTTATATGATCTTTTTTTTTTCTCAAAGTAGAACAGCTGTATATTGTTATAAATAATTATTCTTTTATGCCAATAACAGAACATAAGATTGGTCAGATTGTTTTAATTTAATACATAATTTCCCAAAAAATTGATCACTAGTCTTTCTTCAAATAAATAGAATAAAAATAACAATGTACAGTGTGAAAAAAATAAGGATAAAGTTGTCACACTTTCACTCACTTTGGACTTTGCTTCAGTTTGTACATTTTCCCTGTTGAGATGGTTGTCAGCGGAAACGGTGCATAAACAGATGCAGTGAGATGGTTGTAGCTGTTCTCTCTGTTTGTATTACTTGCCTATGGATTTATTAAAGACTGCCTTGCATCTTCTTCATCATGTTTGTGTGTGTTTTTCAACACACCTGCGTGACAGAAGACCTGACCTCAGAAGTGATTACGCTACGCGTATATTGTTTGTTCTTTTCGTCTCGTGTTTTTTGTGTTTTGTCTTTTTACATTTTTTGGAAGTTTTTAACTGTGGACAATCGTTCTTTTCTGTTAATAAGCCTTGAACAAGGGAATCTCTCCCTTGAGGAACACTTAGAGGATTTCCTTTTTTTTTCGTCGCTGCGGCTCTGTCGCGGTTGCCAAGGTCTTCGGTCTCTCTCCACGTCATCGGCTAAACGTTGTCATAAAATGCATCGCTAATTACTCAAGTGTTATTAGTCACTCCTTAAATACTATTGATCTAGACCATTATTTTAAAGTGAAAAAAAAAAAAAACTCTTTAAAATAATGGAACTAGTGAATTAAAAAGATACCTCTAAAACCAAGGCCACATAAAAGTATGCTTTCACTGTTCTAAACCCAAGCTTAAAAACTTTGGTGTATATAGCCAAAAATACACTGTGTTCGTACAGTTTGTCTGCCTTGGCTCCGACACGTGCATGTGGGTGTGTTTTTGTATTTTTATGTAACTTTTATGTAGTCTACACCAGTGCAGCATTTGCATTGCACTAACTGTAACTGTAACTAACATTCAGGACAGTTTCTGTGGAAATGACATTTGTCACAGCATGTGCATACCACGGTGATCCCTGTTTGTCTAATCTTCAAGCTCCTGCAAAGAAAAGCAATACAAATGAAGCTGTGTTTTCAAACCGCCAATATGCAATCTGCTCAAATGTCTTTTCCGACAGACTTTTAGTCATATTTCCTTGGCTTTCTGCTTAATTTGGGTGGACATCTAAAAGCTGTCTGCCTCCAAACGCTCACATGCAGGTCTACTCCCTGAATGACAAATGCACATGGCCAGCATGGTGTGTCAACCAAGGAACACTACTGAATAAAGTCTATTCAAGGCTCTTGTGAAAGTGCCAGAAGCTATCAAATGGAGAACAGCATAAGCTGGATGTGGGGACATAACCAGTAGGGATAAACCCATTTTCTACTGAGTAACTGTGTCAATCTGGCGCCGTTCCACACCTCTCCACTGAAGAAAAGATTTTTCTGTGCACGAAAAATTGGCTCCGCAAAAGTCCCTTAAATAATTCAACTTCAGGTGAGCAGCAGTAACATTTGGGTGGGAATTTTCTTTCTTTTTTGCCTGTGAATAAATAGTCTGTAACATACATGTATACAATCCAGAGAAGATGGCTTAGATTAACAATAGGGAAAATGTAAAAACGGCTACTTCATGTACACTACGGTTCAAAAGTTTGGGGTAAGTACGATTTTTTTCAGTAAAATATTAATATTTCTATTCAGCTAGGACATTGTGCAATTGTACAAAAGTGACAGTTAAGATATTTATAATCTTACAACAGATTTCTATTTCAAATAAATGCTGTTCTATTCCTCAAAGAATCCTAATTTTTTCACGAAAATATTAAGCAGCATGACTGTTTTCAACATTATTATTAATAAGACGTGTTTCTTGAGCATCAGATCAGCATGAATGATTTCTGAAGGATCATGTGACAAGACGATCATTGTGACAATGATGCTGAAAATTCAGTTATTAGGAAAACTGTTATTTTAAATTGTAATATTTTACAGTAAAGGACTTCTTCCATTACAAATATTATTGAGCCCAAGATTCATACATTAGGATTCTTTGATGATTTAAAAGAACAGCTTTCCTGTGGAATGGAAATCTTTTGTAGCATTATAAATGTCTTTACAGTCACTTTTCATCAATTTATTGCATCCATGTATTTTTTTTTAAGTATTTATGATGTTTTATTGTGATTTTTGCTCATTGTCTCCATCCACTTACATTACATGAAAGAAAGCAGTTAAAAAAAAAGAAAAAAAGTAATGCCAGTTTGTAAAGACACAAGGTTAAAATAATGAAAGAATATACATTTTTGAGTGAATTATTCAAATTGAAGAAGGATCACTCTACCTCTGAGGATCAGTGCAGTGTTGGAATTCCATTTAAGTGCACATTGGAATGATGAATTCAATTAATTCAATGATGAATTACAATTAATTCAATGATGAATTACAATTACAATGATAAGAATTAATAATAAAAAAGAATGACCTTCTCAGACAATCTCCTGACTTAACTGAACTGAAAAACATAAAACATTGAGCTAGTGCTGCTGCTTCTGTTATTCACAGACCTAACCTACTTCTGTCTCATGTCCAGTATTTATTATACCCACCTCAATACCCTTGAACTCATAACCTATTTTAAAAGCCAAACACATTTTCAGTTCAGGCCTGAAGGACAACAGATAACCACATGTTTGAGGTTTCATCACTTTCACCTCTAACTTGAAAACAAAATCTAATGACTCCTGCACACTCTTTGACCTATTTTTTTTTTAACTCAAACTGGGCCACTTTTAGGCTCTCTCTCTCTCTCTCTCTCTCTCTCTCTCTCTCTCTCTCTCTCTCTCTCTCTCTCTCTCTCTCTCTCTCTCTCTCTCTCTCTCTCTCTCTCTCTCTCTCTCTCTGTGACTTCAGCTAAAACAAAAACTATAATGTACATGGATAGTCTTTCAGTGAAAGTCCCTGTTTCCCTGATAAAAATAAGCCTATATGTAGACCCGACCTTCTTTGTCATTATTTCACAGACATAATATGTAAAACTGTGTGCTGTTTGACAGAAAAGAGGGTGTATATGTCACTGCATTCTTTATCATGAACATTTATGGTACTTTTTCCAGCAAACTGAGGATCCCATGAGGATTCATTCTCTTGTATCCAAATTTGAACCTTTATCATACCATAAAAATGTCAACGCTGATCTGAAACGAGTAAGAGATTCTTTCGTGTCCTACTTATTCATGAAGGAGAACAAAAAAGAGACTCTTTTCACTTTTCTCAAAACTGTCGTCGTAACTTCAGCACAATAATGAAATAACATGGGGGGAAATAACATTGAATAAGGTGCATTTTATAATGAGTCTAATTTGCATAGAAAAGATGAAAAGACAATGATTTAATTTAAATATGCAGCACTATTTACATAGAAATTATTTAAAACAAATTGCATGCAATAGTGCCGCAGTTGTTTATGTGTGCAGTCTCCAGACTCCAGTTCTGGACCATGAATCATTTTATACCACTACAGCAGAAGAAATATGAATTATGCAAGTCTTTATTTGAAATACCAGCAAATCATTCTTTATCCATGGTTAAATGATCCCATTTCCAACCAAGATTTTACTCGTTGTATACTCATGCAGTAGATTACAACCGGACCGAGCATGTCCAATCTTCATATATTTTTTAATGGAAGTTTTGTATGCTCAATGCTGCCAGCTTTACTACATTTCTGTGGTAAAGGAGGCCAAGATTAGCATCTGCCACCACAGAGACTCATTTGCTGGCTTTTATGTGTGCACCAGTGCTAACATGCACTGATGCAAATTGATTTAACCTAAATAGAAGATGCCACTTAAAGTTTGTCGATATTCATTTAGAGAGAGCTTTAGACTCTCTGTCAAGGTTTGAGATTCAAGCTCATTTGTGTGATATAACGAGGGAATAAATTACCAAACAAACACTTCACACACATTCTTGTATCACCCAAGGATTTATTTTGCTGTAATGACTGGCTGACTGCCATGACCACACCTATCAAATAATTTAAAATGTGGAAATTAAATATTGATTTATTATTATGATTTTTTGATAAGTAAATAATTTAAAATGTTAGTCCTTTATATTTAATCTTGAAGCTATTGCTAAAAAATAGGCGGTTTCAGTTCAACTCCAACACTGATTCAGTGTTACATGTAACACCCTGTAGTGTGCACACTGAGCAGTGTTCATTTCATCAGGGCTAACCCTTGTGGGGCCTACATGGAAACTGAGGACCAAACTAGCTGGACCCCAGTTAGATAGCCCATGTCAAGCCCATTTCGGTCCCACATGGGTGTGCTGGCTGGGCTATGGTCTTCATTGGCTGCACGCAAACAACGTCTACTTTGACCCGCTCTCAAACAAGTAGTTAGCTGAGGCTTGGAAGAGTTTGGTTCGTGTTGTCGGCATATCCAGAAGACACTGTTTTCTGCTCTGCGAAAGCAAATCCACTTTGCATGCACTTCCAAAGGATAAGGAATCTGACTTGAATTGATAAGGTAAAACCGACGCCATCATTACTCTATCACAGTGTATTAAGTGATGATAAGGAAGGTCCATCTTACCAATCAGAGCAGAGTAGCTCTCGGAAAGGAGGGGTTTAGAGAGATTGAATCCTTTATCGAATCAGTTCAGACACTTTGAGAAAAGAGGTGATGCTGTAATATAATATGAGTAAATTAAAGTGTTATTTTTATTTAATTTTTTTACCTTGGATGCATGTAAACATATTGTAGGAGACCTGCAAAACAAAAGTAGAAACCTTTACAATAGCACTTAAAATATATAGGCATTTTAAACATAGTGTTGCATTGGACAAATATTTAAAAATATCAAATGTGCTGTGATTGACCAATCAGCAACATAGAAAATGTACAAAGGCCTCCAGACACTGAGATGTGTTTACAGTATCGACTACTGAAAACATCCTGGCAAGCTACTTTTCTGCCAAATTAATTTTAACATATCACAAGCATGGTTTCTTTGGGGGATCTTAAGTCGTGGTTTACCATCAGTTTCTGGAACCACTAAAATGGATGCTTCCCCCCTCAGAGATTTTGCCTACAAGTGCAGAGATGTTAAATATTATATGGATTTTTGGTCGCAGTCCCAGTTTATAAGGTAAATAGGAAACAGAGCGCTGCAATCTGATTATTCAGAATGATGTCTGTTTTTGAGACAATGTCGCATGTGGAAAAGATTTTTACAGAAAATGAAAAATAGAATTTCCTTTAATTGACAGCAGAAAGCAGTGTTATTTTTTATATACTGACACTAATTTTCCATGTGGTTACAGTGAATCAGCAAGATGTTTGACAGTTGAAATATGCACACTTACACCCCCCCCCCCCCCCCCCCATAAAGAAAGAGCTTTCTTTATGATCTTTAAACGTGAACTCAGATGTTTAAATGATTCATGCACTTCATGTTCGTTCTGCTGGCTTGACGTCCAAATTGAAGTGACATAAGTGCATTGTGGGTGTGCAGTTAGATGATACTCAGGTTAGAGAACAGACTGTTGTAAGATATTCAGTTCCAGCAATTGTGAGCAGGTGAGAGAGAGGTGAGAGACACTTGCAAATTGTAAAATCAATGACAAAATTCAGTTCTGAACTAGGTAAAAAAAAATTACATTCTTTAACATTCCTTTTAATGATCATACATGTTTGGCAGTATATTGAATCATTTTGCTTTCAACTGCATATTCTGCAGATATATAACTAGTTTCATAATAAATTTGAAGGGCGATCTCATTCATATTCGTAGATATTAGTATACATGCACATGTACATTTTATACATTTGGATAGTGTCACGGTGTGGTGCAGGCAGAAGAAGACGAAGAAGAGTCAAAAGTTCCAATGCAAACATTTACTCACAATATAAATCATACAGGTACATCAAAGACGGGCAGAAGGTTCACACACACTTAATACGACGTAGATCGGAGGGCTTACATACATAGGGAAACAGATCAGGGAATCGCTGACAAGACTAACGAGGAAACAGGTGTGACAGATGAACTAATGAAGGGTACCGTGGAAACAAATGAGTGGTGGGAAAACAGAACAAAGGAAGACATGTGACTAATAAAAACAAGACTCAGACAGAACACAGCTGTGACAGTACTCCCCTCCCCGCAAGGTGTGTCCTCGCGCCGTTGATGTACCAACAGCGGAGGGAGGGAGGGAGCTTAGGAGGAGGACGAAGAGTAGGTGAAGGGCAGACAGAAGGCAGGAGGGACCAGGACGGAGCAGACGGTGCAGGCGGCCAGGGCGGAAACGACCGTGCAGGCGGCCATGTCGGAGACGACCCTTCAAGCGGTCATGGCGGAGACGACCCTTCAGGCGGCCATGGCGGAGACGACCCTTCAGGCGGCCATGGAGGAGACGACCATTCAGGCGGCCATGTCAGAGACAACCCTTCAGGCGGTCATGGCGGAGACAACCCTTCAGGCAGCCATGGCGGAGACGACCCTTCAGGTGGTCATAGCGGAGACGACCCTTCAGGCAGCCATGTCAGAGACAACCCTTCAGGCGGTCATGGCGGAGACAACCCTTCAGACGACCCTTCAGGCGGCCATAGCGGAGACGACGGAGGGAGGAGCCATGGTGGAGAAAGGGCAGATGACTCCAGGGGGCCGACTGACGGAGGCGGAGCAGGTGGAAGAGGATACCCGGATGGAGCCGGAGAGCCGACGAGCCAGGGCGATGCTGAGGATCCCGAGGGACATGGCGATACCGACGGCTCTGGCGACCGAGGCGCAGGCGGGGATCCAGAAGGCCGTGGTGGAGCCGGAGCGACAGAGGACCAAGGTGGAGCTGGAGGGAGTGAGGAGCCCAACGGAGCCAGAGGGACGAAGGGACGAGGCAAAGCCAAAGGAGTGTAGTCCCGAGGCGAGGGCAGGCCGACGAACGACCAAGGCAGAGCCGGGGGGACAAGGGAGCCCGACGGAGCAAGTGGACTGATGGGCCACGATGGAGATGAGGGAGGTAGGAGCCAAGGTGGAGCTAATTGACCAGGAGGTGGAGGCCGAGACCAGGGTTCCACAGACCCTGATGAAGTTGGTGACTGGCAGACCTGCGGCAAACCCACATCACCGAAGATGGACTGAGGGTGAGCTGAGGGGCTGACAGGAAGCAGTGGAGGCAGGGATGAGAGATGATGATAGGAGGAGGTGGGAGAGGGAGGCTGGGTGGGAGTTCAGAAACAGGCTCAGGTTCTGGAACAGATTCTGGCTTGGGAACAGACTCAGGAATAGACTCAGGCTTAAGCTCGGGAACAGACTTAGGCTCGGGAACAGACTCAGGAACAGATTCAGGCTCGGGAATAGATTTAGGCTCGGGAACAGATTCAGGCTCATGAACAGAAGACTCAGGCTCTGGAACAGGGACAGGAACAGGTCTGGGAATATGGACAGTCTTTAAGGAAGGAACAGGTCTAAGGACAGGAACAGGTCTAGGAACAGAACGGGGAACAGGAACAGATATTGGTCAGCTCAGGCTGGTCAGGCATGACGTGAAGATCTGGCTGGTCAGGCACGACGTGAAAAAAGCCTTGGGTCTGGCTGTGTTCCGGGTCGAGGCACGACGCTCTCCAGACACCGGATGACGGTCTCCCTCCAGTCTAGTCCGGTGATGTCAGGGAGGTCGATGGGATGGTTGAATGTGGCCCTGATCTGGAACAAGGTCCTCAGGCTCGTCGTCGAGGGCGCTGGTGACGGCAAGGCAGCAAAAGTCCTTGGTTAATGAAAAAAAGTTTTGGCTCTCCTGAGCCATGAAGATAATTCTAACCCTATCGTCCATTTTGGGCGGTCCGATCTTCTGTCATGGTGTGGTGCAGGCAGAAGAAGACGAAGAAGAGTCAAAAGTTCCAATGCAAACTTTTACTCACAATATAAATCATACAGGTACATTGAAGACCGGCAGAAGGTTTACACACACTTAATACGACATAGATCAGACAATGAACAAGGCAACACACAGGGCTTAAATACATAGGGAAACAGATCAGGGAAATGAGACACAGCTGACAAGACTAACAAGGAATTATATATTTAAATTAAATATAAAACTAAAAAAACATGATAGACAGACAGACAGACAAATAAACAGATAGATAGTAGTATATGTTTGAAATGACACATTCTTTTAAAGTGATCAGTCACAGGTACTTAAACATTAAAGGGATAGTTCACCCAAAAATTAATTGTGTCATTATTTACTCACCCTCATGTTCTTCCAAATCTGTATGAGTTCCTTCTGTTGAACACAGAAAAAAAAAAAAAAATATATATATATATATATATATATATACGTATGTATATATATATATATTGAAGAATGTTGGTAACCAGACAGTTGACGGCACCCATTGACTTCTAAAAACTATGTAAATCAATGGCTACTGTCAACTGTCTAATTACTAACATTCTTCAAAATATCTTTTGGTTTGGAACAACAGAAAATGTTGACAGAATTTTTACTTTTGAGTGAACTGTACCATTAAAGAGTATAATATACTAAGTATTTATAAGCAGCCAGTTCCCTGCACAGACACAAAGTTTGACATATAAATTAGACTTTGTGTTCATTATTGTTATCAGCTTTTATTGTCAGGGAGGAGTGTATTGATGCGCAAGGTATTATATTGTACATGTTAACACAATGCTGGATGAGTGGTGAATTAATAAACCTGCAATTCTGCATTCAGAACAGGGACACGTCATTGTACTAAACCATCCAAGTGTGCAGTATTTACTCTTTAGATGTGTGTTCGTTGTTCCCAGTGATTTAGTAAAGAAGCGCTCTGCTATCACTCAACATAATTACCATGATTATGTGGTATCTATGTTTTTAACAGAAGAACAATCCTATTACTCTTAGTGCCCATGGCAACTGCTAAGTGGTTTGCCCAAGACCAGCTTAAGAGCTTCTAGAGTGGCAATTTGGGATTTATTTGAACTGTTAGTATAAACACAATGCTGGCATGGGAGCATTGTATTACATTACAGGCACCAGCAGGTTGCTCATAAGATCA
Source organism: Squalius cephalus (assembly GCF_949319135.1). Taxonomy (NCBI): domain Eukaryota; kingdom Metazoa; phylum Chordata; class Actinopteri; order Cypriniformes; family Leuciscidae; genus Squalius; species Squalius cephalus. The sequence continues at coordinate 45,486,817 of NC_137122.1, read as the reverse complement.
GATTCTTAATGGCAGATAGATGCCAAATTGGAAAAGTTTTAAGGAGCAGATTCATGACTAACCTGTACACCTTTTGTAAGTTTGCCTTGCCCTTGATTGAAGGACAAGACTTATGAATAAATGTTCCGTAAGCTCTTTGAGTGCATGTCTTCAATCATTATTTTGTAAATAACTATAATAATTTTACTATGATGTGATGTAAAATTTATTATGATAGTTTTGTTGAGGTGTGCTGCACTAAACCAGTCTAGTGATACAGTACTTGCTTTGTACTTTCACAAAAAAAAAATCTGTTGTATAAAAAAAACTCTCCATAAAGAGTAAATGAAAGGAACAACTTTCAAATGTCCTTAAACCTTGAGTGAATACAGAAACTCAGCTCTCCATGTCTGATATGGAGCAATGTCAGAGCTGCTAACTTGGTCCGGCTCTAGCTCTCAATACATTTTTTTTCTCGCTTCAGCCTGCTTATGTGCTTAAAATGTCAACACATGGGTTCTGGTCAATTTCTCTTCTGTTTCACCACAGTTAGTCCTCTCGTTAAAATTTGCTGTCTATTTTCCAGGATGTACAGTTAGGAGCCCATCTGTGAGGTGTGAATGGAAAAGCTGTCAGCAAGATGTGTTGAACGGCTAAAAGCTGCAAAAATGTTGACACAAGCCATATTTGTGCCCATGTCCAGAAATAAACCTGCTACCTGTTTTGGAGTGGCAACTCAGGTATTTAACCATTAGTCCACCTCAACTCCCTCAGCTGTTACTTCATCGCTAAAAACATGGTTAAATGTTTCTAATTTATGTTTATTCTAATTCTGGTATTATGGTAAAGCACTGTTTAGCTAATAACTAATACTTAATAAATGAGTAACACTTTAGAATAATGGTCGGTCATTAATAAGTAATACAGGAAGCAATGCAGGACTAATGAGTAGTTCTACATTAACTCTTCAGCTACTACTATTAACTAATATAGAAACAAGCTTAACTAATCAGTAAGCAATATCAAATTTAGGACTAAGATAGTTCCTTATTAGGAAATCAATAATTACTTAATGAGATTGGAATCATCAAGAATAGGTAATTGTGACAAATTATAAAGAATTACTAATTAATTACTAATCAACGTGTCTGAGACATTAGCAATTGCCTTTTTTTTACTCTCAACGTGTAATAAAATGCATCACTAATTACTCAAGTGTTACCTAGTCACTATGCAGGAACTACTAGTGATCTGGACAGTGAAAAACATCTTTTTCACCTTAAAATAATGGTCCAGATCACTAGTAGTTCTTGAAGATTGTCTTTTTTTACTCAGAACATTGTCATAAAATGCATCACTAATTACTCAAGCACCTAGTCACTCTTCAAGGACTACTAGTGATCTGGACCATTATTTTAAAGTGAAAAAGATGTTTTTCACTTTAAAATAATGGTCCAGATCACTATTAGTTCCTGCATAGTGACTAGGTAACACTTGAGTAATTAGTGATGCATTTTATGTCTATATTCAGAGTAAAAATGATGACTGATTACGTCTCAGACACACTATAATGTTCTTTAGAATTTGTCAGTTAGTTAATAGTTCTTAATGAGGCTAATCTTATTCAGTAATTATTAATAAGGAACTATCTCCTGACTTACTGCCGGCAAGCATCTCTGCAATTCATTTCTGCTCTTTGCGGATGATGTTGTCATGCTGGCCCCATCAGACCAGGACCTCCAGCGTGCACTGGGACGGTTTGCAGCCGAGTGTGAAGCGGCTGGGATGAGAATCAGCGCCTCCAAATCCGAGGCCATGGTTCTCAGTCGGAAAAGGGTGGCTTGCCCACTTCAGGTTGGTGGAGAGTTCCTGCCTCAAGTGGAGGAGTTCAAGTATCTTGGGGTCTTGTTCACGAGTGAGGGAAGGATGGAACGAGAGATTGACAGATGGATCGGTGCAGCTTCTGCAGTAATGCAGTCGATGTACCGGTCTGTCGTGGTGAAGAAAGAGCTGAGCCGCAAGGCGAAGGTCAATCTACGTTCCTACTCTCACCTATGGTCATGAGCTGTGGGTCATGACCGAAAGGACAAGATCCCGGATACAGGCGGCCGAAATGAGCTTTCTCCGCAGGGTGGCTGGGCGATCCCTTAGAGATAGGGTGAGGAGCTCGGTCACTCGGGAGAAGCTCAGAGTAGAGCCGCTGCTCCTCCACATCGAGAGGGGTCAGCTGAGGTGGCTCGGGCATCTTTTCCGGATGCCTCCTGGTCGCCTTCCCGGGAAAGTTTTCCGGGCACGTCCCACCGGGAGGAGGCCCCGGGGAAGACCTAGGACACGCTGGAGGGACTATGTCTCTCGGCTGGCCTGGGAACGCCTCGGTGTCCCCCCGGAAGAGCTGTAGGAAGTGTCCAGGGAGAGGGAGGTCTGGGCATCCCTGCTTAGACTGCTGCCCCCGCGACCCGGACCCGGATAAGCAGAAGAAGATGGATGGATGGAGGAACTATCTCCTAAATTTGATATTACTTACTGATTAGTTAAGCTTGTTTCTATATTAGTTAATAGTAGTAGCTGAAGTGTTAATGCAGTACTTGGTCCTGCATCACTTCCTGCATAGTTTCTTATTAATGACCGACCATTAATTTAAAGTGTTACCAATAAATGCTGTAGAAGTTTTGTTCAGTCTTAATTCATGTTCAGAGAATAAAATAGAAATATATAAAGTAGAAAGAATAGCAAATCTTTGGTCAACTTGTAAAGGGTTACAGGAATCACTTTTTTTTTTCCTGTATATAACACTTATATTATGTTGTTTGTACTGTGTGACTTTGAAGCATAACATCTATGAAATTGCAACTACATTGGCTTGTAAAGTCATTTTTATTTATTCAATATTCAAAAACAGAATATTGTTCAATATTATTACATTTTGCTTGCTTAATCAAAAAGTGTTTCAAAACAGTATTTTAAGGCTCCTTTACAGATCTATTTATTGAAATGGTGAGGTCACCAAAGTTACAAAAATTATTCTGACAGATGCCATGGTAAGAATCAAGATAACATTAGTGTTGTGTGTAAGACATTCAAACATTCTGCACTAACCTAATCATGACCACAGGACATACTGGCATGATTTAATTCAACGTGTTGTAAAGCTTTAGTGCCTTAACTGCCTTTCAGTTGAAAGTTTCACAGCCTTTATTTTTAATTAGGCAAAGACAGAAATTGTGGATGAACTCCATTTTACCCCCTCCTTCAGTGTCACTGCCTGGAATAAGAAATGCACTGCTTTAAAAAAAAAAAATTAAATAACAAAAATAACATCTTACAAACAATAACTGCAGCATAATAAGTGACATTTAATCACATTTAGTCATGGTTCACAGGTGTGTGTGTTCATCTTGCTTGTCTTGTGTTGTCTGTCACCTGTTGGCGGCTGGAGTTGCTGGGCAACACTTCTCAGCTGATGAGCTAATCAGCTCAGCGCACCTGAAGCTCGTCAGTACTGCCTTTAAATGTGCTGTGTTTGCTCTTGTCTTTTGTCAGATCGTTTTGGTGTTCATGCCTGCTGTTTCTCCCTAACCAGTTTTGTTTCCATTTCTCTGTGCCATTCACTCCCTGTTTGTTTCACTCCCTGTTTGTGTCTGTATTATCTCTGCATCACTTCACTGGGTTTTTCATGGCACTATCTACCAGCAGACGACGCACATCCCTTTGCAGTCTCCTCACTGCCAAGGCCAGCCATTCACCATCTTCTACCCAGAATTCTGACCATCTTGCTTGACTATTCTGTTTATAAATAAGCTGACTTTTCTGCATTTGCGACTGGATCCTTTAATTTCCTGTCAGAATATCTAATAATTATTCATTAATAACCTTTGGAGTCAAGATAGCAATATCTAGAAGGGTAAAGTGTACATATTGTGGATATATTTTTTATTCTTTTTCTTTGCGACTCGTCTTACAATACAGGGATAGGCTTAACCTAAAATCAGTCAACCGATCTCACGCAGTGCCTCCAGTCAAATGTTTCCACCCTGTCTGAACCATTTTGAGATTGTTGTCACCAGACATGCCCGCTGATCTCATAATGCCTGAAACTAAGGCGAGTAAAGTAACTGCATTTGTCAATTCTACTTGTGCTCATGTCAGGCTTTTTTTACCCTGAGGACGAGCATTGGTGGAAGTTTCTCATGTGTACGAGAGCTCAACAGATGGTCTTGTGTTTGTCATTGAGACTGTTGGCTGTCCACCCATGGACAAATCCAGAGACACAGTCCTGGAGTCCCTTCTAACGTTCATCCAGCCATCACTAACAGATTGACCAGAGAAACTCTGGAATGACCATACATACCTATCAGAGAGCTCTGCTTCATGAAACATTAGGAAAGGATTTGCTTTCAGTAAAATTTTACACATTTTTACTGGAGAGAATGAAAAGTCTTTTTGACCCACAAATGACTTTTGCTAAAAAATTAAAAAAAAATGTTCTCTTTGTCCAAATGGTATGAAACTTTGTACGGCTCTCAACACTTTCTAGATCTACAAATATTTTTTAATGATATCTGTTTTTATGTTAGTGTGAAAAAAAAGTCACAGACCCCGCTTAGAAAATGGACAAAATTCATCATCAAAATCATAAACAAAGCAGAACACACATTGACAGAAATGAAGTGGCACAGTAAAAAAAAATCTATTTTTATTGTTATAATTGTGATTTCATAATATTTAGATATGAATCCAACTAGAAAAACTTGTGAAAGGATATCTTTTAGTTAGTCAAATAACAAATATATAGTGGAGCTCTATAGCATCTAAAGGCTAAAATGATATTTTTTTTACTTTTAAAACTGCATTGTCCAAAGGATGGTCAACAATTTTACACTAAACCGTCATATTATCCATGTTATCCCCATACATTTTGAAATTTGGGTCTTTTATAAAGTGAATTTTACTTAAAAAGCTGGTTTTGTATAAAAACATTAAAAATATTTATTTTTTAATATAAATTTAAAAGATTTCATAAATCCTCCAAACACTGCACAAAAACATTAATGAACAGAGTAAAATTAAATTTGTTTAATATATATATATATATATATATATATATATATATTTTGTCACAAAATTACATTTTGTTGCCTGGGGTCTCTTGAGACCCCAAGACCATGCGTGTATACTAAAGGCCGCACAAGGGTTATGTATTTTATATCTGATATTTGATATTGGTATTGAATAGGTACTGAACAAATCTTAATATTGCCAACATATCCATGTGGGCCCCACATTGGTTTTATCTGGGTTATATGGGTGTCATCATGGGGACATGGGGTCAGAGTGGGCACTTTAATGGGCTGAATGTGGGCCCCAGCTTAGTTAAAGGTGAGGGTTAGGTTGTCCATTATTGTTTATTTGAGGGTCCCATATGCACTTGCATCACCTTTCCCACGAGCCAAAATGCTTGGCGTGTGTGCAAAATAAAACAAACAAAAAAACAACGCCCCTCACTCACCACACTATCATCTGCGTGTCAAGGGACATAAAGATATGTACATTTCATTTTATATTAAAGGTTTACTGTTGCTTTTATATAATTGGATAATTTTGAAAGATTTTGGAATTCAGTAACGGCACACTCAAGAATTAACGAACTTATCGAAGCCAGCCAAACTACTGCAGTTAAACAGCTATGTAAACAATGAAAATGATAACTAGCACACATTCGTCTCTCTTATCTGACACACTAAATTCATGGAGCTCTCATCTAACAAGATGATGATCTTAATCAGGTGTTCTAATCATATTTTATGCTGTTTGCACATTTGACCAGCTGAATATCACTAATTCAATGTATTTTCTTTCTTTACTCTTTGGGGTATGAAGGTAAGAGCTTTTCATGCTTGTGCATGAGTTCAAAAAACATTAAAAAAAAAAAAGATTCTGAGTTTAAGTCATTTTCTTTACAGTTCAAAAATGTTATCATATAATTGAAAATATATAGAGAACCACATAAAATCAGGTGAAAATAGGCATTTTTTGTTTGGTCAGGTCTGTGGTTTGATGTGAATTCTGCATAGTAGCTCATTGTTTGACCCACTGGAATCTTAATAAATGGGGCCCAATTTTCAGCCACTGTGGTCCCCCCCCCCCACCCCAAAAAAAACATAATGGGGCCATTTGTGGGTCCAGTGTAATCCCCCATGTGGGCTCCATAAGGTTATTAGCACCCATTTGGGACCCACGTGAGCCAATATAATGAACATTTAAATGGGCCCCACTTAGAGCCCACTATGGACCCATCATGTGCCCCTATAGGCTAACATACACGTGGAACCGGTAGACAAATTTCTCTAAGCCCCATTTGGGTTGCCAACGCAGGGCCCAAGTGACAGCCTTTCAAAAACCCACATGGAAATGTTGGCTGGGGTAGCATCCCAGCATAACTAAATAGTTCTGGTTAGTTCCTCATGTTGCAAAGCATCATGGGAATGTGCTATTTTACAATTAATTGAGTGCTGTAGTGAAACGTGTTGAGTTTAAACTTAATCGATTTTGAACAAAATTAGGACAAAACGATGTTGGTTTTGTGTTCGTTTCGGGAGTTCGAAACAGCTTCCATCGAGGTTGGATGTTCTCAACATGAACACACTGGAAAGCCACTTTACAGTAGAAAATGAAGTTGTAATTCTAATTAAAAGAGACCCTGACACTGTTTTTTTTTTTTTTCATGTTTAATACCGTAAATCTGTTGTATAAAGTGGTATATACATAAACATAACTTAATGTGCCGAATTGCAGAGCTCAATATTATGACCAATATATTATTTGGTCATAATATATCTTACACAATTTTGCTTCTCAAGAAAATTGAGCTTGTTTTATGAGAAAACTACTGATTTTATTCATTTATTTATTATTCAGTGGGAAAAGTGAAATGAAAAGTTTGAGCTGTGGCCTAAGCAACTTGTTATTTGAGTTCACAGACTTCTCTAAATGAATGTGCTGAATTAAAAACCAAATCTTATGTGCCCTTCAAGACAGCACTTAACCTTTAGACAATCTTAACCCCTTTTGATCTCAGTGATTTTATTAAATCACAGAAAACAAAGCCCTAAATCCCGACTAGAAAGATCAAATTTTAATCACTGCATTTCAAGGTTGAGGGGAAATTAAACTTCTCTTGTGAGTCAGATTTTTCACCTCCCATTTTATTTTACAGCTCTTAATTTTTAGGCTGCTGGATTGAACGAATATGCCACGATGTGACTAATGATACTACAGTTACAAGAAAAATGATGTCAAGGCAGATGACACCATAAGAACACACTCAGTCTCAAACCCTTCACTGGTGACTAATTTCATGGAAATTTTCATGGAAAATTGTGTTTTAGTCAAAGACTACATCCAGATGATCAAACGATGATCCAAAACATAGATTTTGGATCCAATCCAAAACGATGATCAAAACATAGATTGAGTAAATCGAGTCCATCAACACCCCTAATGCTTGCACAGTCCTATAGCTCGTCCTGGGTCGAGCCAGAAAATTCAATTCAAAAGTCAATGGCGAGGAGGCGTTATCTCATAAATGACGGAAATTTCCGTAAATGGCGGGGGAAAGTTAAAGTCAGGCAAAATGAAATATTTGCACTATTGATGAATGAAAAATTATAATGCATGTATGTTTTTAAATGGTCACATGACAGGAAGTCCCTTGGTATTGCAAGATTGGTGGAACTCTGTTCATGGGGGAATGACAACACACACACAATGACAACACACACACACACACACATACACACACACACACACACACACACACACACACACACACACACACACACACACACACACACACACACACACACACACACACACACACACACACACACACACAGAGAAGCTGTTTCACTCGGATATATGTCACAATAGGGAAGACAAGACTATCATAACTTCAAGCTAACCTGATTATGTAGAATCACATATTAATAACAATATACACATCACCAAAATCAGTTATTAATTACAATATAATTATACATATATACAAATAATTGTAATTGTAATACATGACAGTTAAATATTAACAAACATTTGGATATTTCCCCACAATATTTCATTATCATTTTGAGTCTTGTCATGATATCACATTCACTTTTGTACAAAGTTCCCACACATGCAGGAATTTTAAGAACAATGCAATTTGTGAAAATAAAATTAAACTATTTGCTGTATTCTGGGAGTCAGTGACTTCTAATTAACTTGATTTAATTAAGTGAAACATACTTAATGACTTGAAGTTGATGCAATGAGTTTATCAGTCTCTCCAAACAAACAAACAAACAAACAAACAAACAAACAAACAAACAAACAAACAAACAAACAAACAAACAAACAAACACCAATGCATGGTTATGAGATCATTTTGGATGTAGAAATGTGTTTGAAAGAAATGTGAGAAAAGAAAGCCGGAGGGTGATGGACAGTAATGCAGGAAGACACTTGAAACATTTTAATCATGTAAAGCTTTGACATTTGTGCCCAACCCCATTAAAAAAGCTTTTACTTACTTTGCCATCCAGGGCTTGGAGCGTTATTGCAAAACAAAAAAGTTTTGTTTAAGTTTGAAAGGTTTTTATGGAAATGTTTTCTGTGGGTGTAATTGCTTTAACTGCATTGCACTTTAGATGTTATTGTCTAATTCTCTGTGGGTTGATCCAGTATTGCCCTTGCATTGATTAATTTAAAACTAGTCATGCATCAGTTAGTTCGGGTCCTCAAATTTCAATGGCCGGGCTGCATTCCAAGAGTGCTGATATACAGCAGCATTAGGACTTTTCACCGGTTTCACACTGCGCTTGTCTGTGTTTAATGAATTCCAGAGTAAGTGAGTGACACAGATTGGAAATGCAGCGGAGAGTTTGTCTAAGTGATATTAGAACAAAGCAATTATTTTAAAATTACTTTTGTTGGCAACTGAAAATTGACAATGGGTTTAGATCCCAGTATGCATGGGATGTGTTTGATATGTTTTATGTGTTTTTGGGTAAAATGTAAGACTTAGTTAACAAAACATTTTATTGGATTTGATTTAATCAATTTAAATTCATAAAAAAATGTTTTTGTGCTGGTTAGTTTGGATTTTCAGGGAAGCCTGTTTTCGCCATGGAATAAAAAAAAAAGGTAATTGCAACTTTTTATCTTGCAAATCTGACTTTTTAGAATTGTGAGATATAAACTCGTAACTGTGAGTTATTAAGTCAGAATCACAAGGTATAAACTCACAATTCGGAGAAAAAAAGTCTGCTCAAATTCACACTTTTTTTCTTGCAATTGCGTGTTTATATCTCACAATTATATATATATAAAAAAGAGTCAGAAATGTGAGGTAAAAAGGTGCAATTACATTTTTTCATGGCGAAAACAAGCTTCCATAGATTTTAGTGCTGTAGCATGTGAATAAAAAAAACTGGTTTTGTTAATCAATACATGATTAAGGCAAATCATAATCAATAAAATATTTTTTTTCTGCAAAGGAAGATAACTTATCCTCAGCTAGCTGTCAGTCAGTGTTCAGCTCAGTTGTGACTGATGTCTGTCAGTATTTGTCTTGACATGTCAAGTACTGTAGCACTAAGAGAGAGCAGGTTAGGTAATAGAGTTTGATAACTTATTTGGCATTTAGAATGAGAATAATCCCCCAGTGTGTTTAGTATTTAATCTGTGCCATCCCTAAAATACACTGCAATGTTTCTTTAGACAGTTTCATTAATATAACTTGACATGGTGTTCTAACATCTGACCCAGTAGGCTTCGCGTTTGGGTAAATAAATCCGACCTGTCCAAACAGTTCTAGTGCAGTCATTTCATATTCAACTGTGGTTATTATCTTACTTTACTGTGAAATCTCCTTTTATTTTCTCTCCACGTTTGGGGCTTTGTATCAAGCAGTCATGCAGACCTGTTCTTTCACAAAGGCCTGCAAAGGAAGGAGCTGTGTTACAAAATAGACCTTTTTGGTTATTTCTAAGCCAGCCTCTTTCAAACTGTTTTAAATGACTCGTTTTGTGTAATGATTTTCAGGGGTCCATGAACCTTTCTAAAGGATTCGAAATGCTTAAATACTGACAGCAATAACTGTTTATTGATAATGAGGCTATTAGGATAGCTTAAGTAGAATCTCCATAATAATTATATAAAAAGATATTGATTCCTCTTAATTGAAGTTCTGCAACTTTTATGTAAAAAAAAAAAAAAAAAAAGAACATCATATAATGATTTTAATGTATTTATTTTTTTTCAAGTGAAGTTGTATCAAGTGTTTTTTCAGCACTGAAAAAGTCTATTGTAGGCAGATTTTCACTCTGAAAGCTTTAATGGGTAATATATGGAAATTTATGAATGTGTGTGTGTGATAGAATGTGACACTGTTAAAATTATAAGATACTCGAGGCACCATTTGGGGTTTCTCAGATCATGGAAATAAATTCATCATAATCGATCATTTGGAGTGGATTTGATTTGAGGTAATTTGTTCTTTCTTTCTTTCTTTCTTTCTTTCTTTCTTTCTTTCTTTCTTTCTTTCTTTCTTTCTTTCTTTCTTTCTTTCAATTATTTTATTTTAGTTTTTATTTACTTTTTTTGTTTCTTAAATTTTAGTTTGCATACACTGCAGGCTTTTTTAGACTAAAATGTAATATTAATCAAACTCAATAAAAATTGCCCTTTATTGATCATTTTATTAGCTGGGTGAAGGTCCTATATTGCAGTCCCCAGGCAGCCATTTCAACCAGACCATTTTCAGATACTTTAGGGTACAAGGCATGGTCACCCCTTGCCCTCCACCCTCTTAGTTACCACCACAACTGAACCCTTGACTGATGTCATTAGTCCTTCACCCTCTTTGCATGGCGTGCAAGTTTGATGGCATGAATCACAAGACACATCAATGAGACATCAATGCCAGCTCTGCTTAGCAATATTGATTCATTCAGCAAATTTTTGGGTTAAAAAATCAATGAGATTTGGTATCTGAGATTTAGTATTTAGTATAGATCCAGGTTAATTTATAACCCCCACTGTAATTTTAAGTAAATGTCAAAAAACACAAAGGTTAAAGTTCGATATGTCATATATATATATATATAATTTTTAAACCCAGCCTGGTTTCTATTTATTTTAATTTGACTGCATTGTTATATGTATTATATAATAATCTGTACTCTCTGAAAATCATTCATGCTGCTGTCTGAGCTAAAACGTGCTTTGTTGGTCATTTAGACACTGATTTCTAGCGATCCTGCATGTGCAGAGTTAAGTGGATGCATGAGGAATGTAATTCCGAGTGACATTCTTCCAGATTTGTACATTTATTTTTTCATTCGAAAGAAACCATGAGGTTCAGAAATAGCTCTAACACGTTTAATGCATTCCACTGATGTTAGGAATATTACCATCTCAGCCTGGATCTTGTCTATTTTTCCTCTTTGAAATGTTCCCTCATGAGGTATCTGGAGATGGAATGTCAGTGTAAGTCTGTGTGGTAGTAAAAGCTGTCTGTCATAGCAAAGCAACACACATGTTAAGATTTTTCAGTCATGAATAAGCTCTGAAAGCACTGATATATATATATATATATATATATATATATATATATATATATATATATATATATATACATACATACATATACATATATATATACAAACCAGTGCTATATAATAAGCATTTTACTATATAAAATAATATAATAATATTGTTTTTTATGTATTTATAATTGTATTATTTAATCTTATACCCACTATGGTAAAATCAATGTAATGTATGGCTTTAAATGACAATATGATAAATTAATATGATAAAGGACACCCATGTTAAATAAATAATGATAATTATTAATTAATTATAAGAATCACAATAAACAATTCTGCTGAAAAGTAATACAGTTCAGCATAACGGTTTGTTACAATTGCAGAGCAACTTGGATTAATATAGAATTCAATAGATGTGCATTAGATTCCAAACAAAGGTGTATCACTACTTTTTCAGTGCTGTTAAATTTCTCTCTTGACCAGACCTGACTTCCCGTGAGCTTCCAGCTCCTTTCTCAACGGCTCACAGCATTATCTGACATTCTCCATCTGTAGCTATCAACCAACCACAGCGATTTAATCTATGAAGCAGTGTGTATCCTAAAGCACAACCAGGGTGTTTGGGGTGGTTGGACAGATAAGAGGTGGTTTCAGAGCAAGGCCTGCACCATGAGCACTTAACCTTATCTGCACCTGAGCTCTGCGCAGTGTGCAGATAAGGTGTATGTGTGTGGCATCGCTATGAACCTAAAAGTTGGGCTGCATTGGATGATGGATGGAAAACTGCAATAAAAGATCTATAAATGTTTCGATGCTGTACTAACATTTGTCTACTTACAGCATTACACAAATAACACAGAACACATAGCAGCCATATCGGTCAGTATGAACTGAATGTCCCAGAATGGACCTGGAATTTAAAGCTACACTGTGTAATTTTTTTAAGTTGATTCTTAGCAAAAAACATTTTGTTCTTTCAAAATTATATGTGCTCATTCATGTGTAATTACTTCCCCCAACTAAGTATTCTCGTAAGCGTAGAATCTGCCATTCAGAATGCATTCGAGTGAGTCGCTCGAATGGTGGCAGCCATGTTGCGCCTCCATCTTGAAAATACATTAGCCAAAGAGGGACATACCGGAAAATTCAAGCTTCGCCTTTTACGCTTTTAAACTCAGTGGCACCGTGACGAATGCGAGGGGGAGATTACTCGCGACTGCCAGCAGATTTGAAAGCCTGTTGAAGATGGAGGATCACGCCTATTCTCGAGGACAGGTAACAGAGTCGCCAAGGAAGCGAAAGAGAGAGTTAAACTGACAATGCGACAGGCAAATCAACAAGACCAAAGTCAATATTGGAGTGGCTTTTCCAAGATGGAAAGAGCTCATGAGGAGCAAGGATTTTAAAAGGGACGCCGAAGTTGCCTGCTTTCTTCTCGACAGGTAATTCAGCCTATTTGTGTAAATTTGAAGTTTTATAGTTGCTTGGCTAACTATTGCATGGTTGTGCATAACGCTATAACGACGTCTAGGAATGTTACGGCCACCGTAGGAGTTAAAACGCCCTCGGAATGGGAGGGGCTAGAAAGTAATATTCAGTTGGTAATCATATACAATTTCACCGCTAGATGGGAGAAAATCTTACACAGTGTAGCTTTAATGTAAAAATAGTTGCAGGGCTTTTAATGGTCTTTTTGTTAATAGCATCTGTAAGGTCACAAATTAATTTACCTTCTCAGGTCCTCTTCTGGGCTAAAGTTTAAATATAGGTGTGGAAGTGCAGTAGCAGAGCTAGCTATTTTTAAATCTGACTATTAGTAGAGGAGAAGCCTGAAATAACACAGCTAAAGGTGACCCTACTGAGGGAAAAAATAGAGTTTAAGTAGTTCAGTGAGGAAATTTTAAGCTATATGTCATCCTGTACCACACCTCAACATTCCAGTAAATACAATTAATGCCCCATTGTTAAAAAACTGCATTCATTAATTATTAAGCATATATATATATATTTACTTACCCTAATGCTCAAAATAATGAATTGGATTAAGTAAGGTACATTTAAATTTAAACAAATTAGTTCTATTAAATGATCTTTTATGAGTATTTAGAACTTGTGACTTTAGAAAGATTTAGAAAATGACACATTTTAAGTAATCTGAATTGTTTCATTGTTTTGAGTTTTATGACCTTTGAACTTACAAAATTAAATTTAACTGAAACTGGGCTGGGAGAGTAAATGTTAATATTGAGTGTTATATAAGGTTGTTGTTTTTTTGGTGCAAGATTAATGTTTAGTGGGAGATTTAATAGTATTTAATGTTTTGCTATGTTCATTTAAAAGAGTTTCTGTTATGTGTGTTTTTTTAGGGGGTTACTATCATGGTGACAAGCTTAGATTGAGAACAGGAACGTGTTTAATATTTGTTTATTGCCATTCTCATTCAGCAATTGCAATGCTATGCTATGCTATGCTTTACAATGTTATGTTTTGTTATGCTATGCTATGCTAATGCTGCTATCAAAGCACTGTGTTACCATTTAGCAAGTTAACATTTATTAAATTAGCTAATTAAAGCTAGACAAGTTAACAGAACTGAAAGTAGTTAAGATTAGTTAAATGTGTGAATTATCTTATACTTCAAGTTGAGCAATTCAAATGTATGTATAGCACCCCACAAATTTCCAATGTAAATCTGTGGTGAAAAATGGAACTGCCATTGGGGCAGATTTCTGGCTGCCCCGCTTATTTTCACGTTAGGTAAACACACCTGATGATATCAGTCCGTTTTAGCTATGTGTATATGTGCATCAGGTCAGTAAGGTGCTCTGTTCTTCCAATGTGGAGTAGCGAATCAAATTAATGAACGTATAAACCATTTAGTTTAAACATGCTCATTTGAATAGCTTTTATATACAGTAGTTCTGTTGTGTGCTTTATGCTTGTTCTGAGAATAGACATGACTTTTTTTCCTCACTGGAATTCCAACACAACTTGCAACATTCTAAAACAACATTCGGACGCAATAAATACATTAAGGCAATTCTAAGATGGCATTCTATGCATTTTTCGTGCTAAAGTCGGTCAATCATCATTAGAGCGCCTCCCTCAGGCTGAATAACGCAACATTAGAATTCTGCCAAAAGTGTTCTGCATGTGTTCAGCGATTAGAATATAAACCTATCAAAATGTTTATTATAAACTAGTGCTAAGACGCAGAATCTGCCCTACCTAAATTTATGCCCAGGAGCCGCTACTGTGTATGAGTACAAAATAAAAATCTACCTTACTTAAATTTTGAATTTCTTTACTCAATTTTATGTAACTGATTACCTCTTTTTTTTTTTTTTTGCCAACTTATTCGGGTTTACAGGATACTGTAAATACACACTCACAATCTGAATCAATTACCATCAACAAATAAATATATATATGTATAAAACATTTAACTTGCATTCCCTCTAGATGAAAGACTCAGCCAGAAAAAAACAAAAAAAACATTGCCCTTAAAATAAAATTTTATGTTTTTAATCATCTTTATTTGAAATGAAGTCATTTGTTGAACAGTGGAGATCAGAGCATTGCGTTAAATTATAATAGAGGAATTTACATTTGAAGAACATGAATGCTTGTTTATTGGCTT
The DNA here is from genome assembly GCF_949319135.1 of Squalius cephalus. NCBI lineage: Eukaryota > Metazoa > Chordata > Actinopteri > Cypriniformes > Leuciscidae > Squalius > Squalius cephalus. Next base: position 45,471,613 of record NC_137122.1, on the reverse strand, counting down.
TGAGACCCTCTAATTTCTGCCAGCTTTTTACAACAATCTGATAAAGATGAATAACAATGAAGTTAACAGGAAGTGAGCATCTTCATATCTGGCAGTCTTAGAGGGCAATGTGCCCTTGGGCAAAGTCATAACGCTGTTCCTAACATCAAGCAGGGACCGAGGGACTGTTAAAAGCATTGCTGCCGCATTAGAGCACATAAATGTGTCACAAATGCGAGCTGTGATCTCCCAAAGCTGCCATCATCTTCTGCTATTAAGTGAATTTATGTGAAAAATGCCACATCTATTAATTGTTTGTGCATACTTAATAGGTGACAATGCTGAGGAAAATTGCATATTTACAGTTTACTAAGTTGACAGATATATGTAGTTTGGTAACATGGGTCAAATCCCATTACTGTAACTCAATGTCAAATTCACTCCATCTGTCGTAAATATCCAGCTCATTGACTCAATCACAAATGGCATTTGAAATGAAACAAATTATGCTTTGATGGCTCCAGTTTTAGTTAGATGACTCTACAATTTGCACAATGAGTTTGATGTAGAGTTTGAGGTTACTTACCGATTCAGGCGAGATAACTGTTTTGATGTGACTTTCAAAATACATTTCTCTCCGTTTTCATTTGCTGAAAGATCAATTTAAAGTTCAAATACAAATGTGCATTCAAATAAAAGACTTGAGAGTTTAACGAGAAGCTCTTGAACCTGCATTAGACATGTGAATCTAAACCGAGAGTTTTTGCATAAACACCTACACACTCTTCAGCTTGCAATTTTTAACGAAAGTATAACCTTGTTTTCAGTTTGAATGAAGTTTGCGCAGCATAGAACAACTGGTACGTACATAAGTACGTATTATGAAATTCATTACATTTGTACTTTGGTTTGAGAATGTCTTTCTAACACCGTTGTAGCTCTGGTAATGGTTAATAAAATGTATCACATTCTTCAAGATCATGGGATTTATGCACTTATATGTCCTTCTCTTTTGTCTCTGACATTATTCTGAAGATTTCTGCAGGATTTTGGTGGTCTTGAATGAGCTGGGCAAGCTCTACATGCTCAAAACCTATTTATTCTGTGGGCTTTCAAGACTTATTGAGGTCATTGTAATGTGACCCTCTGCTCTGACCTCTTTTTTTTTTTTTTTTTTTTTTTGCCTATGTGGAAATCTAAAGTTATTTAAAGGAATAGTTCACCTAAGAATGAAAGGTTTGTCCTTATTTACTCACCCTAATGTAATTCCATGCAGTATGAGCTGCTTTCATTATGTGTATTTTTTTTTTTCTTTCTGTTGGAGGCTTGACAGCTGTGATTACTATGAACTGTCATTATATGCCAAGAGCTATGTGCTTTCATGCACGGAAAAAATAACAGCGTATGGGTTTGGATTGACATGAGGGTAAGTAAATGGTGTGCAGATATTAGTAAAAAAGCAACATAGGCAGAAAATCCTGCTGAATATTTTTGCATCCATTTGTTAGGTTTTACATTTATTATGTTGATGACGTTCTAACAATTTCCAGGACTATTATGGCAATTTTTCTGAAGCAGATTGCTTTCAAAAGCATCATTGTAGCCGTAATCATATAAAATAAATCCATCTCACAATAGGTTAATCAAACTAATAAAAATGTGTATCCATTTATGCATTTTATACTAATGCATCCTGATCCCGTAGGCATTTATCTTGTTTCAAATGAAAACCAGCCCTACATGATCCATTATCTATTATAGTTCTCTTTGATTTATACAGTGCTGATGTTTTCAGGTTTGTTTTTGACACACACACACACACACACACACACACACACACACACACACACACACACACACACACACACACACACACACACACACACACACACACACACACACACACACACACACACACACACACACACACACACACACACACACAAACACACACACAGTGTATCAATCAATTGATTTCATTGCAATTAACACGGTCATTTTTACAAGCTGAAGGTGAAAGTCTACAGGACGGATCTGAAAGGAGTGTCAAGGTAATCAAATGCTTATCATTGTAATGAGAAACAACAAGGGAACTTGAGCAGGAAACCCACAATTTCAAAGAAATGCTATTTTGAGCTTTTCAAGCCAAATGAACCAGATAAAAATAGCTTTTTTTCTATGAAACGCGAGAACAAGTTTTTTCTTCTGAGACAGATCTTTCTCCCTCTCGCATTGTTCTGGCTCAGATTGCATGTTATTTCAGAGCTTTAGAGCATATCCTGAATAAAATATATCAGCATTTGAATACAGATAGCTCATATGTCATGTAAACCTACAGAAGGCTTTCAAACATTTCTGTAGAATTACAAAAAAACGTGATGTAATTGAAAGGAAACACCATGCCCTTTCCACAAACTCGATATCTTTGAAGTGACGTGATGTTGCTATGTACAGCATGATTTGAATGTCTTGAACTTTTAATATCGAACCTGTGGACGTAAACACACCACAAAAGAAAATGATTTTAGAAAAGAAAAACAATTTAATGCACATCTTGATCAGCACAGTATATGCCTTCAACATATGACTTTAATCTTTGTGTAGTTGATTTAATATAAATTTCTGTACAGTTCTGTCAAACATGAAATCTGTCATAAAACAAAGAGGAACAAATGAGCTAAAGTAATAAATAGAATGTTCTTGAAGCACTGGAGGAAATGACAGAAATGATGGCAAAGATTGTCTCACAGAATCACACAAAGCAAGACATACAAGATTACATTGTCTTCACACATTCTGGACATTAATGTTGTGGATATATTGATATGAGTCACATAGGGTTGTGTTTTCTGACCTATTTAAATAGTGAGATAAATATATAGATTTCTTTTTCTTCTGTGCCATACATGTATAAATAAATATTTTTTTCTTTGTACACTTTCACATCAGCGACTAAACACAACATAAAATACCCGAAAAAAATTACATATTGACATCTTTGACACAAATACAGCTACACAGCTTGTACTTGTTCGGACCTTCTGTACATTTCACAACTTTGGAAGAACTTCTTCACAATCTCTAAAAAAGGGAAAATAAACTTAGCAAAAATATTTTTCTTAATCATTTTAATCTTGTTTTCCAGTGAAGAACTTAAACATCTTTACAAAATAAATGGTTTTTTAAAAATTTTTATAATTATTTTAAGAATAAACCTAAGAAAATCTTTCTATATTTATGCTTAAAAAAATTTACACAATCATACGTTTTAAGTAAATGTATGCTTTAAATGTATTAAAATGTATCAAATCTTTACTGGAAAACGAGATAAAAATAGTGATGAAGAAAACTATTTTTGGGGATTAAAAGAAACAAAAGAACACAGTCACCAGTGTTGCTTCTCTCAGATATAGAAAATCAAGCTCACCAACACAGAAAAGACAGCACTAATAGAAATGACTGAACTAATACTGATATACAATTCCGGCTGGAGGATGGCGGCCAACAAATCTGATACAGACACTGACCTTACCAAGAATGGTGAGTCTGAACATTTTTATCTTTGAGCAGTAGAAGGTATTTGAGTTATGTCTAGAGATGAAATTACAAGTCATAAGCAGAGATTGTGTTTTAGGCCTTTTTTGAGGCACGTTGGAGGAGCACAACGAGTGTGCCTTTGGAATATCGCATATGTTCGAGGGTATGGAGAATGGTGGTTGAATGGCGACTTTTGTCTGACTTACCAACAAAAGCCAATGGGAAAGAGAGATACAGTGAGTACTGAACAGGTGGTATTACTACACACGTCACAAAATCAAATTACATTTTTTTTTTATTATTTTTTTGGTTTAAAGCTGAAGTGTGTCATTTATGTGCCTCTAGTGCTTGCTAAGGTATTCTGAAAGAGTTGAGCACTGGGTGGTTGCTAGGCCAAAGCCAAAAGAGATATGGCTCAGGTACCTCCTTAAATACCTCCTATGGGATTATTCACTCGTGTTATCACCTGCCAAGAGAAAATCAAGAATCTGTTCATCTAGAAAACTAACAGCACACCAGGCAGTATCACCTGAAATTCAATGGCTGAATCAAATCCTTTCGAGCAAACAGAACAAAGTTCACAGCGCCATAGTGTTTCACATTGTTCACAACTATAAATGGCTTACATATAATTGTCTGCATATTAAAATGGCATACATTTACACACTTCACCTTTAAAGAAGAGCTTAATGTTCTGAGAAAGAGAATAGTGAAACCATCAATTCGTATCGAATGCCACTGACTGTAAAAACGGTGGCAATACTGTCCAAAAGTGATTGATTAATGATTTGTAAATAATATACATCACTGGATTATGTCTTATGTGGTACATGAATGGTTTAGGTACTGTTAGACACTGCAGATACTGATAGACACAAGAATATGGCTCCAACTGACACCTAATTCACTAGACATGACTAATTTAGCTCTTTAGGAGGATAATACACTATAATATCATTTTATGTTGTATATATTGTATGCATCTCTAAAGGGCCCTTCTACTAGTACCACCTTAGGTCTGTATACTAAGTGAACACTTGAGCTGTTTACTGTCAAACGGCTATAAATAGTGAGGCAAAGGCTGATGGAGTGCGTCTGAGCAGTGCTGTAAAAGTCTTCATTCCCACGATGCTAAATCAGATCCCTCAGATGACACATGCACCAGCAAACAGATCTGTTCGACACAAATAGTAACCTAAGCTTCTCTCATTTCTGTACACATCATATCTGTCACTGTCTGTGGAGTTTTGCTATTCAGCATCCAGCTTGGTTTCTTGATTTCTCTGTTTTCGTTACATGGTTTTCTGGAATACTTGATTCTAATTGGTCAGTTGAGGTCGGATATTTTTGACCACTTTACTTCACAATTGTCCCTCAAAACGAATTTCTTGTGTTCTAGTTCAATAGCACTCCAGGCTCTTCCTCCTGACATAATCAAATAATTTCAGCTTAAATCAATATTATTTCATATCCATTTATGTATTTAAAAGGAAAAGCAGACATCTAATAATGTAAGACCATTATCTATATGGCCATAATCTCAAAATAAACCCATAATGACTGGCTGACAACAATACAACAATATCCATATGTGGTTTTAATTTTTTTTAAAGGGGTCATATGATGCGATTTCTTGTTTTTCTTTAGTGTGTTATGTAGCTGTTTTTGCATGTATAAGATCTGCAGAGTTACAAAGCTCAAAGTGTCAAACCTAAAGAGATATTCTTTATAAAAGTTAAGGCACAACGCCTTCCTAAAACGCTTCGTTCAAACCCCCCCCCCCCCCCCCGGCGTTGTTGCCGCCGGCGCCCCCATGTCTGGAGATGCTGTGTTTTTCGTTGCGAAAGCCAAAGTACTTTGTTTGGCCTTCCAGAGGAGGACACAATTAGAAAACAGTGCTTAATCTTTATTTACAACACTGTTCGAGAAAAGTACAACTAAAATTTTCGACTGTGTGCTGCGCATTTTTCGGAGGACTGTTTCCAGAACCTGGGAGAGTAGCTACTACAAGGCCGGCTGGGCACAAAGGCTGATTCTAAAAAGTGGGGCAATTCCATCTTTGCAAGTACAGTCTGGCGCTTCTGACTCACAGACACAGCCTGTAAGTACGTTTTCATATTTTAAGAATTTGCTACTGACTATTCAAATGCGAGTTTTGAGCAGTATAGAGTAGCGCTTGCTTTTCAATTCTACGATCACAAATGCAGACATAGTTTTATGTTTACATAGTATACATAGTGTTCTCACACCCGTGGCACGGCGCGATGCATAAAAAGACAGTATAAATCATTATAATCAGTAATTATGTCAACAATAATGTACAGTATGTGTAAAATATATATTTTTTTAGTCTTTTAAAAAATACTTTTTTTTAACCTAAAACCGCATAAACACATTGCATTAAACAAAATACACAAAATAATGTTATTTTTAGAACCATCATATGACCCCTTTAAATCTGCCCTTCAGTCTAAATGGTCAGATCCGATTATATATATATATAAATTAAATCATCATTTGGAGTGCTACATCACATTCAAAGGTTTGGCCTTTGCAAGATGTGTTTTAAAAAAGCCTCTTATGCACACCAAGGCTAAAATAATTTGATCAACAATACAGTTAAAACATTAATATTATGAAATAAATAAATAATATATTTGAATATATTTTAAAAGTGTAATTTATTCCTCTAAAGGCAAAGCTGAATTATTAACATTTTTTGTGGAAACCGTGATACATTTGTTTTTTTAGGATTCTTTGATAAAGTTTAAAAGATTTTAAATCTTAATCTTAAGAAATTAGTTTTGTAACAATGTAAAAGCCTTTGATGCAATGTATATCAATTTAATGCATCCTTGCCGAATAAAAGTATTGCTGACCTAAAATTTTCATACAACATTTTCAATATCATCTTGGGTTGTGTCAGAATACACTCTCTCACTCTTTCCTCATACAGTATAGCGAAAGCCTTCACTATGTGGTGAATAGTACACAAATAAGTGGTTTTGGACACAGTATATATGCATGAATGGGTAAAATACCCATCACTAATATTCTCTAATGTGCCTTGTGAGTTCAGCACAGTGGCAAGATGTCATGATAGACACAAGCAGAGGCAAAATTTCCAGCTTTCCATCCTCACTTTCCGCCAACAACTCTTGGATGTTGTATGAAAAAGCCTCTTGGCATCCGGATATTTACTACATTGTCAGAACAAACGGATCAGATTTCACTGCAAAATGACAGTGTGCACAGTCTAAAAACAGATTTAACAACCTTAACGTAGAAGCAACACTAAAACAAACCTTGTGTTTTTGTTTTCTAGCAGTGACATGATCTTGGTCCTCGGTTTGTCAGGAATACACACTGCTATATGGTAATTAGCAAACTCCACAATCCTACATACACAACTATGTCTAATGGACATGTACACAACAAATGTGGAATCTGCTGAAGCCTTTGCAAATGATTCTGTATAAGTACTTCAGGAAGGTCAGAAGAGCACAGAGGCATAGATGGAGGTCCTGAGTCAGTTTTTTTTAACAACCTTGCTCTCCCTATCAGATGTGATTGATTGGATGTATGTGACACAAAAGCTAAATCTGCTTTACTGTGCTGAGTCAGCAGTGAGCGGTCACAGGACTCGGTCATTGGCGGCTCAGCTTAGCGAGGGTTTTAACACATGGATAAACGTTAAATGACCCTAAGCGAGGCATGCAGATTTCCCTTGACTCTCTAATGATAACGAAGCAGATTTTGCTGAGGTGATTCTTTTGAGTGATTCTGTTGGGATTTGAACTGTTGGGAGAAGCTGGTCCTAGATCAACACAAAAGCACACTACTCATCTATTTGTTAAATTTAGAGATATCCTTCCACACAAAAAAAGCTGTCCAGAGAAGCTAGAAAAACAAATATGGTCCACCAATAGCAATGTAAATGTTGAAATGCACTTCGTTTGAAATAAATCACTGACTTTTAAAGGAAGAGTTTACCCAAAAATGAAAGCTGTCATCATTAAGTCACGCTCATGTTGTTCTGAACCCATTCGACCTTCCATCTTGAAAAGCACAAACCCCTTGTAAACCGATCGTTAAGTCAAATCCTTTTGAATCATGAAATGAAGGCAAGTTTGCAAAACCAGTCTGAAAGATTCATTCACAGATAAACTGATTCAGTTTAACTCAGTGATATTGATTTGTTGAGGTTCTCAAGTGAATAGCTTACTGGAGAGGAAAATTATTATATTAAAATAAGTTTGTTCTATTTTAATATATTTTAAAATGTAATTTATTCCTGTGATGGCAAAACTGAATGTTCATAAAAGTTCAGTGTCACATGATACTTCATAAATGCTGATTTGGTGCTCAGTATTAAAAAATAAAAAAATAAAAATCAGGATCCTTTGGTGACCTGACAATTTTTGGTCTGTCTTTTACTATTACTATTGATCAATTTAATGCATTCTTACTGAATAAAATTAGATTTCTTAAAAAACAACAAAAAAAACAACAACCTTGAACAGTTAGTGTACATTCTTCACAATCTCTAATTTTGTGTCATACAGGTCAAACAGGTTTGGAACAACATGAGGGTGAGTAAAATGTTCAGTTATGCCTATAACCTTGTGCAATAACAATAACAACTTCCAGTCATGTGTGATTAGAATTAGTCTTTTTTTTAAAAGAGTCTCCAGAATCCGATTTCCCAAGTGTTTAGTACTATGATCATCTCGTAAGCCTGCATGATAACTAGGAATTTATATGAAACTATGCATGGAAATGAGAGCTGGAGTGATTAATTGAAATACATTCAATTGCCTGCTTGGCTGAGGCTCCAAATGCAGGATAAAATCAAAATCATTTCTTTGTTCTGAGATAAACCCCTTATTTAAAAGATTGTGTTAAGTGTTTAGCATCGGAGCGTGCCGTCTTCTACTTAAGCACGCATCAGAGTCTTTCATGATTTTCATTGTTCTCTTTCCTGTGAGCTTCCTTCCTCTTTCTCCCTGGGGTTTAGATATATCATTGAGTCCCTGGATGCAAACTGGATTAGAGAGCATTAACACGTACCTTTCGTCTTTGTTAAAATTGTTTACAGTTTTCGCACTTGCACTGCATGATGTATGCAGCAATAGATGTACTCATAATTTCATAGCAAAAGCATCCATGTTGAATGATTTAGCTCACAGAAATGTATGAGAATCAGAGGAATCTAATACTAGCTGCAGTAACGCGCAGAGCAGCGAGTGAAGAGAAAAAGCATAAGGGTCACAAACTGAACTACTCGGAGAAAACTCTATACATTTATCTCCAAAGTATCGAGTCAAACGATTCAATAACAATAATGAAAGTTCACATTGAGATCTGTCAAAGATATTCAGTTTGTTTTCCAATTCCAATATACTCCCAAAACCTAAAACTAATACACTATATGACCAAAAGTTTGTGGACACCTGATAACCAAACTCACACTCTTAAAATGTTCTATAAGGGTTCTGTCAGGTGCTTGATATATAGACCATTTAGGGGTTCCCATCATGGGATCATTTTATGGATTTAGTTTGAATTAATTTTGTTTTCATTGCAATACATTTGTATGAATTAAGCAGCTTGTAAACATACTTTATTAAACATGAAAGTATTATGGAATAGTTTAAGACATTTCTCCTTATATAGAGTCATTTTGGCATAAATGTTTCTTTAATCTATTCATTTAATCTAATCTATTTATAACTGCATTTAACCTTTTTTATATAAGTGGGTATGTGCTTCCTTGCCTTAATTTCAAAACTTTTGGCATTAAAAAGTTTATCCCCCCTAACAGCTTCCACTCTTCTGGAAGGTTTTCCAATAGATGTTAGAATATGGATGAAGGGATTTACTCCCATTCAAACAGTTCTGGCTCACAATCACACTACTTTTGGCCATGCAGTGCATACTCAATATTATCCTACTCTGATAGTTCTGGAAACAAGTTAGGAATAAACTGAGGTCTCCAATCAGAGAAGATAGGAAAGCAGATCAGGAGGAGATAATGTGACATATAACTTTAGCTATTGAATAAATACACTCTGTCTGCCTTTCTCAAACTTTTTGTGTGTATATCAGGATCCTTCCACAGTCTCCTATCATTGTCTGAGACCACCGATGCTCTAATCTGTTTCTGAAACAGATTCTTCTTCTCTGTGTTTGGCAGGTGGACCTCATTGTTTGTGTATATTTCCACCCTTCATCTGTGTTTCAGCTGAGGATCATACCCTGTTTGGCCCATAGCTGTTATCCCTGGGTTTTGCAGAGGACATGGATGATTAGCTGAGGACAGAAAGAGCGGAAGCAGAAGAAACGGGGATGGACGCTTCACTTCTGTTAAGGTCAGACGGCCGACGACTGCTTGATGCTGTGGAAACTGACTCGCGTTGGAGAGGTGGGAATAGACATGGCCCGCGCTACCCGAGCCCGAATGGAGTGCTTATCCTGCCAGCGATGCCACCGTTTACGAACGGCTGAGCGAACCTATGGACACACACAAAAAAGACACTTTACTAATAATATTAATAACTGAATGTAGCTCAACTATAGATAAAAACGTTTCTCTGCAAGTTAGTAACAAAATGTAGCTAGCGCCATATATGAGGGGAATAACATTTAAATTACATATCAAATGACATAATTCACATATAACAGCAGTATTGATCTGTCACACACACACACACACACACACACACACACACACACACACACACACACACACACACACACACACACACACACACACACACACACACACACACACACACACACACACACACACACACACACACACACACACACCATAATGGAAACTAGTGTGTGTGTGTGTGTGTGTGTGTGTGTGTGTGACACCCACTAGTTTCCATGTTTTATGGGGACTCTGACTACCCATAGACATAATGGTTTTTACACTGTACAAACTGTATATTATATCCCCTTACACAAACCCTACCCCTAATCCTAGCCATCATAGAAAACTTTCTGCAATTTTAGATTTTCAAAACACTTTAATTAGTATGATGTAAAAGCTGTTTTCCTCATTGGAGTAAAAAAAAAAAAAAAGGTCAAAATTGTTTTTTTAAGAAAGCTCTGAATATCAAGTCAAATTACGTGAAAATGACAAATGACATGAAAATGGTCAGACAAGTTATGAATATTTGATGTAAACAAAAAAATTTAAGTGACTTTAAAGTCATTCGGCCTAATTTATTGATTGCACTAATGTTGTCACAAATATGTTCTATTTTGGCTTAGTTTCTTTGTGTTTTAGTACTGTTCCTGTTTGCCTGTGTGCCCTCTAATTTGACCCAGTTTCCTACTGTGTTTGATTAATCATTCCGTTCACCTGTCGTACGTTAATTACCTAATTTAATATGTGCATATATACTCCGTTTCATTCAGTTCTTGGTCCGGTTTTGTCTTTGTGTAGTGGATGTGTTACACTATGTTTCTGCCCTGTATCCTGTGGATTATTGGATTTAAAAGACTATTTCCTTGCATTCTTCATGTTTGTGCGCTCTACATAGTCACCCGTGACGAATGTATAGTTCTGTCATTCATTTGTCAAACATGGCAACAAAGAGCAGCATGTATTTTCTGTCAAACCTGTCACCTGTCATGCTACTGCTCGTCACAACAGCGCTAGAATTTGCATTACATTAACCTTGTCAGATATCCTACTATGCTTTAAAATAACAGGAGAAAGAAGTGACAGTTTTTTTTTTTAATAGACAGGTCAGTGGTCTTATATTTAAATACAAATTTCTAATTCAAAATATTCACAATTTAACAATTTTAACTTTTATCTTTGTTCAAAAAGATTTAATGAAAAAACATAAAAATGTGGGAAGTTTTTAAAATATATATTTTACTCTTCGCAATGAAGAAGAGTTATATTGAAATGCAATGTGTGGGATTTGTAAGCGCATGATGGAAGAAGTTTTTCTTTTCGAATACCACACCACTGTATAAATCATCTTCATTGTGAAGAGTAATATTAACAAGACTAATAATGACTTACAGTGTATTCTGACTTTCCCACGTGTGAGTGAGAAAGAGCGAGAACCGGTGTATATGTGCTTACGTGGGCAGGGAAAGAGGAAATAATGTTAACCTGCGTATCTGTGTGGGTGCATGTGTGAGCGACTGTGTGTGTGTGTGTGTGTGTGTGTGTGTGTGTGAGGAGCATATACGTCAGAGAAAAGAGGTTTAATTTACAGCTAATATAGAGACAAATATGGACCAGCTAATATAGAGAAAAATATGGACAAAGTGGGTGAGTGAGAAAGAAGGTAGTATAATGAATATATTTATTATAATATTTATAACATTTAAAAATAATTATAAATAATAATTATAAAGTATAATTATTATCATCATCACATTATGAGTGAAACGATATAATCCAATAAATAAATATACATTCAAATATACAATGCCAGTTCTGAAATGGAACTCAACACTACGTCTTCGATTGACACTATAGGGAACATCACCAGCTTGACCGGTGTCTGAAGCACGTGTGTAAACATGACAATTTTATTGGCCAACGACAGTCCATGACATCATTGCCGGAGTGCCCGTGAGTATAAGAGGGTGTCTGCAATCTATGTCATCAGCTTTGTCTTCTGGAGCCGTTTGCTTGTATTAGCATGTTAAAGGCGATCATCATCTATTAACACTCAAACAAGTGTTTCAGGAAGTGTGTGCCTCCATGTCCCAGGTTTTGTGTTTGGGTGAGGAGCATGTGCATTAATTTCTCGATGGTTCTGAATGCACCCATTGTGAGAAATTCACAATGACTAGGCTCTGTACGCACTTGGTCCTGTTCTCGAGTGATATAGGACAAGTGTTTGAGCCCCGCAGCTTGGGCCCCTGAAGTTGTGGGGATCGCAGGTCAAGCTGGCTGAGGAGTTCGAGAAAGGTATGGCTAAGTCAATGGCTCAAGTGATCTGCTGGATCAGGATCTACTCTGCCCTACAAAGGCAAAAGACCTTAAGTCGCTAGAGTGTGGAACTGAGAAAAATGACTTTAAAGATTTTTAGTTGTCCCGCCAAATTAATTATAGGTAGGACACTGGAAATCTGGCAAATAGATGTTTTAGTAATGGAAATTATATACATAAAAAAATCTTGAGCTCAAACTTGACTTTTGACCACTATTTTAAAGTTACTGTACTCTGCCTTTGTATTGTCAGCAAAAAGTGAGAAGTCATGCCAAGGCAAAAGGCAGTAACTTCCACATTATCAATATTTAGTTGCTGATCACCATTAACAAAATCATTATAGTACACATCTGTATAAAATCTAGTGATCATGGCATTTATTTTGTATGATTTACAATTATTTATAGCCATCTACTTATTGCTATCCTGTGCTTTGGTTGCATTCTGATGGCATTATTAATACATTTGACATGACAAAATACCTCCTATTAGTCCAGCGTTGACTCGACCGCGTTTAGGGCGGGGCTGAAGGCGAAGTTTTGGCACTCTGTCAGCTAGTTTGCCGAGCTTTAATTCTTGGTTGTATTCATCTGATACGGCAATGTGTAACGTTTTTCTGTCAACTCTGCATAATCCTTCGCGATCGATATCGCACGTTTGTCGATGGAGCAGACCATACTAAATGTTCTGACCGCTCTGAGGACATCAGAAGTTAGAGCGACTGATGGCAGCTGTACAAAGTACACAGGCTACACCGTAATTTTAATTTTAATGGACATTAAAACAAAGGCAGATAACCGTACAATCTGGTAGGTAGCATTATTTGATTGAACACCGGCACAGTAACTTCATATTGACGCGCGGCTAAACAAAGGCAGAACACCGTAACTTGTAATTTGAGCGTTCCAAAACAAAGCCAAAGAGCGGTAACTGATGTTACGGTGTTCTGCCTTGGTTTCTCATGGGCTTTTGGAAGTTACTGTTAAGACAAATCATTATTTTCTCGAAAAAAAAACGGAATTGATTCAAGATACTTATCCACATGATAAAGAAGGTCTTGAATGTGCCAAAAATATAAATAACTCATTTTCGACCAAATACGAAGTTACGGTCTTTTGCCTTTGCACGGCAGTACTGTCTCTTATATCTTCTGATTTAAATCTTTAGTCCTAAAAATTGGAATTGACACGCCCATTAATTTTAAGATTTTCTCCTAAATCGGCAAGTTAAGAGCTTCTTTTAGCCATAATATATCTTGTGAATACGGCCCCAGATCTGGATTTGGATCAGGACTTGTCAAAGGTTAGGATCATCAAATAATTAACATTTAAATCACACCAGTGTGATATATGCCAGCAATGAAACCATGCATTGTTTGCATACTCAGTGTAGTATCATAGCAACCAGGAGACCCTCTACCTAGCAACCAAACATATGGCATTTCCTTAAAGGCCCCCTGAAATCAAAATTGAAGTTTTTTAGCTCTTAGGATGAATATGTTAGCCTTAAGCTGGTGTGTTCCAAAACAATGACAAAATTTGCATTTAGAAGATATAATCATTCAAAACTTACAGTCTCTCACTTCCGCTAAAATGGATCACGGATTTTTATGACGTCACCGCGGACTTCAGTTTTTAATCACATCTTCTGTCCAATCAACTGCTCTCTAGAATCTGAAGCATCCTGCCCCCTATGCTATAAATACCACCAGGCCAAAGCGACCATGGCTGTACCTGACTGTACGTTCGGTAGTAAACGCATGCTCAGTCTCAGCTGCTCATGCTCATCAGTTCCATCAGTTAACTGTCGGAGTTACTGGAGTAACATAAACATATCCTGGAGGATATTGTTTATTTTGAGTCGGAGTGACTGTCAGGCATGTCCGAAAGTGAGTAACTTTAGAAAACTGGATCAGCACTGACTCTGTTTTGAACGATTCAGTTCGATTTATTGAAATGGTTCGACCGGTTCACAGAAAAAGAAAAAGGTTCACGAACCGGACATGGACACGAACGGAGCAATATGGGTTGGAGATGTGTGTTCGGTTGCTCAAACGCTCAAGTTTTATTCCGTTTTCAGAATTAAATGGCTAGAATTTATTCACACCTCTAATGTTACTATTAAATCCAATGTATCAGCGCTCAGATTCGTTTTCATGGTGCTGTCAAGTACGACTCGCTGTCAGTGAGGTAAACTAAACGCTAGCTATTTGAAAAGGCGGAGGAGCCATTCAAAATGTCCCGCCTTAGCTTCCTGTTTCAGTGGAAATTATGTAAACGCATCATACAAAGCTGCGTTATTCAAGGCACTTCAGTGGGCCTTTAAGCTGTGCTGTCAGAAAAGGTTGACATTTTTATAGTTTATGACAACTAAAATGCCAAATACATGGGAGGTAACCAGAAGCCGGTGGTCGAACCAAGCATGTGAGAAAAATCAGACCACTTTAGACAGTAATTCGGAGGGGGGGCGTTTTACTGAATCAATGTGTTGGCTTTCAGAAAGACGGGTCTGAGTACTGTAAAAGGTCTCTCTCGCCACAAATCAATGAGATGGATGTCAGAGTAAACATTTAAACCTCCTCTCTGTCTCCACCTCATTTAATGTACTTCTTAGGGGGCCTGTCTTCGAAACGGTCGGCGGTCAAATATCTGTGGGCGCTCCAATGCGCAATGGATAGTGCACAGCTTCCACGCCGGTTGCTCTCTGACCAGATTGAGGTTTTTTATTCATAGTCACCAAAGCATGTGTCAACAATGCTGCCTGCACTGGAATTTAAACCAGTAAACACTTCACAAGCCGCTGAAGCAGAAAAACATGGAAAACTTCCAAACATGTTTATAATTCAAGTCACTGTTATTCATGCTCAGGAGCTGAAGGACTAGTGAACTGAATTATCAAAGATAAAATATTTATTCTGCATTCAAGGTGCATACTTGGCTCAAAAATCTGAGGAGCCGCGGATTGAATGGGCATGAAATAGTTGCTGGCAGCCCGTGGCACAGCATGAACAGTTGGCCATGCCTGTGAGGGTCAAAGGTCAGTCTCCACAGTTGATCAGAAGTGAACAGTAAAGCTCTGGTGCTGTATGTAATTAACTTCTGTGGTGGGTGTCAAGTGAGGGGTTCAGAAGATCGAGGAGGTCAAACTCAATCGCGATCAAAAATCCATCTAGAAAAGAAACTTCTTACTTTGCTCTAAGAGCTTGACTCTCTCTTTTTATGTTTTTCTGTAAAAACATAAAACCCCTTGGGTCAGTGACTGCTGACACTTAAAGCAAGGTTTCAAATACAGCTTTCAGAGCTTTTGCTGAAAATAATCCCTGACATTCTTTTTTTTCCTTTCAGAACGATAAAAAACCTCTGCTTTCCAAAGTACATGTACAAGAAGGATGTAGTAACAGGAGACATTAATATCCAAAACCTTACAAAAAACTCAAAAGTTTACAATGATTTTTAGAGTTATCATGCTTTTCACTTTAGAATACTGATCCAAAATTAGTAATTGCTTCTGAAGGATTTGGTAAATACTTGAGTTATTACTAGTGGGTTCGCATGATCTTTACTTCAGAATTAATTAATCATTATGCATTATTCACATTCATTATGAACCTGTATATCTTAGTAGTTTTTTAAGAGTTATGAAAAAATAGTAGTTATTGATTAGCCATCGTGAACTACCACATTCGACTAGGCACTATTACTTGCTAATTCATTAATCAGAGTTTTTGTAAGTTAATAGTAGTTACTAGAGTGTTAATAATGCGATACTAATTTGTTCCTGTGTAGTTATTAATTAACAGTATTCTAAAGTGTTACCGAACCAGTCAAAGCCAAGCTATTAAAGCTATACTCAAACTTCACTAATTCTCATGTGTAATTTGTATACCTTATGTTCTGATCCTAGAGTCTTAACATGTGAATAAACATCCATTTTTATTCCATGCAAAAGACATTTTGGACATTTTGTTAAAAATCTGCAATGAACAACAATAAACTATCCTTTTAAATAGTTTTAACCTTAAAAAACTGCAATGCAACACATTGAGAGAAAGTGAACAAATGAAAGAAAGTGCTTTATTGCAGTTCCAAGCCAGATCATTTTTGGCTATCAAAAAACTTGTGGCAAGTATTTATTATTGTAGCTGTAATTCAGTACCACAGGCCTTTTAGTTCTGAACATGTTTGCGTAGACACATTGGAGCCAAAGGCACCTTCTCAAGGTTCATAACGTCATGCATCAGACATCGCGGTGTACCTTTCATATGTACCGGGAACAGATCAATGTTATCACTTTGACTTTAAGCAACATTGTACGCTCTACTTTGCTTGTGTATTCTGATATCTATCTGTGATTCAGGGTGACCTCAGATCAAGCCCCACACTTTTCTGCTTCCCTTGAACTTAAAATGACAAACAAAAGAGCCCAGACGGATCTGATCCTGGATCCCTTTACAGCACCTTTAAGCGTGTTCACTTAGAGGGACAACATGATGCCTAAGATGTGCTTACGTTTGAAATCTGGGCACAGCGCTAAAGAGTAATATTTTGGCTGGAAATTCCCAAAGGTTTACAGTTTTTTTTCAAAGGGCATGTAATACAAGCCAAATTTAGACTTCACAGGAATAAATATTTTATGAGTGGAGTAGGTTTTTATAGTTATTGACTGCCAGAAGAATGGCTTTGGGTTAACGGATAGGGTCTCGATGTGATTCTTTTTTTGGGCAGGTCTCATCGGGCTGCCATGGTTGAGGAAATCTGAATTACCCGAATTACCTAGACTGTTTGCGTAGCACTTCAAAGAGACCCATCGCTGTTGTAGAACTACGAGTCAAACGCAGAGGGCACATTTGTGCAAAAAAGGATGTAAACAGAAGATCGGGAAAAGAGTTTTCTTACCTCACTGTTCAAAAAGCAGTAGAACACTGACACAAAGAAGCCCTGTAAAAAGAACAAGAGACATTTACACTTTATAAGATACAATTTTTTTTTCTTCCAAATAACAATAAAATTTCACATACAACTCTATTTCAAAGTCACCATTCACAACCCATTTTTATCTCACATATTGTCTCAAGTTAAATAGGATATTCAATGTGAAATGGAACAAATAAGAACAATTTCAACCCTTCCTAAATTATTAGCTGTCAATCTTAAATGAATCAATTCTAAAGTTGAGTTTGTAAAATATGCTAAAAAAAATCCAAAAAAATACAATTACATCATCACATAAGCTGTCCCACAAAACAATAAACACTCCAAAACACTTGTGTAATACACAGCTCATCAAAAACAACAAAAAGCCAAAATTCATATTCATATGATTTTGTAAAAAAGAGAACCAATTGTCAATCTTATCTGAGATGGATAATTTTAACCCTCCATGGGATGATTCCTAATAAAAGTCTTTGAATGAACCAATAAAGAGTTTTATTGTCAATATGGTCACATTATATCCTGGTGGTTATTTTAAACCCATTTTCTGGCATGGCACATGTTGAGGAGGACAATGGAAATTGTATAACAATAATGCCCCCAGTAAGCATTTTTCCACCCATTAAAAAAAAAAATCAAATGAGTTAATTAGTTTCCTTTATTTTAAAACATTTACAGTTAAATTCATTATTTGCATGTTATAAGGAACTGTTAAATTTGTTCGTTGCCTAATATTGTGTGACAGTGGAATGGATAAGGATAGAGACACTATGGACAATATTGCATTTGTTATATTATGGGTAACATTTTAATAACCGCATGCAATGAATCATTAGTTAAGCATTTGTAAATAGTTAATTAATCATTTATAAAGCATTGTCACTACATTAATAGACATTAGTAGTTTAAAAATACAGCTATAAATGCATTATTCTTGATTTATAAGCATATCTATATTTTGTTTAATAATTGTATTTTCATACTTTATTAATGATCAATTTATCATTTCTAAATTAAGTATTACATTATTTACAAACCAGTTATTTAGGAGTTGTCAGTGGTTCATAAGATCTTTTAGAAACGGAAAGTAAATGATTAAACTACTTAAATGTACATTTATACAGACATCTACTATGTTTTGTAACTACCGAGTAACTATTATATGTCTAAATAATAAGATGTTAACTATTTTTGCGAGCTCATTAAATGTGAGGATTATTTATGCCTCGTAAAGCTCTTACAAAGGAGATTTAAAGGCTCAGTTAAAATAGTTACTCAGTGTGTTAACAAATGCTTTATTAACAGGCATTCTTACTGTAATCCGTGATTAATTCAGGTAGCCTAGTTATAAAACATTTAGTAGTTGTCAGCATAGACAGTAAAAGAAATGGACACAGCGACCCCATTGGATTCAACGGAGAAAAGTGAATTCAATTAGAAGCTCTCACTTCCTGATGGCTGAGCGTACTGCGCAGACTCAAACTGAGCTTGACGACGTAGATGTGACGTGAGCAACATGTCTGTCTTCTAGTAGCTGTGCCAAGAGAAATCTGAATCATTCCCTTCCGAAACTTGCAGAGACAGAGAGCGTGAGTAGGAGCTGTCCATGAGCTAGGAGCAGGAGCAACTTTTGCGATTGCCTGCGAGCTTCTCCTCCTGTCCATACGGTAATCTCTCTACTGTGCGACAGAGAGTCGCGTGGTTATGACGCAATCGTTAGCCTATTTTTACAAAAACTGCTTCTACAGGGACATAACGTAAGATACAAGGTAATGGAGCCTTTTATACATTTTTGTGTTTCTTTAGAAATAAATCATGGACAAATGGAGTCTTTAAACGCCTCAGATGTAAAGTTATTCGCTGTCAAAGTGACGCCAAAATGAATGGGAGTCAATGGAATGCTAACAGCAGGTGATGGTCTGCTAATCAATGGCGGCCCCCAGGGAAGCTTCAGTTTCGGCTGAAAGATTACCCCCTTGGTTGTCAGTAACAGCAACCAATCAGCTGCGCTATGTAGATGATGATGCGATAGCTATCAAATTGAGTCGAGTTTCATGCCAGAACTTGGTGTTTTTTTTATTTATTTATCCATTATTAAATGATCTGCCTTTTTAGTATTTTATCAACATGTGCTGTTTTTAACATTAAGTAAGCTTTGAGCTTTTTATAAAATTTTATAATATTAAAATCTGTTTTTGATGAATTTCTTTCCATTGTCAAAGTTTTGCCTCCAAGCAAATACCTAAAAAGGACCTCCTCAAATCTTAATTTTCAAAATAGTTATTTTATTAATGAGATAGTTTTCAGCATAAGATCCGTTTAAGCATGTTTCAGATTAATAAACCGTTCAGCATGTTTGTCTAATGAGAGCATCCTAACATACAATTTTCTGCACAGATGAATTATCATTCCCATGAGGATTTGGACAGATGTGGGGCCAGATGAATCTGTGGAAAACATGGCTTCAACATTCATGAGAGACCCCCGGGTCACACCAGGAAGCAAATGGTGCAAAACAGGATAGAGTTGACCTTGTGTGCTTCGGATGACATGAACAACTTTCGACTGATGTGAGAAATGCAGCACGAGGAAATGGAATGACGATTTCCGAACACGTGGGCGAGACTTCATAGAAAACGAAACATTATAAAACATTTAGCTGTGCAACTGGTTTGACCTGATTGTTTTTTTGCAAAAACAAATGCATTTACTGATTAGTAGCAAGAGCTGCACCACTTCAGCATGTGATGTTTCAGCACAAAACCTGCATCTTATTCATTAAGCATCTGCAATCCATTTTAACCAAGAGCTAAATGCACTTAAATAGGACTGAGATGTATATTTAGATTATGTCACTGTCATTATATTCAATGCAAATTAGGCTCATTAGTGACTTATTCAGACTCATTCATTAACTCAGCAGCACTTTTTTTTTTTTTTTGTAAAAGACAGCATGTGCAAATTAATAACTCTTATTTATATTTACTCTTAATAACTCTTAGTGGGTACAATTCATTCTCAGAATTTCCACCTCTGAGTTGTAAAGATCAGATTCAGATCTGTTTTATCACAATTAATATGGGTCAAAACTGTGCTTGTTTACCTGAAAGGACTCAAGGAAAGAGTTGAAGTATATGAAGACAATCTGTGAGATCTCATCCTCGCCAGGGTTGACGAAGAACAGCATGTATGTGATACCCAGCAGGGGCAGAAGAACCAGTGTGGCTTTTACTGCTTTCCTGTGAGATTCAGAGAAGAAGAGATGAGAATATGGAAACCAGACTTATAAATAAAAGTCATGTCTCAGATATTGCTATATTAAAAACTGCTGTAATTTCTGCCCTACAAGTTTTAATAAAACAATAAAACATACAAACAGGTTTCCAGAACGTTGTGCTAAAAAATAGACACAGCTTTAATGTTTTAAAGATATGTTAAGACAGGCTTTAGAGGAAATAAGTTTAGTGTAATCTAATCTTAATGCCAGCATTTACATTTACAGTTTAATTTCTCAGATTTGCTTTGTATTGTTACAATGTCTGTAGCAGTGGATTAGCGTCTGGGTATGCAGGGCATGCATGTGCATATGGGTCTGGGCGCATTGGAGCCTGCATCCAGGGCCGTCGCTAGTTGGGTAAAAGGTGGTGACAATTATAGGGGGCCCCACAAAATTTATAGTTATATTATATAGGTCCCTGTTGTATGAATAATTCTAATATTTATATTAGTTGTATGCCTGAGATTTAAATGAAAACCACAAAAACATTAGCCTAGAAATCTAGACGCACCCTTGCGTTGACTTTCGGAGCTGTAAAAACCTAAATTGGGTCAGGCCAATCACATCGCGTATAGAGTAGGCGGGGCGGGCTTAACATAATGACGACAGAGTTGCGACGGTTCCCTGCTACTTGAAAACAAAGAGCTGCTGGCGAACAGTCTTTCGAATCGGCTTTGGCCGCGACTCTGGAGGACTTGGAGTTAAGTTTTTCTTTGAGAAAAGAGCAAAGAACTTCCTTTTTTAAGTCATTCTTAAAAAAGGAAGATGTGTTCATAGTTTTGCCGGCCAGATTCAAAAGTTGAATCTATCAACTAACGTTAGCGCTCCGCTGTTGGGAAAACGCTCTGGTTGGTTGAAGCGCTGTCCTATTGCGTGCAGAGGGAATTTGAAAGACAGCCGTTGATCCCGCCCCTCGGATTGAGCCGTGTCTATGGTGAGTTGCCAGACCTAACATCTTGATGTAGGTCTGGCTTGCCAGGCTACAAAAACATGCAATTTGGTAAAATATTTTAAAAAAAATGTCTCTTACCTCCCTATTAATCTAATCTAAAGTATTTATTAATTATTCAGTCAGTGACAAACATCAGATGGACCCAATAAAATTGTAAGTCCCACCCCAGCTCGTGAACAGAACCAATCAGAGTTGAGGCGGCAGTGCCTGAAGTTAACGATGAACTTGGTGGAAGAGCAGGAGATTGACTGACAAAATGTCGGGGAAAAGAAAACATAAATCAGGGCACCAGAAACGCCATGAAAAGAAGGAGAGGGAGGCCAGGAGAGTTGTTGTATCCCAATCGATCAAGACGTTCTTAAAGACAGGTTGTATTGTTATTTCGTTGGGAATAAGAAAACTACCGTCTACAGCCTGCCGGGTCCTGTCACTCATCATTATCGGTGCGCTCCACAATCGATCGAATGATTACGTGGTCAAAATTCCTGTCTTTTTACACTATTGTAAATAGAGTTAAAAATTGACACGAGTCACGATGCATTGCATTATGCACCTGACCTGCCGGCTGATGATGTATTTATTACATCAATAAAACACGAATACACACTGCACTTGAATGAATACATTTTAGCTTTATTCAATAATATTATCTTTATTAAAAAATAAGACAATAAATTACTTCATTTTTTAAATTTGACTGCATTTTTGTCAATTTATAAATGTTTACTTTTTGATTTATGAATTATAACAGACTGATGGGGAAAAAAACATTATTTTGCTGTTAATTTTTAAAAATTGGTTTTATTATTATTTAACAATTTCTTTTTATTAGTTGTAATTTTTATATAAATTTAACTTTTAAAATAAAGGTTTTACAACAACATCACCTTCTTCTGTTATATGTGGGCCTCCATGTTCATCTATTGTACAGTATATGATATTGGTGGAGGGTGGTGGGGGCCCACATCAATATTTTTTCAGGGGGCCCCGAATCCTCTAGCTACGGCCCTGCCTGCATCCATAAAGCTATGACGTCATTCGCTTTCACAGAGATCAGAGATCGTGCAGCACACACACAGAAACATTTAGAAGTAGAGAAACCTGTTGTCAACACTGCCCGCAACTTTATAGCTTCATTACTGAAACTATGCTACATTATATTTCTCAGCAACGAGATGGAAGCATTGCTTTTTTTTTAATCGCAGTAAATGCGGTTTGATATTCCGATTTATTTTGGCTATAAATCCGTTGTGTGTTGTCATAGATGCATGTCGTTATTCATGATTTGTGAATCCTCTTAATTTCCATCTCCATCTTAATTTTATAATGCATAGAAGACTGAAACCAGTGTCATCTTGACCTGCTTGATTTGTGATTTATTTATTTTTTTATCACAGCAAAGCACTTGTTTGTAAACCCCTTGGTAAATCCGCTAGTCAGGAAAGTGAAAAATAGGCAATCTTCATGTTTAACGTCTATTTCCAATAAACACGCAGACCTGAATTAAGACAAAATCACTTGTTTTAGATTGAGCCTGATTTCTGAAATCTTTTTCAGTGTTTCTCAATGCTCTTTTTCTGTTCACAGAAAAAACAGGCTGTGCCAAAGAATAACGCTCCAAGCCATTAGATAAATCAGCTTATACTTTTAAAAATGGTCATCAAGTCTGCTAGTCGGTCATATTAGGCTCAAATAGACTATTTGTAAAATATTTCACAATACATTTTTGGTCAGTTAACCATTCCTTGAGTCTTTAACTTCACTATTCTGATTGGTGAAATCTTTCACAGTAAAATGTTTGTCAGTTAACCCTTTTCTGATTCCTTCACTTCACTATTCTGATTTGTGAAAAGTTTCACAGTACAGTTTTGATCAGTTTGATCACCCTTTCCAGAGAGCCTAACTTCTTTCCACTCCCTTCTGCATTTTATGGGATTGCGCTATCACACTAATTTGTCCTGTTTGGTAAATCTGGCCCTATGTCATCTAATTTTTTTCTTCAAGACTGGTCCTTACTTTGTAAAGTCAGTTACATAAAAAGGAAGATTGGTCTAATTTGTAAGTTAGACAGATTACCTCTCGTCTAACTGCTACTATAGTTGGTCAAACTGTCACAGTGTCTGGTTTGTGTTCCCTGGGTAACCACTAGTGGTCATTTTCCCCCACGGTGTCATTCACATTAGGAACTGCATTCCCCACAATCCTTGTCTGCACTCATCACTGTTCATTGCACCCAGCTGTTTCCCATCATGATTGTTAGTTTCTGTGTGTATAAATACCCTGCCTGTTTAGTGTTTGTTACGGAGTCCTTGTTGCATATCACACCACTTCTGATGCCTGTTCCTTGCCTGTTCCTTGGATCTTCCCTGTCTCCTTGAGTGTGGATAGTGACACAAACTAGTTCTTAAGACTTAACGTAGAGGCTAAGTTTATGCAACTGGCCCCTGATTTCCATTTGATTGACAAATATTATTAGATTTAACACAAATTTAGAAATATATTCTACATAAAATATAATTAATATAATATTTTTAGCCAGGTGGTGTCTGAATAATGATGCACAGAATAACACCACAGTTGCTGATATACAAAGAGTTCAACGCTATGACATTGAGATGAATCTGGTTTAATCAGTATGTATTGCATTTGCTATGGACGACTGACTGTGACTGTAAAAGGACATTAGTCATAGCTGAAGGGAATATGAGTATCACAGAGAGAGAGAGAGAGAGAGAGAGAGAGAGAGAGAGAGAGAGAGAGAGAGAGAGAGAGAGAGAGAGAGAGAGAGAGAGAGAGAGAGAGAGAGAGAGAGAGAGAGAGAGAGTGATCCTTAACACATCAATCATCCATCAATCCCTTTCTCTCTTTTTTACACAACAGTTTGGCACAGCAACTAACAGCTTATTATAAAGTTCCAGAACTCAGAACAGACACAAAACATGATTAAATTCAGCATCTCAGTCTGCTCATCCTCCTCCATCTACCCAACAGGAAAGCCAAATCACAGCGTGCAATGTTTTGGATGTTAAAATATCACATTTTAATATGCAGAGGCAACTAGATGTAAGCCATTTATATGATTTACCCATACTGTATAGTGTAAACAGTGTGTACCTATTAAAACTGCTCTGTTAGCCAGAGCCTCCGAGCAGCCCAACACTGCAACATTTGCTTACACAATAGAGTTATGCTTTCCAGATTAATAATCTAGCTCTAAATTCTTATTGTATGTCAGCAGTTGTCTACTATCCTATCCTTTTGTATTCATTACTATTTCACATAAGGAGATAAGCGTCTGAGGTGAAGTAACATTTTCTACACTCATTTTGAGGGAAATTATCCATAATTTTGGCTTTAAACTTCGTAAAATACAGTACCATGTTTGGTGTCATCTTTTACTCATTAGCCATCTATAGTAATGCTGGTATTTTGAACTTTCTATTCATCAAAGGATCCTGAAATAAATTATCATGGTTTCCACAAAAATATTAAGCAGTGCAACCTTTTTCAACATTGATGACATTTTTCCTGAGCATCAGTGCTTATTAGAATGATTTCTGAAGGATCATGTGACACTGAAGACTGGAGTAATGAGGCTGAAAATTCAGCTTTGCCATCACAGGAATA
Source organism: Squalius cephalus (assembly GCF_949319135.1). Taxonomy (NCBI): domain Eukaryota; kingdom Metazoa; phylum Chordata; class Actinopteri; order Cypriniformes; family Leuciscidae; genus Squalius; species Squalius cephalus. The sequence goes on along the minus strand of NC_137122.1, from coordinate 45,446,336 downwards.
AATTACATCTTTAAAAATATTCCAAAAGAAAACAGTTTTTAAATCATAATAATAATTATAACAATATTACTGTTTCTGTCAGGACCACTACCGTCAAATACGATTGACAATTAGCATACAGTTTGGATTGGCGGTATGGTTCCGTTCTGGGCGAGAACTCCCTGAACATCCATGCAGCCTAGCATGGATAAGAGCAGGGAGAGCAGCAATAACCCCCCTTGGGGTAAACAGAACAGAACCAACATGAAAGTTTGCAAATATATTTAATTTAAGATTTTAAAGTACAACATAATCGAGAATTTATTCTGATTCAAGGGGAATCAGAATGCCAAATCCTGGCTGACGAGAGGAGGAGCTGGGGATGGAGGAGGGTAATTAGCTCCTGAGAAATGTGATAGCTGCTGATAATACTGAAGGAGCTTATATACTGTATGTATGCGGTGATCGGCGTCGTATTCCTATAGGTAGATGTGGATCAGCTGAGGGTCAGCTGATGTGAGCTTGACTAACGTGACCTGCCAGAACTAACGCTATGCTTGATTTTACTTTATTTTTGATCAAATAAATGCTAAGTGCAGCTTTTTCAAAAACCTTTGAATGGTAGTGTATATTGCTAAGAGTACTACTAAACTCATTTGGTAGGTAACAGCCTAGTTTAATTAGCCAAAATGTTTAATAAATTAAAACCTATGTGGCAGGGGCATTTTATGTTTCTGCATGAAGTCTCCTAGCCCTACAATGAGCAACCTTTCTTTTGGGATCTGTCTGTGCTGAATAATCTATCTCACCTGTACTGAATGGTCTCTGAGGTAGTGGAGGCCCTCAGTTTAGTCATCAGGATCCTCACAATGTTGAAGAGAAAAATGAAATTAATCTAGAGATGGATAGAAAGATAGAGAGAAAAGGCACTCGATTTTACACACTATAATGGCAAATATGAATTATCATCAATATGAAATTACTGTACACACATAAATCATGGAAGACATAATAAGACTCATGCGAAAGAGGAAGCACCAAACAAATAAAAAATGCTAAATTACTTGTACACACCAAATCTCATGAAACGTTTGTGTTAGTGGACATGAATCAAGACTGTGCTGACTCACCAGTAGGACCAGTATCATGGGACCCTGGTAAATATAATCAGTGTAAATGCCGGCCCGCTTCCCAAACCAACACCTGCACAGAAAGAGTAAGATCCCTTACCTAATGATGAAGCACCTAAAATTATTATAAAGTATATATAATATTTTGACCCCGTTTCTTCAGACAGCGTAACTGTTTATCCGTGTAACAATAAAAATGGACTTGGAGATAAATGTTTATTATTATAGTACAATGATTAAACAAGCCTAGTAAAACAAGTTCAGTAAAGTGATTAAAGACGATCCACTGGAAAATATCTAAAAAGAAGCTTTTCCATAAAAAGAAAAGAAAGAAACAAAGCAAGGAAGAGAAGGAAAGTGTGTCCCTAGGGCAGATATGCACCAGATTTGTTAATCTTACAGTTTCAGTTGGGTACACGGCATAATCAAGACTGTCTCGGCTGAGTGTGTCAGTTTTACAGGAAGGGAGAAACATCTGGCTTTTGGGGATACGTCTAAATGGCAAAATGCTGTCATTTGTGGAGCTCAACCAAAGAGATGCACAAATTCATCTAGGTAAAACAATTTTTTTAAATGAGCATGTTTAAAAAATACTTTTCTGAGGTCATCTACATCTGGTTTGGGTTTGCCCTTAAGGTCAAAGAAAATGACATTGAGATGAATTTGGTTTAGGCAGTTGGTTAAGGGCTAGACTAATCTGGCAAGCCTCTACCAAGGGATGAATACATTTTCAAAACTGAACACCCGGAGTAGATGTACAGCCATTGATATTAACAACATAATCTGTGTACACTTGTATGGTTAGCTGCATTTTGTAATTAGCATTTAGCATTGTTTTTTTTCCTTTCTGCGCAGAGCTGTGACCCATTTTTGGCTCACAATGCACCAGTGGAGAAGCGCTGCTCCACAGTGTTCAGCAGATGTAAGTGAGAAGGTAAATTAAAGAGGTGTTAGGGACTGTTAAGAGAGACTTTTTAAATATGCGAAAATTAATTTGTTTAGTTTGGTAGCACCCCATAGGCTCTGTTTAACAACAAACAATTCACATATTAAGTTTAAATTTGGCAATGTTTCTTATTTTCTATACACAGTCTAAAGGAAATTAAAAGTTCACTTTTTATCCATCCATCCATGCATCCACCCATCATCCTTCCATCCAATCATCCATCCAAAACATCCATCTATCCAAACCATCCATCCATCCATCCATCCATCCATCCATCCTACCATCCATCCATCCATCCATCCACAAATTATTACACACTCCCAACTTACTTGTGACATAATGACACAATAAATCTAATTAATGTAACTATTATTTAATTCATAATTTATACATGGTAAAACTATTAGTATTTCACGTGCAGAAGACAGTAAATCTGCAAAAATGGAGAAAATATTTTCATATATTACAATAATGCCATATTTTATGCATTTAACCCCAAATATAAAGCCTGGACAATGGACATTATATACCCCTCTACCCCAATTTAATATGAATAAATTAACATTTTTCACGATGAAACATCGTTTCTTTGTAGTGTCCCATCTTGGGACTAAAGAAGTTAATGTGGGCTTAGAATATCCACCCTAATTCATTCTTTAAAAGTGTATTATTATAAAATAAATTTTCGTTTGTTAGTCAGTTGTTAGATTTATTATGAAGTGTCTTTTTATTTAGAAGATCTTTTAACTGTATATATCAAGTCTAGACTACTATTGAACTATTGAACTGGGATGTTTACATCAGTGTCACTCATCAGTTCCGTGAGTAGCAGGTGTTAATTAGCATCACTTACAGAACGCTTCTCTGGCTTTACCGTGTATCGATTGTTTAATGAGCAAGACAAGGATAGATGATGGAGATAATTGGGGTTAATCTAACCTTTAATTGCTTTTATTGTAAATGAGGTGAGTGAGTTTGTGTGAGTAGAGTAAAATGCAGATATTATACAGAGATAAAAAAGGAAGAAAATGACAGAAAGCATCAGCAAACTCACTTTTCATTGTCATAGTACAGCTTGCCAATGGCCCATGCGACGATAATGGGGAATGGAATACCTTCGGAAAAATGCAGAGCAAATTTCCACTCACTTACTTTGAAAATCAAAGACATTGTACAAACAGTATAATTGATACTATTAAGGGACTGTGTGATAAATCCTCGGCAATGACTCATTTGCAATGCATTTTTAATGAGGAAAATCCAAGGCTTGTTTATTTGCATAATAACTCGCCCATGGTTCAGAAGAGAACCTGATCAAATTGCAGTCCTCATTAGTGTAATTATCTACTACTGTAGCTGTGTCTCTTTTTCAAGTTATTAATCAAAAGTAATTTAATCAATGATGTACTTTAAGGTGACAAACACAGCAAGATCAGGATTGTGCATTACATGAACTAAGAAAGCAAAAACAGGTCAGTTCTGATTTTCTGTTGCCTTTAAAGGGTTAGTTCACCCCAAAAATTTTAATTCTGTCATTAATTACTCTTTTTAAAAAATATATAATTTACTCTACTTTTGTTTATCTTCGGAACACAAATGAAGATATTTCTGCCCCTTCATTGACAGCTACGCAACTACCAATTTGACGCTTCAAAAAAATAAAAAATAAAGAGATTTGTAAAACTAATCCATATGAATTGAGTGGATTAGTCCACATTTTCTGAAGAGACACGATCGCTTTATATGATAAACAGATTTAATTTAGGCTTTTATTCACATGTAAACATTCATCAACGCACACAACAGTTATGATAAACGAAAGCTCAAGCATGTTCACTTGACGTGTGAGAACCAGGTTCATTCTTGTGTTATGCAGCTTGGTTGAGCTTCCACAAGAGGTTTATTATCACGTGTCAAGCAGATATGGTTGAGCTTCTGTTTACAGTATGTTCACTGATCAATGTTTAAATGTGAATAAAAGCCCAAATTAAATCTGTTCAGCATATGAAGTATCTCTTCAGACAATTTGAACTAAACCGCTAAATTCATATAGATTAGTTTTACAATCAGTCAAAGTGGTAGTTGCGCAGCTGTCAATGGAGAGTACAGAACTGGCTCAGATTTTATAACAAATATCTTCATTTGTGTTCCGAAGTCTTACGGGATTGGAACAACACAAGGGTGAGTAAATGATGACAGAATTTTTCAATCTTTAATCAAAACTACTGATGTCTTAAATCCAACCCTACATATGCTATGTGACACAGCAATACTTTAGATTATGTACATATTATGGGTTGTGTATTGTGTGTCACGTTAACTTTAAAGTAAACGGACATGTTCAGGGTCATTCTATGAAACAGGTGCATGATCCAAAACTGGATAATTTCCAGAGCTGTGCATCATGGGATACTTACACCAGCCTATACAGATGAACATCCATTTCCTCAGTTTGTCTGTGGAGTATGTCAGTACTATGGCTGTGTGCAGATAGCAGCCCTCTCCAAACATCCAGAAGAAGTTGGTCACATGGAAATAATTATACGCTGCTGTGACCAGCCTGCACCAGATCTGAGAGCGATGAGAGAAATCAAGTTAGATGAGAAACTGTCCTAAATTGTACCCTGGGAGATCACCATACCAGTTCTTGTAAGCATTATCTGTTTTAAAATGCTTTTATTTTTATAGCTTGAGGAAATGAAAGCTTGTGTGTAATTACGTGTGTGTGGAATGTCTACTCTTTATGATTGAAGCTGAATTCAAACACCAAGCAGGGGATAAAACCTTTCTACTCCAAAAGAAGGGACATTACAGATGGCTGTGGGGTGGGGTGGATGGAACAGATTTAGATGAAAGTATGATAAAAGCCAGTGGGTTATCGTTTCTCATGACAGGACTATCAGAAGTACAATACCTCTCAGATGGTCCTATCTGAATATCAAAATATGTATGGGTTTGACAGATCAAACGTAGTAGAGAACACTGCAGAACGTTAACTGCAGCACAAATCATAAGGTTTCATATATAATCTTAAAAGTGTTCAAATTTGTTTATAGTAAATATTATAGGTGTATGAATGAAATCCTATGAATAGATAGTTTATCAGTAAATACTGAAGTAATAATAACAACAGTGTTATATATATATAAGAGGTAAACCCTGCACCCCAAGTATGTATTTTTTTATATTGGTAAAAATTCTTAGACATATACTTTGGCCCAAGATTCTCATCTTTGATGATTATTTTGAGTGTTTGGGATTTTTTCTTTAACAAAGTAATAGGTTAAATGTTTTAAATTGCTGTACTCATTCAGAAAGTACCATGTTATCAAAGCATTGTGTTACCAATTAGCAATATAGCATTTATTGAATTAGCTTGTTAAAGCTAACCAAGTTTCCACGACAAAAACATATTTAAGTTGAGAGTACTGATAATTTTAAGTTGTGTATGAATTAGCTTACTCAAATATTTCAAGTTAAGAGCAATAAAAGAATATGAGTACAAAATAAAAATCTGCAATTGTAACTGTAACTGATTACCTCAAATTATTAGCGTTTTGCCAATTTATTCGGGATTACAGTGAAGACTGTGTTGCCGAAACACGTAGATCTACTTAACTGCATTTAATGATTTAAGCCAGATCATTAAAGGCTGTTTACTTTACCACATTATTCTAAATTTACAAAAAAATATAGCAACAACTGAAACCACACGTACGCAAAAAGCACTTACTCTGTACGGCCTTATAATCGTGTTATAAAAGTTATATTTCATCCTAACACGACTATAATTATATTAAAGTATGTTGCATTAATTTTCCATAATTATGTAATCCATATATACAAATTATATAATAAAATTATGAAATAATACAATTTAATTTCATCTTAAATACATTCCATCATAGAGTTTAAGAGTAAGAAAAGCTGCGTTATAGCCTTCAGCTGCAAGGTTTCTCTGAATAACGCAGATATACGCAGCTGGCTAATGAGAGGTCTGTAATCTGGGTCTGTATAAAAGGTGTTTATTGTGAGAACTGGTGAGAATGGCACACTTGGCATTGCTCGAGGATCGGGCGAGAGCGCGTCTGCAAACAGCGTCAAGTTTGACGAGTGTGACGAAAGGCTGTAAGGAAAGTGTGTGCGGAAAGCTCTAATAAGAAGATGGTGTGGGCGTGTTTTATGCAAATGAATAACCTTGTGCACGTGGCCGCTCATTTAGAATACTCCAAATTCCCTAACAATAGAACAATGTTAAGAACAAATTCATGTGCATACGAACGTGTTGTGAATTAGGTGGAGATTTTTCGTGAGAAGTTCTCCTGTGCGTACAAATGCAAAATAATCCACGCTATTTTTAGGAAATGAGACCCAATGTTCTTCTGCAATATAGGGTATATACTTTTTGTATACATATATAAACAAAGCTGATTAATAAACCAACTGACAGAGAAAAAAAATCCAAAACATGTGAATGACAGATGTTTAATGTTTAACGGACAGTACGACAGTACTGCAGCTGGATGAAAAAGCTGTGACGCTCCTGATATTTGCCAGAGTCATACTGGCTTCTGTGTGTGTCAGCGCACTGTTTAATCCTGTTTAATCCTAGCCTCCGCTCTTTTGTTTTGGTCATATTTCATAACTGAGCTCCGTCATGTTGTCTCACGAGAAGATAAAAAATCTGTCACTCTCGACTCAAGATTGAAGATCACAGCTGTGAGTTATGACTGAAGTGGGAATTCAAGTGTCACTGAAAAATTATAAACTTTCAGACCTAAGGCTTCTCGTTAAAAAGGGTGACTTTTCTCACAATCTGTAGGAGAATGCAAAATCTCAGTCTAACACTTATATCAGCCTTATAGGGGCTTGAGAAACTATTGTAGACTCATTTAGTCCAGGCATTAATCAGCAAACTAATAGGCCATAGACCATTACATGTATTCTGGTAACGATTTTATTTCAACATGTGAAATAGTGGGAAAAATGAAAAGCTCTCTTAGTCATAAAGCCTTCCAGCTCTCAGAAGTACTTATTTAGAATTTTACAACCCTCTTTCATAATAGGCCCCCTGGTGTGACAGGAATTTAGGACCTCGTAGAGATTACAAGCTTCTGTAGGATCTTTATTGCTAATTTTGCAGTTATTTACGGAACAATGTCTTTCATTAACTGGCATTGTGTAAATTCTCCACAAAGTGACACTTTTCACAATAAATGTGTAATTTTGCGCTATAAAAATCAATGAAAAGCAGTTGGCTCTGACTTGTGAGCCTTTCCTAAACGAATGCATCTTGTGCATACAGCAAAAAAGACAATGCAAAGCTCAACCTCATTAAGCGAAGCGGATCGAATGAGTCAAGATGTTCTTTGTATAAACCACAAGGCAACTGGGATCACTTGCTTGAACCGTAATTGAAACGATTCAACACAAGTGCATCAATGACATTGTGTATTTACACAATTTTATTCACAGTTAAACAGACAGCTCTCCATTTTGTCCAAGAAGGCTAATTTTATTTCATCTAGACAGGTCAATAGTAAGCATTTGTCTTCAAATAATTTCTTATCACTTTTAAACATCTCAAAGGAGCTTTACTTGAATGTAAACTAGGAGAATCAGGCCACTGCTATCTATATACAGACCTAGAGGAATGTGTAATAATCACTTCCGTCTGAAAACACCTTGCAAGTTTTTCTCTAGGGGAGTTCAGAAGTAGAATTAATGTGCTGCTGTGCAAAATCTTAGCATGAAGAGGCAATTAAGTCGGCCCTTGCATAAAATACAGACAAATTATGCTTTGGCAACAGCAAAAGATAAGTATCAAGGACAAACATGGTGGAATCGAACTATGATACCATCCAAAAAGCCATGTGCATCATAGAGTATGAGTTTGAATTTGAATGTAAGATGGAAGAGCCCTTTGGGACTGAAATAGACGTGGTGGTAGATGAATTAATTGCTTGACTCAGATGAGTTGATTAAGGAAGCACAGAAATGTAGAGGGTAATTAATTCTCAGCGAAGCATAGTGGACGATGAGCTGTTTGCATTCCTCCCAAAACACCCACAGATACACATCTAGTGCCAGTTAGATTTCCACGCCTGTAATGAGTGCAGAAACGGAGACCCAGGTGTCAGGGACAGTTTTTGAATGCAATCAACAAACTTGTGTTTCTCTGCATGCGTGCCAACAGAATGAGGGAATAGCAGTGGGTTGAAGAGAGGGAAATAGTGAGACGAACAATGGATTGAACAAAGGAGCGGGTGTGCACATATTGTGAGAAAGAATAACAGATTATCTGTGCACTGTTTGTGAATTTTGAAAGGAAAGGTAATAGGAGAAGGAGAGAATATTTGTCTTCGTATGTGTTTACTCACCACATTGCTCTCATGCACCTCTGGATTCATGGTGAGCTGCACCACAAACCAGGTGGCATTTCGCAGGATAAATGCCGTAATCAGGTTCCAGTGGATGATATTTCTCAGACACCGGATACTCCTGAGAATGGAGGGGAAGGAAAGATGGAGGAGGTGAAAGATGGAAAGAAAGAGTTAAGATGTTAGATGAAAAACACTCTTCTTATCAAGGCTTTTAGTTGTCTTTTTCACAGGGTGTGAATACACTCGCAGCTTGACTTCATTTTGTTGTATTGGTAGATCCACTGTGTCCTTGAGTTTTCTCAGCATGCAGTCCCATCAGAGCACATTATGTTTATCTTTAAATGGCACACCGACTGTGTGAAGCGGTTGCATCTTCAAGTACGCAGAGTTTATATTCAGAACTCGTATGATATATACAAAGGGAGTCAACTGATTAAAAACCGACTGACTTAATGACTGACTTTCTTATATGTAGCACAAAAGACGTATTTTGAAAAATGTTGCTAACAAAACAGTTTTGGTGACCATTGACTTTGGACAAAAAAAAAAAAAAAAAAAAAAAAAAAACCTGAGACATCTCTCAAAATATTTTCTTTTATGTTCCACAGAGGATAGAAAATCATACCAGTTTGGTAAATAATGACCAACGTTGAACTTTTTGTCAACACTTCACAGTGAAATGTGTTGGTTTCCCATCGTCATTCTTTTCGTTTGATTCACATCCGTTAGAATTTTGTTGTCAGGGTGATAAAAGCAAAGAAAAATGGTTTGGTACTGAAAACAATATTAAACATTGTGCCTAACAGTCCTTCTTTGTGTGATTTTTACTGCAGAAAATGTCACCAGTGCCTCAGGAGAAACATTTGGATCAGGCTGCTGCTTTGAAAAGCTACACTCCAACATTTCAGCATTTTACAACACGTTTCCTGGTTCTGAAAGGCTTCAGCAGACAGAAGAAGCTGCTCTTATAAGCAACACACTAAACTGGCAGTCAGGATAGTGTTTTAAAGAATTGAAAAATTTAAAGCAGGTCAAGAAGTTGAAGGCTAACTCAATGCACTTTGAGTGAACTTGGCTTTCAGACTGACGACCCAGATTTGTGTCATCAAGCGTTGAAAGGTTTTGCCCTAATGGAAATCACAGCATAAACACAGTCAGAAAGGCTAAAGAGTATTTTATGCACACAATTCTTTGTTATCATGTTGTATATCGTCATGTGTGCTGGTATAGAACAGCATCAAGATGCATTTCTCTGTAAGCTTCTATTTTTACACACACATTTGCTTAAAAATTTTATCAGATGTTTTGTTTTACCTCTGCCTTAAAATGGAACAACTGAGAGAGAATTTGTTATTAAATTACCTTTATTTAGCTTCAGGACTGTTTATGTGATATGTGACATCTATCGGGGTGTCATACTGCTATTTTTTTAAGGGAACTTCAGTGCCAGTTTTGGCTCAACTTTGTGCCTAAGCAAGATAAAACATGATAAAACAAAGAGGAAAAAAAAAAATGTGTTGGTCAAGTTTTCGATTAGAATGCAAGAAGACTAAGGTTCAAAACCCGACCAAACATTTTCTGAAATAGATCAAAATCGCATCTGATCTTGACATTCAGTGATCCTCATGCATTTTTATTCTTTCACAGCGTGTGTTGTAATTTACCCTTTTTCTGCTTCTTTCTCTTATTATAGTTATTGCATACATAACAGAAGTGGGATTCAGAGGTCAACTTGCTTGTGATATCAGCTTCAGGCTGGAGCCGATATTTACGACTGACCAAAGACCAACACTGACCTCCAAATCAAAGCTGTCATCATTATTAGATAAGCAGCAAAACTTCCCAGATCAGAAGAATAAAAGAATAACTTACATAAGGACGAGAATTTATGAGTAAGTTTCTCACTGCCACAAACGAACACCAAGTGGAACGAAAATCAATAGAAAATTCAGTTTTAATCATCTATGAATCATGTATTTTTAAAAATGTAACTCTCACAGCAAAGGACAGACGAGTCATAATGATCACATGTGACATATTACCAGTTCATACGGAAAATGGGCTGACGTTCTCCATGCATGTTGAAAGTTGAGTTATGCCAGATGAAATGTACCCTGAAACATGAGGGTTTATTCCTTATCCTTTCTCTGTAAATGTTAACCTGTTAAGGGTTATTAAAGGTTGTATCAGTGATTTCAGGCCCCCCCCAAAAAAGATCACATTCATCTAATCTTTCCTAACGATCCGCTAGCTGCCCGCCCCATGAGCATGTCGTCAAAAAACTGCGTCTCTGTAGGCAGCCTAGGCTCTGAGATCTGCACACAAAAACAATTGGTTTCACCAACCACTCAAAACCAAAACAAATAGTGTTCCAACCAATCACCGACAGGGGGTGGGTGTTGTGAGGTTGTTGTGAGAGCCTAGGCTGCCTACAGAGACGCGTTTTTTTGACGGCATGCTTATGGGGCAGGCAGCTAGCGGATCGTTAGGAAAGATTAGATGAATGCGATAAAAAAAATTTGGGCCTGAAATCACTGATACAACCTTTAAGGGATGATAAATAGACACATGGCATTGATTTTACATCACTTATTTAAACCAGTTTATCATATGTCATTGATTAGTTTAAGTTCCATTGGCTGCTGAAATGTTTATGCTCATAAGAGCTGATCTTTCACTCTCTCTATGAACTTCTGACCTCTTTTCCAATTAATTCTGACAGCTCGAAGGAAACAAATGTAAAACAGAGAGATGGGAGATTTTGTTGAATTGACCTCAACCAATCAAAAATGTGTCATTTTCATGTTGTCTCCGACCAATAACATTTCCTGTCAATTAAAAAAGAAATGGGAGTTTCAATTACTATGTAATATGCTGTGATAAAGTCTATAAAAGAAATAAAAAAAAAATCGAACATTCTGGAATGCTTATTTTTGCAAATATTAAACTAATGCATTTCACATTCACTACAGATCTATAAACACATTCGAAACACACAAATCCTATAAACACACAGTTAGCAGTTGCCTCAGTTGTGCATTTGTGCGTCATCTCAGCAGGAAGATGCTAGTCATGGGGAAATTCATTTATTGCAAGGGATGCAAGGAAACAAATTATGACATTGCTCAGCACCAAAGCTTTTATCTCTCTGCCTGTGTATCTCATTAGCAGATCAAACTTAAAAAGAAAACAACATCAGCATGAGAGGCAAAGACTTTCCTAAACATTTCCTTGCAAAAAGAACATAAGTTTTTAATTAAATGTGCTATAGTCTGCAATTTTATGCTTGAATTGTAGGCAGTTCCAGATGGCGGGCAGTTTCACCTTTTCCAATAGGGGAAAATCTACAGAATGGATTTATAGCATCTTAGCTTTAAGCATCAAGACATTGATAGACAGACAGATAGAATCGTATTATATTACTGTTTCTACTGTTGTTGTTTTTTTTTTGTTTTTTTTTTAATAAATGCAGCCTTGGTGAGCATAAGCGACTCCTTTCAGTACACAACAGAATTATTTAAAATATTTTTTTTATGGACAGACATCTTTCTCCAGGTATTACAGACCTCCTTGAGATATAAACACCCATTCAGCTGTGATGGTAACATATCAAAGAGATGAGATGTCTTGAAAGTGACATCGGAGAGTGGCTCCATTAGAGGCCTTGAATAAAGATAAAAAAGTATCTGTGAATGTTCCTTGTAAAAGCCTCTCTCACACAGACATGGAGTCACTATTCTTTAAGCAGATCCTTTACCCAAACATGAGACGAAACAACATTTCTCAGCTGGAAGCTCTACCTCAGCTAATTATTTTAACTGTTTGTCAGATTGTACAGCAAGATCAAAGTACTGAAACGACATTTTGTTTGAGAAGGGATATAAATAAACTCCCGTCTATCAAAACTATCTGTGATAAACACGGTGGGGAGAAAAAAACATCTGACATCTGGAGGATGGATTGTGAAAATGATGATGCAATTTTCTTTGTGACAGATGGGAAGGCGTGCCATCTTCTGAATGGTAATCGCCAGCTTCAGAGATTTATGAAGAAGAGATGAGATGAGACTTGACGTCTAAACTCAAGTCATCACTGATGTTTTTGTATAGTGCCTCTGATTTATAATTGCATATTAAAGGTTATCTGACTGAGTGCCAAATGTGCTGTCAAGCTTTCTCATTTCATATCTTTTTCATCTAATTTGATTAGTAATATTACAGTTAGAGCTGACAATTTAAAACATTTGTTTAGTGCAATTAATTATAAAAAAACAAGAGATAATACAAAGAAAAATCCATTGTACCAAACTTAAAAAAAAAAAAGAAAATTCCGTTTGCTGAAGGCCAGTGAATATTTTCAAAATGGAAATAAAATGAATCATATATTGACTTTTGAATCTTGAATAGTGATTCATATATTGACTGAATATATATACAGTGCTATGCATAAGTTTAGACACCCATGCTAAAGTTGACTAAAAAGAGGAATAAAAAATCATCTTTTGGAAATTGAACTTAATGCCTTAATTAAAAAAATTAGGAAAAATCCAACCTTTAAGGACACCAATTTTCTTTGTGAATGAATAATGTATCGTAAATAAATAAATGTTCTTCCTTAAAATACAGGGTGCATAAGTCTGGACACCCCTATGTTAAATTCCCATAGAGGCAGGCAGATTTTTATTTTTAAAGGCCAGTTACTTCATGGATCCAGGATACTATGCATCCTGATAAAGTTCCCTTGGCCTCTGGAATTAAAATAGCCCCACATCATCACATAGCCTTCACCATACCTAGAGATTGGCATGGTTTTATTTCAGTTAGCCTAATAGCTAGTTTGATTTGCATTGAGAGATGATCTTATGGAAAGTACCCCATGCCAATCTCTAGGTATGGTGAAGGCTATGTGATGATGTGGGGCTATTTTAATTCCAAAGGCCAAGGGAACTTTATCAGGGGAGTGGTTATTTCAGTCAAAGTTGCTCTTCTATCAGCTTGACCTCTACCATCAACAAGGCATTTTCGCCCACAGGACTGCCGCATACTGGATGTTTTTCCCTTTTCACATCATTCTTTGTAAACCCTAGAAATGGTTGTGCGTGAAAATCCCAGTAACTGAGCAGATTGTGAAATACTCAGACTGGCCCGTCTGGCACCAACAACTATGCCACGCTCAAAATTGCTTAAATCACCTTTCTTTCCCATTCTGACATTCAGTTTGGAGTTCAGGAGATTGTCTTAACCAGGACCACACCCCTAAATGCATTGAAGCAACTGCCATGTGATTGGTTGATTAGATAATTGCATTAATGAGAAATTGAACAGGTGTTCCTAATAATCCTTTAGGTGAGTGTATATATATATATATATATATATATATATATATATATATATATATATATATATATATATATATATAGTCAACGTAATACGGTAAAATTATACGGTAATTTATTATCTTAATTTTGGGAGCTTTTCTAAGCAAATACTGATATACACATTGTTAATGTTAATGTTAATTTAATATTTTTATACTGAAAGCCCCAACTATTACATTTAAAAGACAAACAAACAAAATTTCCCTCGCATGCCATTCAAAAACAGCCGTAGCTACTGAAAACGCTGCATTCCAAGTCTTTATTTGATTTAATTTCCTCCACAGTTAACTGATGGAAGCTTGGCTGAGCTGCAATTGCTAGTGTGATGGATGAATGTAGACAAACAATGGTGGAGGGTGAGGATGACTTTTATCTTGAGGAAAGACGCTGTGAGGCCAGTGTTGTCCTTGTGGAAACAGAAGCTTTGGGCGTTTAGCAGCAGAGTATCTGCTGCTTATGCAGTTCCCTGACCTCGTTCATACAACACTCTGAGCAGCTGCCTCTGACATTACTTTCTCATTAGTTACGGATGAATAAACTGCACGCACACACACACACACACACACACACACACGCACGCGCACACGCACACACACACACACACACACACACACACACACACACACACACACACACACACACACACACACACACACACACACAGTCAGTGTAAATAAACTATGCTGGCAAGTGTTTGTGGATAAATGTGGCTCTACTTTTCTGTTAATTAAGTCCTGTTAACATGGTATATTCTTAGAGATGTTTCTGTTAGGATGTGTTTTCCCACACAACAACCAGCTAACAGATCTGACTCTTACTGCATAACTCATTAATTTTACCCCCTGCAGTTTTCAGTTGCTTTATGCCACTTCAAAAAGAGAACTGATTAATGTTTTTTGTGTTTACAACATAAATATCTGTGTAAAAAATATTGTTGATAAAAGAAAATTGTGCTAGTCATTAAAATGTGTTGTTAATTTGTATTTAAATCCATATGCTGTTGTTTTTCTGTGAAACACACACACTCACACTTCACTTTTTCCCATACAATAACGGTTCATACTAATCACGTAAAAAAAAAAAAAAAAAAAAGCAGTGTATATCGCAACCCCTTGGAAACCCAGACTTCAATTTCAAAGTGAAATGTGCAGTGATTGGCATACGTCATTTTAAGTTGAATCTGGTAACATTTTACGTTACATTGGTTGTTGCACATACTGTGGCAGTTCGGGAATAAAATGTCCGGTGAGTGGCATTAAAAGGTTAATATGCTGTCGTGTTTAATCTACCATTTACACTAAACCCTACCCAAAACATAAGGTCATAACATAGTACTTTGCAAGGAACTGTGTGAAAATAAGTTCATTAATTCAATAATCGGATCCATTAATCATAATTTGTGTGAAAATAAATAAAAATGGTTGGTGTTTTACTGCCACTACTGTTCATTTCAACTGGAAACTGCAGTGAATTGTATGTGTAAGTTTTTGGAGTTTTAAATAAACTATACAATTATAAAATGAGCCCATGTTGTTGTGTCTAGTGAGCAATAATCTTCAGAAGCCATACAACGGATTTGTTTGATTTAAAAAAATATATATTAAAAGAAAATCATTGATATTCTTCCCTGCAACTTCAATCACAGATGCCTTATCAATGCATCACACCATGTCTGACAATATTGGCACTAAAACGGCATTAGTTCATGCATGTGTCAAAAGAGAATGTTTCAAATATTCTCAGACTATGTGAAATGGAGAATGAACTGACTATCGTGTTGTATGTCAAAGAGTCTGAAACAACATTGTGATGAGTAAATGATGACATAATTGTCCTTTTTGTGTGAACTATTTATTATCAGACCAACTCCCTGAAGCTCAGTGACGTTTTTG
Organism: Squalius cephalus; assembly: GCF_949319135.1. NCBI lineage: Eukaryota > Metazoa > Chordata > Actinopteri > Cypriniformes > Leuciscidae > Squalius > Squalius cephalus. The sequence goes on along the minus strand of NC_137122.1, from coordinate 45,430,629 downwards.
CAAGTGACTCTTATCTTCCAATGACCTTCCAGTAGACGTGCACATGGATGTCCACTGTGGCTCTACTGGAGTGTGACTGACCCTGTTTCCCATCCCCCTGTGCTCCAAACAAGCCTCTAAATCCCTGTGAGCCACGCAGGAAAAGGCCACACACGCAATACCAATCCAGCCTACATCATCTGGACATGAACCTCTATTTGATAGCGTATTTGTGTGCAACACATTTAGTATGAGCAGCTGTGTGAAACACCTAAATTATTCATCATTAAACATCAAGCACTGGAAAATCCATTCCTGATCTAAGCGGAAGAAAACAGTGTTATAATATAAAGGACGCAGTTCCTTCTGGATCGATGAGCACAAACAAGAAAAGATGATGAGGTTCGGGATGTAAGATTAGGAAAAAAGAAAAAACTAATAGATGCTGGATTTTGCTCTTCATTCAGAAACAATTTATGGTTTCAAAGCTAGCCTGCTATTGCTAGCCTCTCCAAAATTGCCTACCCTTCCTTAAATATTGTTATGTGACTGGATGGTCAAGAAAAAATATCAAGCAAACTAATTAATAAGATAATTAATATTCATGCGCTAAGTCTTTGTTATTCTTAGTAAATCCACATAAGTTTAAAGTTGTACTTCCTATTGATACAAAGAAGCTAGCTTAATGGTTTGTGTACAAAAATAATTTTGATGATGTTCATAAATAACTTGGCTTACTGGGATAGGTGTATGAGTATTCTTTATATAAATAAACAGCCAGTGTTTTAAACTCCAAGTGTTCCATATGTGAGGACATGGATCATGGGCCAGGAACACAAGCCTTCTCCAGTTACCACCCAAGCAGTTAATCAGAGCACTATTTTTTGCCATGACAGCTCACAGATTTCACCTTGACAAAGTGGAGACTAATTACACCTTTTCCCCCCTAGAGTGTCTTAATAACATGTGTCAAGGCCTTCTCACTGTTAGTACTAATATTGGTTGTCAAAAGTAAAGTTTAACTGACTGAGCAAAAGAGGATGAGAAAATTGTGATTGATTTATAAACCAGACATGAACGTAGAATAGAATTCTTTTAAGCAGCTAATAATTAGAGTGAGTGCCTTAAATCTCTTCTCATTCTAATTGGCTTGCATTTATTAGAACAAAATCCTCTTCTTAAGCTGTCCATTATGCCACACACACACACACACACACACACACACACACACACACACACACACACACACACACACACACACACACACACACACACACACACACACACACACACACACACACACACACACACGCTCAAGCACAGAAATTAAGAAGATTTTAATCTTGGTATTTTAAAGGAATGTTCATGTCTTGTATGAACAAAACATTTTCACAGGCTAATCAGAAAGAATTGTGATAATTAGGTTAATAATGCATTAACTTCTTTCATACCAGTACAACCCCTAAGGACTAAAATGGTCTCCTTAACAATTTGTTTGCTATACCTCAAAGATGGAGGTCAGCAAATCTCTAATTGCTCAATTCACACTCAGATCACACACAGGGCACGAGTGCTCATGTTGCCAACCATCACTATTGCAGCTGAGGGTGGGGGTAAGAGGGGGGGTGGGGGGGTGGGGGGTGTGTGTGTGGGGGGGGGGGGGGGTACTTGTGGTGGTGACAAGCTGGCAGTGCTGGTGACAAGTGGCCATAAGTTCTCCCCAGTGGAAACCTGGGAGTGTGCCTGCTGTAACGTTCATGAAACAAACTATTAATATTATGATTGAAATTGAATTTCTACCTCTATGGCTGTAGATATTTGAACTGCAATATGACCTAAACTGCAGTTTAATAATGTTAATATTCAATATCCAAAGAAATAATACATTTCTGAATTAATTTAATTTGAATAAATCTATATATATATACGTAATGAAGCAGCGCCAATCAAGATTGGACGGGGGTCAGACGCTTACATGTTGAGGGTGTCGTCATACGAGGCATACGACGCAGACTCAGGGAACAAGGGTTTCAGTCGTAACCCGAGACGTTCTTCAAAGACAACAGTGTCATTATTCAGCTGAATTTCATTGTTGATTCAGTTCAGTTCAATAACTGTGTAAAGTTCATCAATTATGAAACGAGTTCAATTCAGCAATAAGCAGCCCTACAGAAGACAAAAGTGTCGTTATTCAGTTCGAGTCAGTTCACTGCTGATTCATTTCAATTCAGTTTGGTTTCGCCTAAGTGCAAAAATCACTCCTTAAAACATTTTAATCCCCACTCATTCAATCTCCATGCTTTTTTAAGCATCTCTTCCTTTCACACGCCTCTTACTTCTGAGTCTCTGTAAGGGTCTCGCAATCTTCCGGCGCCTGCTCACGACTGCATGTGTTTTGGTTATTAGTATTCCCTCTGCCTGCACTAATAGGAGTGCATTATCACAGCTGTCTATTCAAGTCCTCCCCCTCATCACTCGCTTCCTATTGATCCACTGCCCCAGGCCTTTTCCGGTTAAGATGTGTCCTTTCAAGAATAATCGCCCGCTCAGAGCGTTTGCTATCAGTCGGGCTCCACAATCAGATCCTCTGCGGCTAATACTGAGGCGGGTCACAGGCAAAAGCACAGAGTGAGGCAATTTTAAGCCATAAACAAAAACTATAAACTTTCAGGGAGCTAAAGCCTTTCAGGCCGCTCTGCAGGGGGTCAGTGCTAACAAGCCGTGGCCGCTTTGCGCAGGGCCTGCGGCACTAGAGGAACGAGCACCCTAGAGCGTCCTTGAGCCCAAATGGTGTGCAGATGTACTGGTAACATCCCGTGCTGGGGCCCAGTAAGAGCGACCTGTCTGTCCACTCGCACAGAATAGTGGGGGTGCTGGCGAAGTGCCATCGCCTCATACAGCGGCCATGTGCTCCGAGGTCTGCTGACTCTATCCCCCTGCTGACCCTCATTGCGTAAGCATGTACGGAAATAGAAGAGCAGAGGTCCTCCTTATCTAGTGCTGCTTAAAGTAAGAATAAGTTTTCTTCTGAATGTTTCAGGAGTGAGAAAAATCACTCGCATCTCAGAGGTTAATGGGAGGCTATCACATCGCTAAAGCACTATTCAAATGGGAGTACAGTACTGTTCAAAAGTTCGGGGTCGGTAACATTTTATAATGTTTTTGTAAAAAGTCTCTCATGCTCTCCAGGGCTCCATTTGTTTGCTCAAAAATACAGTAAACACTGTAATATTGTGAAATATTATTACCACTTAAAATAACTGTTTTCTATTTTAACACATTATAAAATGTACAGTAATTCATTCCTGTGATGGAAAAGCTGCATTTTCAGCATCATTGCTCCAGTCTTCAGTGTCACATTTTTCAGGATTCTTTGGTGAATAGAAAGTTTAAAAGAAAAATTATTTAAGAGCACTTATTTGAAATAGAAATCTTTTGTAACTTTATAAATGCCTTTACTTTCACTTTTGATTCGTATCTATACATATAGATAGATGCGTACATATATGCGTAGGCATATATGTGTGTATGTTTATATGTATGTAATGTTCAGATGGGAAGCCAACAGTACTACCAACTATTATTAAACCCAGAAAGTTGGCAAAAATGTCCATACTGAAGGAGCAGCAGGCAGTAAAACAATTTTAGCTCATAGTATTCGACAAAGGTCAAAACAAATGAGGAAAAGCTTTGTGAAATAATAATATACCACAATCGCAGACCTTCCTATCCAGACAGGATTACAGTTCTCAGAGGACCATAATTATTCCATTATTTTAACTGAGGATGTTTGAGGGAAAGCACCATCATGTTAGATTCTGACAGGATTAATAACACAAAATGGATCTGTGAAACACAAATTTACATGACCAGCTGAGGGAAAACTAGACCTGTCCAAATAGGCTTTATCTCTATGAACATTTACACCAGAAAACTGTTAAAAAGCTTATACCACTAATGGGGCAGTTTTAACAAAGTGCTATGTCGTCATTTTTATCAATACATTTGTTTTTGCCAGAGGACATCTAATGGACAGTTCTTCAGCAAATTTTAACAGGACTCATGCTATTCTAGTTAGAGAAAGTAACAAGCACAATTGCTTTGTTTTGTTTTAAATGAAAGCTTTGATTGTTTGAAATAATGAAGCATTATTCAATTTAGTTAGACACACATAATCAAAGCCACTATGCAGTTTTCAAAGAAAAACTATATGTACTACTTTCCCAAGAAAAGTATTATATATAAACACTTCCCCTGTGGGGTAAAGATTATGAAAGCAGCCTCTATTTTCAACTTGCATTTATTTGGTTTATTTTGAGGCATTATTATGTAGAGAAATGCTATGGTGTGTTTACTGTCAAACTGCTTCTCTGAATTCCCTCCTGTCTCTGCCCTCAGGGCATATGTAAGAAGGTTTTTGTGTCACACAGGACAGGTCTAGCCTTTTGTCTAGCCTTCAGTCTAGCCTTTTGTCAAGAAACAGGATGAAAACAGCTAGCTGCCAACCGCGGCTTGTCATTATGCCACAGCAGCTTTGCTCTCCTTTCATACTTTGATGCCCCCTGTTTTTTACCCAGCATCCTGTGAATGACAGAGGAGCCGGGGTAAACTCCGCTGACAGGTGAGCATTGGTGTGGAATACACAGGCCATTCCTAATATTACCTTTGAGGTTACAGTGTTTTGTCATCTTAGTGAGAGTGTAGTCAATTCCCTCTTGCTACTGTCAGTATCGGCATGTTAACATTTAGATAGGATGCCTTTATCTAATATGCAGATTATAAGTCTTATTTTCTGCTCTTGCATTGCAACTGTATTTACCTAATACAGTAAGTCCTAAATATATAGTTCTTAACTAAATAAAGTTGCTAGTTCATTTAATGAGGGTAAGGTCCATTAGCTCAGTGAGTCCTTCATTCTGATTGCCTGACTGGATCTTGTCTAAACACTACAGCTGAATGGTTTGTTTTTATTTTGATTATTTGACAAATATTGCAATCACAGTATGATATACAACATCCCATATTGATGCTGCTGTTTAAATATTAATGCTACCAAAATAAAATAATGCAATTTCACACAGTTGATCTTTCAGGGTCTTCACATTTGGGACCTCTTTAAATAAACCAAACACAGAGCACTTGAGCCAACATTTATAATTAATGTATACATAATTTAAAAAAATAACATTTTATTAAATTAATATTTATGATTCATGGAGGGTGTCCTAAAAACACTGCCAAATCCTGGAACCCTTACTGTGCAAATGCTGTTTGCTAAAACATTAATAAGCCAATTTAATACTCCTGTCCTTCTGTCCTTGTGGGCAGACACAGCATGGCTGGAAGGTCTGAGCACAAGAATGCTTGGTGTTTAACCTGAACATCTGTTCACCGTGTATTTCATTACAGTTCCCTTTCAAGGGAACTCGCGTTGCGTCGAGTTTGACGCTATGGGAACGCTTTGCGTGATGACGTCTTGAAGCACATGTAAAATCAGTCCAATGGTGTGGCGGGACGTCAGAGGCGGGTGACGTCACATACCAGGAAGCTATAAAAGCCGGCCCGAAACAGAAAACGAAAGCTTTCTGAGTCTTCAGTTGCGCTCTGTGTTGAAATCTGTCTTGTTATTTGGTGTTGTCTGTCTATATATATTATATTCAGTATGGCGAGCAAGCAGCAGTTTAGAGTGTGTGTCCATCCCTGCCCGCGTTATTTAACGGGAGGTGATACTCACACTCTTTGTGTTGTTTGTTTGGGAGAGGAGCATGCCCGGTCAGCACTCGAGGGTGGTGACTGTGTGCATTGCTGTGCGCTTCCATTGCGTACGCTCCGATCCCGCTTGGATCGGTTCAATCCCGACCACGTTCCCCAGGGCTCGGGTCCCGCCGCGGCTGAGGCTCGGCGGCGATCTCAGACCTGGGGTTCGCAAATGGATCTGTCAGTGGATGTTGAGACGGGCTCTGCCTTATCTCAGCCTCTTTCTGACAGATCCAGTGCCTCTCATCGGGGTGTGGAAGCACGCGCTGCGGTTTCTTCCCCCCCGATGGAGGCACCAGTACTGCAACTATCCAGCTCTGAGGAGTTGGATGTTGTGAGTATTGACGCTGAGGCTGAGGATTCGCCACCTCAGTCTCATGCATTTGAAGAACTGCTCGATGTAGTGACTAGAGCGGTTGACAGACTTTCTATTGAGTGGCCAGAGGATAGGCAGGACGTTCGTTCGAAAAGCAAACTCGACGAACGCTTCCTGCCATCTCGTGCACAGCCTCAGCGCAGGAGCCTTCCGTTTTTCCCCGATCTCCACACCGAGGTGTCGAGATCGTGGGGAAAACCAATGTCATACAGAGTATACACACCACAAACATCTCATTACTCTTCCATCTATAAATATAAAGAGTATGGTTATGGGGAGATGCCGAAGGTGGAGGAGACGCTTGCGAGCTATCTCTCTCCAGCAACGGCATCTTCCCTGAAGGCTCCTACACTCCCCACTAAACCAGTTAAATTTACATCTTCCCTGATTCATAAGTCGTATGCAGCCGCTGGTCAAGCTGCAGCGTGTCTGCATACGATGTCCCTTATGCAGGCTTATCAGGCGGAATTACTGGGTGATTTAGAGGAGGGCGGGGGTATTGGTCCTGACACGGTAGCCGAACTGCGCAGGGCCACAGATCTGTCTCTCAGGGCCACCAAGGAGACCGCTAAATCAGTCGGGCGGTCTATGGCAGCCCTGGTGGCCACTGAGAGGCATCTGTGGCTCAATCTGAGTGACATCAAAGATAAAGAGAAACATGTTCTCTTAGATTCTCCGGTTTCTACTGTTGGGTTATTTGGAGATGCAGTGAACAGTGCTGTAGCTAAGTCACAAGAAGCTTCAAAACAGGCAGCTGCACTTCAGAAACTTCTCCCCCGCCGTTCTTTCTTTGAGGCTGCTGAGCGGGAGCAGCCTCACTCCTCTAAAAAGAGCGCTGATCACCGTGCCACTCAAAAGCAGAGTGTGTCCTCCCGTGCTCCCCCACAAAAATCTCGGGGACACGGAGGGCGCGCTCAAACCCAGCAGTCTTCGAGGGGTAGAGCGGATCTGCGGACCGTTATTACTGCCAAGAAGGCTGCTGGGAAGAAGTCCTGATGTCCGAGGGCTCAGGACAAATGAGGGTAGTCCCCCCCGAAGCAGAGCGGTCAACACCTCTTTTTACGGTGCCCGTCTCTCTTCGGTACCCTCAGGGGACCGTTCTGCCAACCCTGCCGCCTCCGGTGTTACAGGGCGCAGCGGTCTCCGGCGAGCACATATCTCAAGGACCACCCGGAAACGTAGTGGCCTCGGGATGCCCGCCCCCTCCGAGGAGGGTGTTAGAGCAGTCTGTCCGGTCGTTCCCTGCCGGTGCGCCGTTACAGGGCGACGAATTGACTACTCAACAACAACAAAATCCAGAAACCAGTCTCGAGAGGCTGGTACCTCTAGTAGAATCTTTGACAGCGTGGAAGCTACTGTCAAATGTTTCTCGTTGGGTCCTGCAGACCGTGGAAAGAGGGTATCAGATACAATTCAAGAAACGCCCACCTCGGTTTATGGGGGTCCTGCCCACAGTGGTAGGCCCCGAGCAGGTTCTGGTTATGGAACAGGAAGTAAACACTCTGTTGGAGAAAGGGGCCATAGAATATGTACCCCCCTCCAACAGGGAGTCCGGGTTTTACAGCCGGTACTTCATAGTTCCAAAAAAGGACGGAGGATTGCGTCCCATTTTAGATCTTCGAGTTCTGAACGAGTCAGTCATGCAGCTCAAGTTCAAAATGTTAACATTGAGACAAATCGTGCCACAGATCAGGTCCGAGGACTGGTTTGTCACGATAGACCTCAAGGACGCATATTTCCATATTTCCATCCGTCCGTGTCATTGGAAGTTCCTGAGGTTTGCTTTCGGGGGCAAAGCATACCAATATCGAGTACTTCCATTCGGCCTAGCTTTATCACCCCGTACTTTCACCAAATGCATGGATGCAGCTCTGGCGCCGCTGCGCCTCCAGGGTATTCGCATCATGAACTACATCGACGACTGGTTGATTTTAGCTCAGTCGCATCAGTTGGCGGTTCAACATCGAGATGTTGTTCTCGCCCACATGAAAGAGTTGGGGTTACGGCTGAACGCCAAGAAGAGTGTGCTTTCTCCTCTCCAGAGGACCACTTTTCTAGGCGTAGTTTGGGATTCAGTGTCGATGCAGGCGCGCCTGTCACCGCCACGTATAGAGTCCATCCTTGCAGCTGTGAAAAGTGTAAAGCTAGGCCAGCTACTCACTGTCAAACAGTTTCAGAGACTGTTGGGTCTCATGGCAGCAGCTTCCAACGTGATACCTTTTGGACTGCTACACATGAGGCCCCTGCAGTGGTGGCTCAGGACCAGGGGGTTTTCCCCGAGGGGCAACCCATTTCGCACAATCAGGGTCACGCGGCGATGCTTACGTGCCCTGGTTATGTGGAAGAAACCCTGGTTCCTGTCCCAGGGCCCAGTGTTGGGAGCTCCTTGTCGTCGCAAACTGCTAACGACGGATGCTTCCCTCACGGGTTGGGGAGCGATCCTAGAGGGTCGCTCATCGCAAGGTCTGTGGGAAGACCATCATCGTTCCTGGCATATCAATCGCCTAGAGATGTTAGCTGTCTTCCGGGCTCTGAGGAGCTTCATCACAGAACTCAGGGGGCACCATGTGTTAGTGCATACAGACAACACGTCGGTAGTCGCCTATATCAACCACCAAGGGGGTTTGCGCTCGCGCCCATTATCAAATCTGGCACGCCATATCCTCTTGTGGTCCCAGGGGAAGTTGCTGTCACTCAGGGCAGCCTACATCCCCGGGGTCCAGAATATAGGAGCAGACACTCTGTCGAGGCAGGGGCCGAGGCCCGGGGAATGGAGGCTCCACCCCGAGGTGGTGGAGTTGATATGGAGGGAGTTTGGCCAAGCACAAGTGGATCTGTTTGCGTCTCGAGAGACGTCTCACTGTCCACTTTGGTTCTCCCTCACGCATCCAGCTCCTCTGGGACTGGATGCTATGGTTCAGACGTGGCCGAGGCTACATCTGTACGCCTTTCCCCCAGTTGCTCTGCTCCCGGGAGTTCTGGAGAGAGTTCGCAGGGACCGGGTTTGCCTGCTTCTTATAGCCCCGCGTTGGCCGGGCAGAGTATGGTTTCCCGATCTGGTCTCCCTCCTCGACGGGCATCCTCTGGAGTTACCCGTCAGGAGAGACCTTCTGTCCCAGGCAGGGGGCTCAATATTTCACCCCCGCCCAGAACTGTGGAACCTGTGGGCTTGGCCTCTGAGGGGGCCCAGCTCATAGAGTCAGGTCTCTCAACTGAGGTTGTTGAGACCATTCTACAGTCCAGAGCTCCCTCCACGAGGAAACTTTATGCCCTGAAGTGGAGAGTCTTCACTTCTTGGTGTAGTGACCGTCGGTTGGACCCAGTTAACTGCCCAATTGGTACAGTGCTGGAGTTCCTGCAGGACCGGTTCACGGCAGGTCTGACCCCGTCCACTTTAAAGGTTTATGTGGCGGCCATAGGTGCTTACCACATTCCTTTGGGTGGAATGTCTGTGGGGAAAGACCCTTTAATATCTCGTTTCCTTCGTGGCACTTGGAGGCTGAGGCCTGCAGTTCGCTCTAGGGTGCCACCATGGGACTTGTCCATTGCGCTACAAGGCTTGTCCCTGGCCCCCTTTGAGCCCATTGAGGAGGTTCCTGAGAAGTTTCTAACTCTGAAAGCTCTTTTCCTTCTGGCTATTTCTTCTCTTAAGAGAATAGGGGATCTGCAAGCATTGTCGGTTGCTCCGTCATGCTTAGAGTTTGCTCCGGGTATGGTTAAAGCCTTTCTTCATCCAAGACCGGGTTATATCCCCAAGGTCCCCACTAATGTGGTCAGACCTATTGTTCTGCAGGCCTTCTGTCCTCCTCCCTTTCAAAATGCTGACCAGGAGGCTAATAATTTGCTTTGCCCTGTGAGGGCGTTAGACGCTTATGTCCACAGAGCTGCCCTGTGGCGTAAAAGTGATCAATTATTTGTGTGCTTTGGGTCCCCTAACAAAGGAGGTCCAGTGTATAAGCAAAGGATGAGCAAGTGGGTGGTCGAGGCTATCTCACTTGCTTATGAGGCGGCTGGGCAGCCTTCTCCTTTGGCTGTCCGGTCGCACTCGACGAGGAGTATGGCGGCCTCTAAGGCCCTTATTTCAGGAGTGTTGTTACAGGATGTTTGTGATGCGGCAGGCTGGTCCTCACCGCACACTTTCGTCAGGTTCTACTCTCTGGATCTAGACTCTGCTCCAGGGTCTCATGTTTTGTCTTCCTAGTGCTGCTCACCAGATTTCACACAGGACAGACATTTGTAGCTATGGAGGCGTTGGTATAGACGTTCCCATAGCGTCAAACTCGACGCAACGCGAGTTCCCTTGAAAGGGAACGCCTCGGTTACAACTGTAACCTCGGTTCCCTGAAGAGGGAACGAGCGTTGCGTCACCTTGCCATATCTCCTTCATGCCTGTCAGCACGACTTCAGACTTTACGAAGCTTTCGTTTTCTGTTTCGGGCCGGCTTTTATAGCTTCCTGGTATGTGACGTCACCCGCCTCTGACGTCCCGCCACACCATTGGACTGATTTTACATGTGCTTCAAGACGTCATCACGCAAAGCGTTCCCATAGCGTCAAACTCGACGCAACGCTCGTTCCCTCTTCAGGGAACCGAGGTTACAGTTGTAACCGAGGCGTTTCCCCTGCTAGAGGACCCAATTCAGCCAAACTCCAACTTCACAACCTCTGTACACTTGCACCCAGCCTCAATCCATCCATGGCACACTGACTTTGGAACATTAGCTAGACAGGCAGAGGGTAATCAGTAGGGCACATTGTTTTGAAAAGCAGCATCCAGTAAAACTGCGTATAAGCTGACTCCTAGCGTGATTTTGATTAGAAATCCAGGGAAAGATGCCAGAATATCTTCCCCGGATTAATCAAGGCAGATTAAGTCTGAGATAATCTAGTCTAAATAATCCTAAACAGCATGGATATTTCATCTGTCCACTTGGCCCAATCTGTGGCACTAACACCAAAGAGTGTGTGGGAATGCTGAAATATGTGATGACCCTCCTCCTCACATCCAGTTTGCCACGACATTGATCCAGGCTAATTAAGCCTTAGACACGATCCCACAGAAAACAAGTCTCTTAGTTTGATTGAGTATAATATAATGAGAGCCAGGTCAATGATACTTCCGGACTGGAATAACCCAAGATGAAGAGGAGTGTGCATGCCCTTGATATCCTGGTAAGGTATCTTCATTTCTACACCATCAGTCTGAAATCTCATTGCCGGGGAGCACTCCGCTGACCCATGGCATATCGATTTCTCAGGTGCCTTGACAAGTGAGAGATAACCTATACAGGTTGTCCTTGGACCTCAGAAACTCAGAGTCCAAGAAGGGCTTGCCGCCTGTGATCTCACCGAGGAATATATAATTCTCTGTTCCCTGTCATTCAGTTGGCCACCTGATGTATAGTTTCAGTCAGCAGCTGGAAAATCAATTGATGTACTGAAGAGATGTGACAAGAAGACAGCCTATATTTGTGTTTGGGGCTGGGCCCATGTCCCTCTTAGTTAAACTGATTTAAAGTTGATCCAAGCAAAGGATACTGGACACATTAGCAGAGCTGTCCAGAAAAGGGATCATTCGTGGGGATATTGGGATATTTGGGATTATTTGCACAGGCAAAAGCGATCTACAGAACCTAAGATTTAAATCTGAAGCTGCCATTGAAGGAGAATGCTGTGATTTATATGATTATCCAATGGCAGATGGGGAAGCCTCTTTGAAACCTTATTTCTGCAATTCCATTTAGTTAGTGGCAAAGAAATGACACAGTTCACCTTTAAATGAAACATAACCAAGGACTCCATTAAGACTCCTGAGTAATAAAGGATCTGTGCAATGAAATTCCCCCCAAAGGTAAGAAACTAAATCCTTTACTGTCCTGAGACCCCTTTGTCCACTCACTTTGCAACGTAGTAGCAGCAGCAGCAGCAGCTCATACATGATTATCTCTCATGCAAGTCCACCGGTGTGACTAATACAGAAGTTCAATTCCACTCACTCAGCTCTTGAAAACCCCTCACAGCCGAGGCACTCACCCACCTGAGTCTCATAAAGAGGATGAAGGCGACCAGCAGGGCTCCCAGAGAGATGCAGTGTCCCAGGTAGTTTATGATGACTGCAATGTGGTAATGCAGCTTGCTCTTCTTCTAAAAGATCACAAAGGGACAGACACACACAGAACACATTAGGAAGATTAGAGACCGATGTCCTGTATATATCTGACATCTAAATCCCAACATGGAATAACTCCTAAAAGCTTTTTGGGGCATTACAGGGACAGAAAAAAGAAAAAAAGAAAGAAAAAACTTGGCGGGGTAAAAAAAAAAAACATATGAGGACTCATGAACTCTGACAGTGTCAAGACCACTGACAAATAATATTTTAAAATTCAGTTGGAAGGTATTAAAAATTATCCTTAGTCAATAATCAAAGCAGCATCCGTTTTCTTGTTTGAACTATTCAAATAAAACTGGTTTAATATGCAGTGTCATATTTTTATTTGTTATATTAAGAAATTGCACTCCCATTAGTCCTTTGTCATACTGATTGGATTGAATGCCTTCGCAATCCTTTAGTCTTTAAATGTTCTAGATTATTATGCTTATCTGGTGCTGCCACATTAGACTTGAGTCCCTCAGTGGCAATATTGATAAAATACGCATTAAATAACTTAAAGGGCACCTATTATGCAAAATTCACTTTTACATGTTGTTTGAACATAAATGTGTGTTTGCAGTGTGTGAGCAAAACCACCTTAGAATGATAAAAATCCACCCAGTGGTTTTTTTACAATCTCAATAAATCATAAGCACTGTCTCAGAACGAGCTGTTCTCAGATTCTATGCAATGTGACGTAGAATTGCACAGGCCCCTCCCACGACTGTTGATTGACACTGCAGTTTGAGCATAGACCCGCCCTGAGGGAGTGGGACACAGTCCTCCATTGTTTCGACGCTTGAGCAGCTGTAGACAAGAATGTCTCCTAAGCGATTGAGGTGTTTTGTTGTTGGATGTAAGAATGAACATAGCAGTCTTCATTTACTCTCGTTGTTACTCGAGGATGGATCTGTACAACTGTTCGTGATCCAGCTTACGGTCTCCGGAGCGACAGGCCTAATGTTACTGATCACGGCAGAAATGAAAGTGAGAGCGCGCACTTTATGACAGCTCATCGAGTAGTTTTACGGATTTACGATGTACCAGTTTATTAAGCACAGACTGAAAAGGTGAGTATATATTTGTTTACTATTAGTTGTAACAAGTGTTTTGTGTACTTTGCTGTGTATGTTGATGATAATGAAAGGGAGAGAGAGAGTTTTGGATAAGACTTAAATGCTCGCATCTTATACTGTGTTTATTTAGCTGCTCTTACAGTGATTTTCTGGAGTAAAACTAACGCTTCATCTTTTGTGTCATGTACAATAAACTTAATTGAACTCATCAGTATATTTTGGTCATCATTCGGACGAGGTCTGCTACAGCAGGCTTGTATTGATAGTGGATAAAAGCAGATGACAAATAAGTTATAACCATAATTAAGCTAAACTATACCTGTTCTATCTCCATACAGCATATATTCTCTGGCTCTGCTCTTCTCTTATTGTCTGACTCCGAGTCGAAATGAACACCACTACTGAGAGTTTCTGTTTTGATATTATCAGATGAGGTTGTCCTGGCTCTGAGCGCGAGCTCGTGAGGCTCCGCCCTTTGGGCGGCAGCAGCAGCTCATTTGCATTTAAAGGGCACACACTAAAACGGCGCGTTTTTCTGAGCCCCAAAAAATGACAATTTAAACATGCTGTGAAAAAATATCTGTTGGGTATTTTGAGCTAAAACTTCACATACATACTCTGGGGACATCATATACTTATTTTACATCTTGTGAAAAGGGTCATAATAGGTGCCCTTTAACATCACACAGACTGACCCTTAACCTAATCCATAATCAATGGCCCTGCACGTCACATTCCACCGCTCTGCTTGACACTAATGATAACAGCATCTAACCAGCAACTCTTTCCAACTCTTATGAATAGTTTGCTCTGTGATGAGTGAGGCAGATGTTCATGGTTTCCACTATCATGATGATTGCCAACCTGACATAATTCCTTTAATTAAGCGATTAGCTTTGGCTCAGTCAAATGGATTGCTTGCTTATAGCACAACAACTGAAGCTGAAGTTTATGTCTATGCCTATGTTTATCCTAACATGTTATGTTTTTGGACAAAATCATATCAAAAGCCTGGCCAAATGATTCCAGGAAGCATATGTTGATCACATAACACTCAGGTTAGTGTGTGTGAGCATATAGGGATCATGTGCTTTTCCATCATGAGCCCAGCACCTTTCCTTTCTCTTGCCCCTGACTGTGTCCTCCTGGTGCAAAAATCTGTCACTGAATTCCTGTGGTCGTCACAGGACAGGCCTGTGATGCAAACCCCCACTGGTCACTGCAGACCCGGCAGACCACTGAGACCAGAGGACCAGACTGTCCAAGCAGGTGGAGGAAAGGCAATTCTGGAATCAAGTGCCTACGAAATCTATAAGGCTCATGAACTAGCCAGCTAGCACAATTTAACCCAGAAGACATTGCTCAGACGGCAAATCAATCAGAAACAGCAAGAGCGGATGTGCTTATTGCTTTAGGGATGAGGTAATACTTTAGAGAATTTGGAGAACAATGAATACATATTTTTGCTCAACATAACATAGCAGTCCCCCAAAGAGGCATTAAAAATATTACTTTTTTTTACATTACTTTTAATGCATAAATACGTCACCCAGATGTCTGCCAAAGCATGCATCATCTAAAAAGCACTATGATCAATTTTAAAAGGCTTGTGTGTGTAAAAACATCTGATAACAATTTAAAGGGATAGTTTACATCCCAAAAAATCTCAATCTCAATTTACTTATTCTCATGTTCCAACACCTTCATACAAAAACACAAACAAAGATATTTTGAAGAGTGTTTGCCACTGTTTTGGCCATACAATGTAAGTCAATGGAGTCAACAACAGTGGACACCCACCCCACCCACCACACAAAAAAAATATAATTGTATTCTTGTCTGTTCTAAATAAAAGAAGACAGGTTTGGAATGTCATTAGGCTGAGTAAATGATGACAACATTTTCATTTTGGGGCGGACTAACCATTTAAAAATAACGGATTCACATTTGCACAAATACCATTTAAAATTTGGGGTTTGGTATCATTTTTTATATATTTCTGCTATATTTTCAACAATTTTAAGCTCACCAAAGCTGCATTTATTTGATTAAATATACAGTAAAACTATTTCAATATATGCCATACTTCAGTCTTCAGTGTCACATGATCCCTCAATCATTCCAATATGTTAATTGTGTGCTAAAAAAACATTTCTAATTATCAATATTTAAAACAGTTGCAATGTTTTGTTTGTTGTATTTTTTTGAGCCTGTGATGCATTTTTTTTCCGGATTCTTTGATAAATTGAAAGCTCAAAAGAACAGCATTTATTTGAAATATAATTCTTTTGTAATATTATAAATGTCTTTACTGTCACTTATGATCAATTTAAAGGGGAACTTGGCAACTATTTCAACTTAATAAATCCGTTTAGAAATAATTTGGATGGTTAAATAACCTGTTCTGGTGAGAATGGTGACTTTCCCCGCACCCCCCAGCATTCCCCGGCTGAAAACCAACCTTGCAACATGGGGACTAATGTCCCGGTAAGTTGGAAATAGGAAGTCTCGTGAGAAGTGAGAACGAGCGAGAAACACGAACTGCTTTATACGGCAATTCAACATAAACACACACGCCATATGATACTGTGTATGATGTATTACCCACCTCGGTAAATATAGCTCCACACGATAAAGTTGGCCAGCTCTCATAATAACAAATGCACATGAGCAGCGGTAGAAGGGGGAGAAGGGTGCCGCAAGTGAGATTTTTTTTTTACTACAGTGTTGTAAAATATACAGCCCACAGCTGTAGGGGGAGCTCGGTTGTGAAAACACGTGACAACAAAAGTCAGCGAAGAAATGGCTAGAGTTGCCATGTTCCCCTTTAATCCATCTACGCTGACTAAAAGTATTATTTTTTAATATTTTAAAAATATTATTTAAAAAATAATATATAAATATATAATTAATATAAATATAAATATATAAATGTAGTGCTGCATATATATACCCCCCCCCCCCCCCCCCAAAAAAAAAGACAAAACAAAAAACAGAATGACCCCAAACTGAACATTAGTGTACATTCTGAAATGTCACAAAAATGTCAACTAGGAAAAATAAATAAATAAATAAATAAAATAATAATAATAATAATTATATATATATATATATATATATATATATATATATATATATATATATATATATCCAAATGAAAATGAACATATGAAAGTCATCAAAGGTCCAGGAAACACCCTAAAACTCCCACCCTAAACTTACTGCGTCCGGCCCATTCATGCTGTTCAAATGAAAACATTACGATTCTGTTGGGTGCTGTTCTGAAATTACACACTCTACCTTTAAACTTTCCCTTTCAACTGTCAGACTAAAGGACTTTAAGAACCCTCCACGTTTTCAATGATTTGGGCATTAGTAGGAGTTCACACTCTCCCCGTCTGATGCCACTTCTTTTAACTAAATCCTGAGAGAAGGGCTTTTCAAAGCAGCCTCTCCTGAACCCTGCATTGTATCAAGCTTGCCCTATTTTAAGAGGAGGCTCGGCGCACCAACACACCCGTGGCATGCTCACCAATACAGCGCAAGATGTTCCCCCTCGGGATGCTGCTGTCTCCAGGCTAGACTACGAGTCGTCTATAGCCAGATGGATTCACAGGCCATGAGCCTATGGGAGCGCTTGCACTCACATTCAGAATTTTACTGTCATTTTGTGTTTTTATAATACAAAGTCTCTTGCAGGCTTTTGGAAAAATTTATACTTCACTAAATACATGAAATGCTTCCTAAAAGTGGGGCGTTCTCTGTGGATGCAAGCTGGGAAGGGGCAGACTACATTCTTGCATTAGCACCCTATCTCTTACAGACCCCGCAGGGAGCTTGTAGGCAATGGAAGACACATTGTCGATGCCCTCTTGTTGCACTTTCCTCTGTAGAGTGCTTTCTTGTGTTGAGAGAGCATGGGGGTTTAGCAATCTTAGCACCAATGCAGCCTGAAAAATACTTTAGGCAGTTAAAAAGAGGAAACAGTCTTTTAGAGATGTCTTGGCTCTTTAACTTCTGTTTATAAATGACTACAAAGCAGACGGAAACTTCATCAGTAATATTTAAAATAGTGTACAATTTCTGAAAATAAATTTGCTTTTGAAAACATTTCCAGCACAAAATCCACCGGAAATTCAACTATTAGCTGGACATGTCAACATTTCCTCTGGGAAAAAGCGCATACGGTGAGACTAACAAGAATTTTAGGACACTTAAACATGCCTCAATGGCATTACTGGCACTTTCAGTTCAGTTTAGTTTTGTTCATGGACTTTCAGTGTGTTTTCTTTTGTCACATGTTACTTTGTTTTTTACCGTATCAATTCCAGCCTGAGTCCTCATCCCTTGGACGTGCATGCACAGTGGATTTGCTTTCGCACCGCAGAAAACAGCGTCTTCTCAACATGTCGAACCAAACTTTTCAGGCCTCACCTACAACTACATTGTTTGAGGGAGGGTCAAAGTAGACATTGTTTGCTGGCAGCCAACGGAGACCATTGGCTGGCATAATGCATATTTGATACAAACCTACGTCGGTTTGTGCAAAAAGTAAGACTGGACTTGTTTAAGGCAGTTCAGAATCTGTTCTTTCTTTTGTGAGACAATATCTCCATTTATCATGCATTTTGATCTTTGAAACTTTGGAGATCTTTTACATTCATAAATAGCTAAAAACACAAATGAAAGGCAACATCCAAAAAAAAAAGCATAACAGGGCCACTTTAAAATTATTAATGTACTTCACACTACGAGTCTTTGTTTTAAGAACTGTACACTGAAATGGTTTTGTAATGCAAAATGATTCTTCCATGGCAATATCTGCGGAAACCCCCTTTTGGAACCTTTATTTTTAAGAGTGTAACTTCTCAAACCAGCAGGTATGACTTACACAGTCCACAGGAAACAAATCAGCTATTGCTCCACTCCACTGATCTTCTGCATGTTTCTGTCTCATAAGCCGGTGGTTTGAGGGCAATTGCTCATTGAGGTTTAGCACTATCAAATCTAATATCGTCCCCTATGATCTCCTTCCTGCTACAGGGAGCATTTCATTAAAAACACACAATATTTGTTCTGTTTTTTTTTTTTGTTTTGTTTTTTTTTATATCAATAAAGAGGGCGGGAGAGGTGGGGGAATGGAAATTGGATTTTATTATGGGAAATATGATTTCTTTAGTAATAATGGCAATCTGTGATTTTTAAAAAAAAAAAGTTAAACTTTAGATGAAAGACCTCAAAATCTTGTGGCTCACTGAACATCTGAAGGTAATGATTAAATTGTGCAATTGGATTAAGAGTATCTTTAGACATGAGGGCCTCAGAGAGCCTGAACCGGTCACTGGCCTTCATTAACTTGTTGCACTCTGCCTGTGGTGATTCCTTTAGTGTTTCAAATTGAGATCATATTATTTCTGAGACACTGGATTGCTATGTGCTGCTTCTGTGATTCAGTTTGTATATTTTTGCCTCATAGGTAAATTACTTTTTACTGCTTAAATCAATCCCCAGACCATCTCTGGCTATTCCAAACTTAGTTTTCAAAAAATATGTCTTGAATCTTTTAGAGGGGAAGACACAACATTCTTTACTCTAAATGACTCGGAGAGGATGACATAGCAGCCAAACAAGCTGAAAAATATGTATATACAGTACCTTGCACTCCATACAAAATCCATTGTATTTGTTTGCTATACTATGCATTCTATATTCTTTATAGCATATAATTGTAATAATCATTGTAATTTATAATTAATATTAGAATAGAGGTATTATCTGTTGCTTTTATATCATCTACTGTTCCTCTTCTGTTTTGTTTTTCCCCTAATATTACTTTGGTGGTGTAATTTTATTCTGTATTTATATATGAAGACCTCCGATACAAAAGCCTCTAAAAGCCACCTATGTCTAATATTGAGTGAATGCTCTCCGCACATAGTATACTTTCATCAAATAC
Source organism: Squalius cephalus (assembly GCF_949319135.1). NCBI lineage: Eukaryota > Metazoa > Chordata > Actinopteri > Cypriniformes > Leuciscidae > Squalius > Squalius cephalus. Next base: position 45,411,331 of record NC_137122.1, on the reverse strand, counting down.
TTTCACTTCAAGCTCACTAAATCCCAGCCTCAGCCCATGTCGGTTAGGTAGAAACCTATACATAGGAGCCTGATAAAAATGTTAATATTAAAGAAAAACGTTTGCATCTGAAGTCTTCATATACTTAAAATGCTTTGGCAATACTATATTCCAAATGTCATGGCAATAAAGCAACTTGAACTAAAAGATCTTGGCTATCTTCAGTTTTTGATACTTGAAAAACAGATGAGCAATAAACTATTCTAGTAATAAATTCCTTTAAATTTTGAATAATGGTGATCGTCAAAAGTGGCAGAAGGACTGGTTCCCTGACTATTAAATCAAAATGTACCATGTCATAACAAACTGACAATTACTGGATGTTTCTTCAACTATGGGCACTTTAGTCCGGTAGATAAAAACAAAAACGTCATATCAAACCCACTCGTTTATAAAAATTGTCTACTAACAGTGACAATCAGCTTACATATTCTGTAATTTTTTTCCCACCTGAACAATCATGAACAAAGGCTATTTCTACCATCCATTTTGTGGTGGAAATAATTTTGTAAAAACATTTTTGGAATAAAATGTCCGGCTCCTTTGTTTGACAACGTCTAACTTTATACACAGCATGTTATATATCTTAAATGCACATAAATAAATAATATTTTCATGCTTTTTGCATAAACTGTGCACACAGCCTCACACACCCCGAAGGGCACGCACGCAGAGAGAATGTGTTTCAGACAGCGCTCAAACACCAAATTGATTCCTCTTTCGCGTTTACTCGCATTTGAACGGACACATATACACAAAATTATGTCAAAATACCCATCTCGACAACTATTCTCTCGGTTATGTCATAAGTGAACAGTTGAGAAAGAAACCGGATGTGTGTCAGTATATTCGGGCCGTGCATTCAGTCTTAAAGTGACAGTAGCCTACTGTTTTCTCTGTCATAAATGTTAATAAAATAAAATAAAAACTTCATCATCATCATCTACCATGTTCAAGGAGGGGGGGGGGGGGGGGGGGGGGTGTTCGGTGTGTTGAAAATTTGTGTAAAAAAATATGTAATTCATTTTCATACAATAAATAATGAAAATCTGTATTTAAAATGTGGAAAAATAATATTTTCTAATGGATCTACTGTCAAAAGTAAACATTATGGACATAATTATAAAAATGTTTATGCAAACCCAAATCCATGCCAGCTGCCACACTGCAGCGTCTCTCAGTCTTTTCTTTTCAGCCTTGAGTGGAGCGATTGTAGATTTTCAACCTGCCTGGCCGTGTACATCCCCCAGGACGAAACGCACGCAAGTGCAGCCTCCCCTGCTGGCTCCATTTCCACATTTGCCTAAACTGTGAGCACCAAGGAGTCACCACATGTTCGCCTATGTGAGCGAACTTATTAATTATTAAATCAACAATCCCGCAGGAAACAGATGGCACAGATAGCGGGCAGCTAACGTACGTCTGCCTGGTATTTTGTGTGTGATACAGTAGGTAAGTGGGTGGTTTTAGACTACCTAGGATCTGTCACATGTCCCAGCGGCACCTTGTGCCAGTTGGCTTGCATGCAGAATTGTGTGTATCACATAAATATCACTAGAGAGGATAATTGCAATAGCTTTTTATTTGTTTTAATTGTTTTCAAATCCAAACAAAATAGTCTTTTTTTTTTTTTCAAAAAGGCATCATCACCTGCTAAAAAGCCATCATTACCTAGGGTTTAACACATTTTTTTATTTTTTTTATCACGAAACACTGCTGTGTTTATTTTAATGCACTCTCAATTTGCATCAAGAGACATGAATGAATACCTCCCGCTGTGGTTTGCTTCTACAGCACACAGCTCACCGATCAACACTAAACTATAATGGATGGCGGTGCTAAAAACATACTTTAACACAAACAAGCCCCATTTATTAAATGTCAAGTCAGATTCTTTCAGAATGTTTCTGAAAATATGTTTCAGCTGGTTTTACTGGGCTGTCAATTGATTAAAAGATTAAATTATATAATATGCTGATTAATTAAATACATTAATTGCAATTGATCACATATATCAATATTTGCCGATAAAAGCCTGTAAATTATGCATTATTGTGGCAAAAAGGTAACTCGCTGGATAGAAATTTGAAAAAGTAGCTTCAGAAGTTTTTAATAATTGTTTGTACTAAATTAATAGCGTAAACTGACACTCCTGGTATACATTTTCACTGGATTTCACAAAGTAATTTAGCATCACACTTTGTACCCACAATGCATATACTTGGCCTTATGGTGCTGCTAATGTTGAACAACTGGCTTAATATATTTTCTCATGGTAAAGTGAGTTTTGTTAATTGACAAGGAGATGTGTTCTGTGAAAGTCGCTTTTGCAAATCATATGCTGATTTTGAACAAATCTGACTTGATAAACTCTGCTGCTTTCCTGAGAGCAGACGGTCTCTCTCTGTGAGCTTCACTGCCTTCTGTTTCTGATTCTAATTTAATTTGAATGTGAATGTGAATGGCATTATCATCAGTGTTCATTCTGTTTTGAATAGATTTGAAAAAATACATTCTATTTTTTTTCATCCTGCTAAAACATGATTCTCAAATAGTTGCCAAGTGATGCCAAAGACTTTGCAACAACAGTTTGCTGAGGGTGACCAGGCAACAGCTTGCGTCTTGAAGTACTCTTCAAAGACCACAATAGACAGACACAATTACAGAAGAGCAGGGAGGAGCTGGAAAGCATTTACATCTACAATAAGCCAAATGACAATCGAAGTACAATCATTCATTTAGCTCTTCTGATAGCCACATTTAAAATATTATTCAGCAAGGACATACTCCACTTCATTTGCCCTGCAGTGCCAGGCCAAAATGCCAGGCAGGTCACTGGAGACTCTGTCTTAGGGCAGAAAGGCTAAAAAAAAGATTTAAAGACTGCCGTTCCTCTGAGTACCGCTGTTATACTTTCAGGCTAAGATACCAAAGCCCTGATAACCCTGCTTTACTTGATATTCTGACATTTTTTGCACTCCTTTCCTCTTACAGACAATGTGCAAACAGTTATGCCTTAGATGGCAAGAAAAAAAACTGCAAGGAAATATAATAATTTAATAATTGAGACTAGCAGGGCGAAGCAAATGCACCATGTGAGTCACACAGGTCTCAAGTCTCACGAAGGAGCTCCAGAAGGATATAAGAAGGAGGAACGGCAATAGAAGACAAGGGGCCCTATTTTAACGATCTGAAACGCAAGTATCAAGCACGAAATGCAAGTAACTTTGTGGGAGGGTCTTGGGCGCTGTTGCTATTATACCAGCGGGATAAATGACTCTTGCGCCCGACGCAAATCTAAAATGGGTTGGTGTGAAGTAGCTTCATTATTCATAGGTGTGGTTTGGGCATAACGTGAAATAAACCAATCAGAGCATCATCTCACATTCCCTTTAAGAGCAGGCGCGCTTGTTCCATGACGGATTGCTATTATAACGGTGGGTTTGCCAGGAGCTGATTTTGCCAGCCGAGGAGACCGACGTTCTCGTCAGGGCCGTAAAAGACAGAGAAGTGACATTGTATGGGGATGGGAGAAACCCACCCAAATTAGCTTCGGTTAAACAGGCGTATAAAAATTTGGGTAAATGTGTAAGCTAGATTTATGCCTATTTTTTCACATCTTCATGGACACCACAATGATTTCCCTCGTGTGTTAATATTTTTCCTTGTAATAATGTATGGTTTTCTAAAAATGAGAACTGCTGCGTCTGTGTGTAGATGAGATAAGCAAAGTGCATGCGCGTTGTGCACACGCTACATTGATTATGGCCAAGAATGCGCCACTGACTTTAGACTAGGTTTTTCCTGGTCAGTGGCGGAATTGTTTTCTAAACCTACAAAATAGCACCAGGGAACGTTTGCGCCGGGAGCGCAAGTTCATTCCCTAATTTACCGACGTGCGTCTGTGGAGGGAAAAGTCCGCTGTGCGTCGGGTGCAAAATAGGAATGATACATGCATCGGTGTACAAAGTCAGTTGCGCTGGGTGCAAGATAGGGCCCAAGGACTTTATGTTGGTGTTTTATTTTGTTTATATGTGGGAGTTGCTTACTTTCGTTTTGTTGTTTATGTTTATTTTGTTAGTTAAGTTTGTCGTTTGCTGTTGCATGCTGTCACAATCTGTGGGGAAAGTTGTTGCAATGAAACCGTGCCGTCAATTAGGATATTATAGTTTTAGTTTTTTTAATTAAGGGCATAAAGAAAATTGTGAAAGGCAAAAATGTTAAAGGTAGCATTCAAAAATATCAAAGTATTGGCCAACCAAAATAATTAAATTGTCAATTGTACATTGGATGAGTGATTTCTCTTGTCATCAGCCCTGTGTGAACAAAGGCTGGTTAATGCCTAGTTAAATTACATTTAAACCCAATGTGACAATAAAAATTTGAGATATATATTGCTTGTGACAACTGCTGTGCTTATTTTAATGCACTCTCAATTTGCATCAAGAGACATGAATGAATACCTCACGCTGTGGTTTGCTTCTACAGCACACAGCTCACCGATCAACACTAAACTATAATGGATGGTGTTGCTAAAAACATACTTTAACACAAACAAGCCCATTTATTAAAACTCTACATCGCAGAGAATCTGTCAAGCCAGATTCTTTCAGAATGTTTCTGAAAATATGTTTCAGCTGTTTTTACTGGGTTGTCAATTGATTAAAATATTAAATTATATAATATGCTGATAAATTAAATACATTAACTGCAATTAATCACATATCAATATTTGTAGAAAAAAGCCTGTAAATGATACATTTTTGTGGCAAAACTAAGTTCAAAAAGTGATAAATGGCCTCAGTCTCCTCTATTTTTAAGAAAATATATTATAGTTATATTTGCATATATTATAAAATATAATATATACATATCTTATTAAAGAAATACAATTACTGTTAAGACCAGACACAGATTTGAACCTACTCTGCAACTCCTGTATGACCATCACAGTATCCAACTTGCCTGGATCAAGAGTAGCTACTAACTAGAATAGGCTACTAAACAAAGCATCCAGCAGATCACATGCTAACAGCATGACACATTTAAGAGGCTCTCTTCTAGTTTTAAATATAATGGGGCTCTCTTCTAGTTTTAAATACAATACATATGAATTCCAACAGTACTCTCAGTAGTGAAGCTAAAAATCTCTAGCTAAAAAACAGCATCTAGTGGTAATCACATGCTCCAGTAAGCCACTAGCTGTGGTGAAAGCCCTCCCTTGCTGTCTAAATATAAATTTGAGCATTATCCTTGCTAGCCCACTCCTCCGTCCGACTTGGGACGATTGGATGAGCGATTTCTCTTTTCGCCAGCCCTGTGTGAACAAAGGCTTAGCATGCCTGGTTAAATTGCTTCCTTTGAGGAAAGATAAAAGCCCATACATTATTAACCCCCCCCCATGTTACTTCTGTTACACCAAAGGACATCTAATGAATCTTGTAGACATGCAGTATCAATGTCTCTGTCTAACAGCCATGCCTGTGTTTCAGAGAGATTCACCTGCAAAGATGTTCAAATAAACTACACTTGGTTTGGATGCTCTATACTGTACTAAATGTCAAAATAATACCATTAATCGAGATTTAAGAAGGAGGGCTGATATATATATATATATATATATACATATATATATATATATATATATATATATATATATACATATATATATATATATATACATATATATATATATATATATACATATATATATATATATATATATATATATATATATATATATATATATATATATGTATATATATATATATATAGGCTTCTAAAGGCTATTTTTCTGAAATATGTATTAAATTTGTAAGAAAATGTATGTAAATGCTAAAAATAAATTCTAGAAGCCAAAAAGCCAGTTATGAGTCCAACTAACTTTGCCAACCAGCATCTAGCTGGGACATTTGAAACACATAAGATAAGCCGCAAATAAAAAGCAAACCATGTCTGTCTATGAAGGTCAGATGACAGTCTTGCTAAATATTTCAAGTGACAACTCTCAACAAGAATGCATTGACTCTATTGAGCAGTCCTTGGAGACTTAGCTTCCTGAATGAAGAATTCTAAATGCCTCAGTTTCTCCTGAAAACACAAGTGTCACTATTTCAATAACACTACTTTAACCCTCATATTACATTAGATTCACAAAGTCTAAAGGTAGTGAAAATGGGAACTGATCCAGAGTGCAAAGAAAAGTAGCCTTCAGCAAAGCTTTTTGCATTGGTTTGTATGTATAAGTGTCTAAATGTCCAAGGCCACAAGTGAAAATGCTTTCTTCACACACTATTAACTCTTATTTAATAAAATCATTTTTACTTCAAACTATATAATGAGTAGTATGTGCTTCTATGCAAAGCAAGAACATCTGACCTCTTGCACAAAAAGGTTCACATGGATTTTTTTCATCTTTATCCAAATCCTTCAACTAAAAACCATTAAAACCTTATAGAGTGATGGGATGATGTATGTTTGAAGGCCAAAACCCAGAAACAATTTAGCATTTTAACACTTGCGGTTTCATCATCCTAAAGTCAATGGGGGTTTTGAATGGGCTGTTGGTTAAATGCTTGAAATAAGCTCCATGGTGAACACAAGCTCATGACATTTTCACATTTTATGTAAAGGTGGGTGCTGGGTGCACACTGTGCAATTTTGGCCTCGATTTGGCCGTCTGAGACAAAGTTTAAGATGTTCACCGACAGCCGATTAATGTTGCGTTCAAATTTGACCTCAGACGAAATTCTGGCAGTGTCTGAAGATTTGACTCACAGTCCTGCAGTGTGACTTCTCCTACGACGACCGTCAAATCGTCTTCGTTTTTCAAGACAAGCCGTGACCAAAGTTAACGCTAGAGATTTCTTTGTAGCCACCATTTCAATCCTGTGTGTAATGCAGCTCACTGTGAACGAACGTGTCATTGATTGATGATGTAAAACTCCGGACAAGTTTGCGTGCGTGCGTCTGTTTTTAACACGTCTTGACTGTCGTACAGTCTGACATTAATGACAAGTGAGATCTTACAGTGTGACATGGATTATAGCGATGATCATGTTCATACAGTCTGACAAGCAACAATTGCAAATGACTATTATAAATCGCAGTGTGCACCCGGCTTAAGGGATAATCCATGGCTAGCTGTGCATTAAACGATTTTAATGCACGACATTGAGGGCCACCCAAACCACCCAACGCAATGCGTGGATTATCCCGCTGATACCATTGTCATTTGCCAGCATTGACAACTTAAAGCTGTTATTGATGTTTGCAGCACAATATTTGTCCGGAAGGGTAAAATTTACAGTTATTTTTGTTACTTACGGCTTATTAGATCTAGCATTCTGCCTGCTTTGAATCAGATCACAGAGATAAAGTAGTGCGTAAGATTACATTTATTTGTATTAATGAATTGAATTAAAGCGTGTGTGAATTACCTGCGTCTGTTCAGCATCTATCTCCATTAACAAAGTGAGTTTAATTACTTCAAAACCAGCAATGTTACTAGCCTGACTACGTCAGACTTCCTACTTCCGCTCAATTTCATTTCGCTTCTGTACTCAGTCTGAGATAGCGACCGTTTTCCCCGTTTTCCTCCGGCCTGAAAACAGCCGGCCAATCAACGAACAGAGGGTGGGCTGAGAGCCGTGACGTAGACGCTGATTGTACCGTGGATGCGTAGATTTACTTCACATAATCTGCAAAAGTCGTTCACAGCCATGTTCACTCCGGTATTTCGCTCGATGGTTTTGTTTTCGCATCATACATGTGTTTACAGTGGAAGTTAGATGCGGCTGAGCATGCGCATAACACACGCCATAACCAAACGTTATGTGATTGGCTTACGGGTAACCAATGATTTTAAACTTCAGATAAGCGCCCCCCCGCGAGAAAGAAAACGCTTTTCAATTATGCCATGCCAGACTCTGTCTACGAAGCAAAGCGAAGTAGCAGAGTTTGGTATTACCAGGCTACAATGTTACACCCTCTTTGCTGAGAAATATAATGTGGCGATTGAGTAGCGAAGCAATTGTATTAATAAAAGTCCCGGGCAGCGTTGATAAGTTTCTGTGCTCCTGAATGTTTCTGTATGGGTAGCGCAATTTCTGCTCTCTGTGTGCAGTTGACATATGTGTGTGCACGCTTCAGTGAAAACAGTGCATTAATACAGAACGATGATTAAACTGACTTGGAACTAACTATCAAAATCAAGTATTCCGACAGACCATGCATGTATAAGCAACTATATAAAATACCCTTGTGTGATAAAAAAAAAGAAAAAAAAAGCTTTTACTTGTCTTGTAAAAGTGTCTAAACAGAGGTTTTTGGAGACATTAAATGTCATCAGCTGAACAGGTAAACTCATCTACTCACTAGTTTGCTTTCTCAAAGACTGAAAGTGTTGTCATAAACTTAGTGATAGTGACGTCGAAGCCATGCGACCGTAGTGTAGTTTGTTTATAGCCTACGTTTAGCTTTTGACTTCTGCCGATTATATTTACACTTCAAACTCAAAGTTGTGTTCATTTATGAAGATTATCACGATGTATAATGTGTATGTGGAACCACATACCTCCTCGTTGAGGATTTCCTGACATTGGGAGTAGTTTCCTTTCTTTGCCCAGGTGCCATTAGCCAGACATTCTCTGTACACATTATCTGGGGGAAAAAAATACATATATCACACTGGTTATTGACCAATCCCCACCATATTTATTTATTTCTAAGGCAGATAATGTAACTAGTTTATATAATGTTTATTCTGAACATCTGCGGACAGATCTGTCACTTCTTTATTGCATGACATGTAATTCATTACATAATTAAAAAGTTATGCAATATGACCTAAAACACTATTAACAGGGCTTCAATCAATATCTGATCTCAAAGTGTACATAGGTTTGATCTTAGCATGGATATCTGTTTAACCTTGACTTTGTGGTAAAATCTCTCACATAAAACTGATCTACAAATTCCAAACCCTCCACTACACCCCATACTGTGCAGCGACATGAAGTATAACATAATATTGAAAGACATCAAACATCTTTTGCTCAATTATAGTTTACAAACATCTTCTGAAACATAAACCGTCTGTGGTAAAAAATCAGTCATGGGTGCAGGCATGTATGAATGAAAAAGTGATTTTAGGTTTCATTTCCCATTTCCATTTCAGTGGATTCCCATTTCACTGTGGTAGATTTCCTCTACAAGGCTTATATTGTGCTTTGAACAGCTTTTGTTAGATCTGGTGAAAGTTTTCAAAATCCCATAAAATAGGTTGAAATTCAACAACATGAGAATCTGGGGCACAAAGAATCTGAGCACTCCAGAACTCTGCTGACAGAAATGTTGAAATACAGAAGAGCTTTGAGCATTTTATCCAAAGACACTTATTACACTCCTGCAGGAACATCCAAGCATCTCACTCTACAGTATTAAAGGAGAACTCCGGTCAATTTTAACATTGAGCAAATTTTTTTGTCAATTTGGAGTGCTGTCAATACAGAGAACAACGACAAAAATCGGTGTTGCCTACACCGTGTTATCCTCTTTTTAAAATTTGCACCCTGTTGACTTCCTGCCGAGTTCACGCGCGTGATCATAGGTAACTAAACCTATGCGCGTGAACTCGACAATCGACTACTTTGGACTTCAACCGAAAACAGGATGTAAATACAGGTATTTGCGCTGGCTTAAATAACATCATTTTTATCCATTTCTTTCACAACTACTGCAGTCAGATTCACTCGTGTTCACTCTGAAGGAATCACTCACATGACCTGTGCACTTGTAATGACACATCAAGGATGTTAAGAGGCTAAAAGCAGGTTTAAAACTTGCCCCATTGAAGTCAACAGTGTGCAAATTTTAAAAAGAGGATAACACGGTGTAGGCAACACTGATTTTTGTCATTGTTCTCTGTATTGACAGCACTCCAAATTGACAAAAAAATGAGCTCAATGTTAAAATTGACCGGAGTTCTCCTTTAAAGGGGTGATGAACTGAGAAATCAAAGTTTCCTTGAGCTTTTGACATATAAGAGATCATCATACTATAATAATATCCTGTAAGTTTCAGAACTGAAAACTACCTTGTTAGTCCAATAAAAGCTTTTATAGACATCAGGCTCAGCAAACGACTCGTTTTTCAAAGTGGGGAACAATGACGTCAAAGAGGATAAAACACCGCCTCCACAAAAGAAGATCAACGCCTACTTCAACACGGCCTCTTTAGCCCCGCCCACCGATTCGCCCAAACATGCTAAATAACATAGGACGACATGATAATTGCTACCGGATCGAGCTACTTCCAAGCAATAAACATGCTGTTTACTAAATATTGTGCATGCCTGTTTGTGGAAGAAGACAGTCTGCATAAGCTTCCTTCGGATTCCAGCATGGTTAAACTTTATTAAATCAGTCAATCACAATTTCCCGACAAGGATCTGCCAGCAACATGTAAGTAACCATGTGTATTCTAATGCCTGATCTGCGATCAGTGATTTCGGTGTAATTATTCAAGTTAAGATATTTCTCTTAAAATCGTTCAATACTGTTTATGCATCAGCGACTAAACGATCAACTTCACATAATTTCTCGTAGTATTATGAAAATAATCTTTTTTTAAACTGTTATTAAATTATATAGCCTACAGAAAGCGATCAAAGAACGATCCCTTTCGCCCAAGCTGTCAATCAAACAGCACAGCGCGAGCCGCGAGAGCTTATCTGGACACTTACCAAACTCGTGATGAAATAATGACACTGTTAAACTACACAACGAAGCTCTTACTGTGTACTCACATCGTGTTTGCATTGTGATTTGGTGTAAGCATTTGTGAGAGTGCAAAAATTGCGTTGCAATGATAAGATCTTTATTCACGCGATCAACAGACTGTCTGTCATCTGCTCAGTGCTCATCATGCTGCAACCTTTCATGTGATGGAATAGATTTAAATATAATGCTCTAAACGATACTTTTCACGATTTGTTATCTCGATAGCTGTATTAGTAAAAACGTAGTACAAGTTTTCGAGAGAGTTCCTGTAATACTAGCTATTTCATTGCAAGCATGTCAGCCAATAACAGCAGTGGGCGTTTACACTGCAGTCTCACAGCAGACACGCCCCTTAAAACGGAGCGTTCAAATCTGAGGCAGAAATCAGGCTTGGAAAAATGGCTTTTATTTATAAATTATGACAATTTTTTATGTAAAAATCATACTAACATTATAAGGGCACCCCAGGCAACATTATAAAATAATAAAACAATCCAGTTCATGACCCCTTTAAGGTTGGAAATGGGGTTAGTATTTAGAGATACACCAAAGATTTGGCCGCCGAAAATGGCATTTTCGTTTTTTGGCCAAAAGAGAAAAAAGGCCGAAAATATATGCTGCCTCGCTCGCTCAGTGTTTAGCGTTCAGGTTTCACTCTCACCCAGCATTGTTTTGTAACTTTGCGAGCGACTCCGCTTCCAAAGATGCACAGTGTTGTGTTTTTTTCAGTTAAGACACTTTGCTCATTATGATACGTAATATCCGCGAAAGTGTTACTAGTATCTCATTTCACACATAGCCTACCTTTTTTGTTTCTGTGTTGATTCTATATTAAAATGTCGATACAATGTAATGTATTTTCTCTGGCTCTTGTTTTAAATTATTTTTTTCCATTATTATGCTTGTTGTCATCTGTTGACGTTGTACAAGCAGAATGTGGCGGTTGGTCGGTGTGGTATTAGTCCCGCCCCTCCTCCAATGTGATTGGACGGTTGGGTAAAAAGTGACAAGTGATGAGCGCTGCGTTTTACCCAAAGTTGAACATTCTTCTCATTCGACTCTTGCAATACTTTAACGATGCATCTAAATATTCCTTTCTTTTGAACTATCTGAGAGTGCACAAAGGCTTTTAGCTATTATGAGAGCCATCCACCATTTTGAAAAAAAAGAAAAAACCTTTGTCACAGAATCTTCTGTCTCATAGTTTATTATAGTTTCCATGGGAACTGCTGCAACTGTTGCAACTTTGTCAATTTGTGCGGGTATGTAGAGCAAAGATTCAAGTCGAGGTGATGCTGCAAGATGATTAGAGCCCTGACTGTCCTATGGGCGCAGCATCAGCACCCATCATAACAAGACGCAATTATGGGAATGATATCAGCAAGAGATGACCATCCATCACGGAGCTGTGACAGTAGAGGTCAATGGAATTTAAAGGACATGGCTATTTTCTCTCAAACCATGCAGGCAGGAGACACACTTTGCACACTTTATCTATCTATCTAAACTGTCACTCACCATTTCTCTGGTCAGCTGCAAACTATTTAGTCAACATCTTACAAGCATCCTCCTAAACCAATCACACATATCTGTCTCTCGAGTTGACTGGCAATGAAATTGACCATGTGCAGAGTCACTATTGCGTCTAATAAAATTATAGCCTGCTTCTCAAGTGTCCGACACTGATATAAAAATTGCTCACAGTCACAATAACTCACAGACATGGTGCTGATTCAGCTCGATTGTGTCCCTGGTCAAATTAACAACAATTTTGCTCATCCCTGATGTAGCAGTTTATAAATTACATTTAGAAATGTCTTTTGTTACCTTCACACCACAAATAAATAAATAATAATAAATAGAAAAGTTTGAATCACCATCTGTATTTTCCTGTTAGCACATTTTTTCAAGTTCATAACTGTTTTGTCTCCTGGGAAAGATTTTAATACTAACATAAACAAGTAGTAAATAAACCAATGGTAATTTGAAGCACCTTGTGAGACTTCTGATGCAACTCAAAACTCTAACTTAAAAATAGCTGAAAATCCCAGAGAGAGCCTTGAAATAGTGACTCAAACTCACTTACAGGTAAAAAAAAAAAAAGTGAACTCAGCCCAAACACTCACAGGGAAGGAAACACTCTTTCCATAACTCTCTAACTAACTTCCTCTCGTCTTTGCCTTTTGCTCATGGCGATATTGATTGAGCATCTGAAGGTGAATGGCAGCTCCATAGATCACACTAGCCAACAAGGCACAGAGGAACCACTACACGGTGAGTCATCTGCCTCCTGTAAACCTCCACATCCAGCCTGTCTGAGCAACCACACAATTGCCTGAAGCAGATCTGATGGTGTGACGAGACAAATAGACGGTTGTCAGTGCTTTCTCAGCTGGCACAGCCATCTTTTTGATGATGAGTAGTGAACGTCACTGGAAAACAATTCAGTATTGTGACATTATTTAAAGAGTGCCAAAATATTTGTTAAACAGTTGCTGTGCGATTATGAGGAACAGTATGATCAGTGTTGTGCCTGAACGCGTTCATTGAACTCGTTCATATTTTGGGGGCGAACGTGAACTGAACGTACTGTATTACTGCCTGATGAACGTTACTGTGAACTCGTTCATTCTGGTGTCGGTGAACGCCACGCTCTCTCAGTTTAACTTCGTTCAATAGAGTGCCAGATTTCTATAGAGAAAACCCGGCTAAAACACACTGTAAACCGGCCTTAATATGTAGCGGAAAAAACACCCAATCTGGCAACACCAGCCGCCAGTGTCTACTGACTAGTGATGTAGTACTCGAGTCCGGTCTCGGACTCGAGTCCGGTCTCGAGACCGATTTCTGCTTTCTCGGACTTGACTCGGACTTGTTCTTACAAAGACTCGGTCTTGACTCGGACTCGACCCTTCAAAGACTCGGTCTTGACTCGGACTCGGCATAGGCGGTCTCGTCCCATCAATAGTCCACTAGAATACATACCACTAGAAAATTTTAATTGACTGTTCGCAAAGACCCGCCCCCCTTAGTTACTGTCGCTATGTCCGACAAGCTACACCGTTCTCACGCCACACCATGTTCTCACGCAGTGAAAAATACATCGCGGAGCAGAGAGGAGACTGACAACACGCTGACAGACAGGACAGACCAGGTTACTTTTCGGTTACTTTTGATATTAAACATATTAAACAAAGTCTCGCCTTTCAAATTTGGTCATTTTTTAAAAGAAATTTAAACAATAAATACCGTTTTGTGGCTCTTAAATGTGTAGTGACAGATCGCTGTAGAGCATCAGTTAAAGCTGCTCGTGAACCGATCATCTCTTCCTTCTAGTTAATTTATAGCCTCAAATAAACATGAACAAACATAAGAAGCAATGTTGTTTTAACCACGGAAAGGCGTCAGTACACTCCGTGTTTCAAGTTCAAATCCTCCCATGTTAACCAACGGACTCGGTCTCGACTCGGACTCGACCCTTCAAAGACTCGGTCTTGACTCGGACTCGACTGAATTTGAAAACCAACGGACTCGGTCTCGACTCGGACTCGACCCTTCAAAGACTCGGTCTTGACTCGGACTCGGCATAGGCGGTCTCGTCCCCATCACTACTACTGACTCTCTTGTTCGATCTCGTTCATCAAAATGAACAAATCTTTTTTCGAGTCATTTCGTTCATTTAAGGGGCTTTAAATGTTATACTATTAACTGTCAGATTCCCAGAACACATCCACCTACGCAATCTTGATCATATTCTGAATTAAGAAATCATTATAATGCAGTCAAAAATCGTTTACACGGAACATAAATAATTACTTTACCTTCCGAGTCTTTCGTTCATTTGTCACGTGACAGACGCAATGAATGGATTGTTCAACGACTCATCACTTACGTTACAAATCAAAACAAAAAGCAGCAAGGAGGCGTCGTATGATCATTTAAACAAGTTTTATGACAAGGTCGGTGAGGATGGGAAAAATCTGACACATACACATTCAGTGTTAAAACTGATAAAATAACTGTCTGTGGTTCTATATGGGCTGTGGCAATCATTTAGAAAAATAATATCTCGCAGCAACATGGAAAAAAAGAACTATGAACTAGTTCATTTTTGGAACTGTGAACTTAGTTCAAAATTTTGAGCATGAACTATGAACTGAACTAGTTCATTTTAAAATTTGTGAACTGAACTTTGAACTAGTTCATGTAGAAAGTGAACTTTCCCAACACTGAGTATGATGAAGGGCAAAGAGGGTGAAAATTCGATTGTACTACTTTTGGATGTAGCATGGAATTTTGTCTGACATGCAGCACTCTAAAAAGGTAGGGTTTTTATGAGCATGGTAAATTATGAATATTATGAAATACCGCAATCAATAAAAACAAGTAATAAAAACTCAGTGAGTGTTTTAGCGCAATTTTCTGACGTCATGGGATCACAACACTAAGAGATAGTAAATGTTTTTATGTTTTTTTTTTTGTTTTTTTGTTTTTTTTGTGTGCGTTCCCGAGATTAGACCTTCCTTAACATAATGCCGAAAACCCGAAGTCTCTAGGTGGTCTGGTTGAGGAGGAGATAGAAGTGCAAGATTGGTGCGCACAGACAGAACAGAAATCATGAGTTAACAATCGCAATTTTGTCCGTAGGAAAATTGCGCTAAAAATCAATACTATTCAGCAAGGATGCATCAAGCTGATCTAAAGTGACAGTAAAGGCATTTAGAACAATATATATATATTTTTAAACAAAATGTTACATTGTTTCCACAAAAAAAAAAAAAAAAACGTTTTATTAACATAATAATAAGAAATGTTTCTTGAGCAGCAAATCAACATTTTAGAATGATTTCTGAAGGATCATGTGACATTGAAGACTTGAGTAATGATTCAGCATATTTACATATAAACTACACAATTAAATGACATATTTTCAAATAGAAAACAGTTATTTTAAATTGTCATAATATTTCACAATATTACGATTTTTAATGCATAAAATGTTGATCATAAAAGACTTTTGAAAGGTATAGTCAGCCGCTGATTGTCTGTATGGGCAGGTAGGGCAGAGCCCCAACAAAATAATCATCCAAAACATAGACCACCAAGCTGAATAAATAATAAATTGTAAATGTGTTCAGCATTCTGCAACAAATATTTTTCGGATTTTCTGGACTATTTTGCTGTAAAGTGAGCAGGACATATTCAAATGTAGTGCATGGATTTGGCAGGCATGTATTTATGATACTCAGCGAGGCAGCAGGTCTCTGAACCCTCCCACACTCCCACAATGTCCCCAAAATGTCCAATGTAAATCTGTGGTGAAAAATGGAACTGCAGTATGCTCTCACAGAGAGCCATTGGGGCAGATTTCAGGCTGCCCCGCTTATTATCAAATTAGCTTGCATAAACCTCGCTCTAGCCCAAGACGATATCAGTCCGCTTCAGCTATGTGTCTGCATCAGGTCAGTAACTTGTTGGCATTTTTGTTGTTCCTATGTGGAGTAGTGTATCAAATTAATGAAAGTATAAACACTTTAGTTTAAACATGCTCGTGTGAATAGCCTTTATATACAGTAGAACTGTTGTGTTTGTTTTATGTTGAGCGCTATTCCTTAATACATTAATCAAATTTTCTTCTTAGTTAATAGTAATTACTAGAATGTAAATATTACATTCATAATGTGTTCCTGTGTATGACGCAACAATATTCTAAAGTGTTACTCAAAAGCTTACTGTGAAACAATGAAGGAATGATGACAAAAAATGCACATCGCTACGTACAGAATGTTGTCACAGCTCCATTTCTCTCACATGCTTCGCTGGTAACCCATGGAGAGCAAATGTCACTTAGCATAATGAAAAAAGACCCTGCTCAGCTGCCACTGAACTGGCTTTCTCTACCTGTCATAAGAGCTCGCTGAAACGGTGCTGAATTGCAGGCTTTGCCAAAAAAGAAAAAAGAAACAAAAGCCCATGCAATAAAAGAGTCTGTCAAGGTCAAGAGAAAGACTGACAATGCCTGAAGGAAAGCAGGAAAAGTGAGACAGGAAGAGGAAGAGAGAGAGAGAGAGAGAGAGAGAGAGAGAGAGAGAGAGAGAGAGAGAGAGAGAGAGAGGAGAGGGAGAGGGAGAGGGAGAGGGAGAGGGAGAGGGAGGAGGGATGAGGAGTTATGTCATGTCATGTAAAATCCTCCTCCCACAGTGGGAGTGTAATTAACTATCACACACTTGCCCTGAGGTGGCAACTCAGAAGTTGAAGCTTTTTCCTTCACATTTCTCCCAAGGGCCGTTATGTTCTAAAACAAGCCTTTTATACAGTAATCTATTTTTAAACTCTAATTTAAATATGAGTGCACTATATAGGGAAGTAGCAAATGAAAAGTATTGTTAATTCCAAATTTGATCTAAATACAGTGAACTAAAGAAAGGTTTATTGAACCTAAGGCCTTTGCTCGGTTCAAAATCACTCACGTTTACTTATTCACTGTTCTCTATATAGTGAATGACACAAAGTGCACTACAAGGGAAAGTAGTCCTAGTGAATAAAAATAAATAAAAAATAATAATAATAATATATATATATATATATATATATATATATATAGTATGTTCAGACTCTTATATAAATACTGTATGCTAGAAAGCACTCAAATGACTCAAAATATATTTGCATCTTTGTCTAAAATGGTTCACTTACTCATTAATTACTATTAAGTAAACGAAAACTGATATGTAAATCCTGTGTCCTGGAGAGTTAAAGAAACGACTTCATCATAAAATATGTGCTATTTATTGGACAAAACATTATTTAAATTTTTTTTTAAAAATAAATCCCAAAATTGTTTCCTTAGTCATTAATCACTATAAAGTGAACAAAATGAAGTAATTTCAGATGCTGGTGTAAATCCTGTGTGCTGGAGAGTTGCACACTGCTTAATCACAGGACAAAACATTGTTAATTTTTTTTTATAAAAAATAATTAAATACAATTTGTAACTATAAATACATATTTTGCCTCTTGTTAATTTTTTGGTTGATAATAATACAATATAGGAGAGTAAAAACAAGAATCAACACGAATGAACACATAGAATAGCATGCAATATTTTACCTTATTTTTATCCCCAATCAAACATCTCTCCATCCAAAGAACAGAGTCGCCGTAATCAGATCTACTTACTAGAGAGTAATTTTGGGCTGAGAGCTTGATTAAATGGCTCAGGTGCATTTGATTACACTTAATTTTACTAGGAGATGGATCTCCAGGAGCATAATTGAACACCGCTGATCAAAAATCAAAAACGCACACTACTATTCTGATTTAGTGTTGAAGGTTACCCCTCAAACACATGTTCCATTGTCAATAATCAACTACAATCAGAGCCTATTTAATGTATTCAAACAAACAAACAAACAAACAAACAAACAAACAAACAAACAAACAAATCAGAAATAAAGTTGAGTGGAAAAAACTAATAGTAAATAGTAATTGTGTGAATT
The DNA here is from genome assembly GCF_949319135.1 of Squalius cephalus. Classification (NCBI taxonomy): domain Eukaryota; kingdom Metazoa; phylum Chordata; class Actinopteri; order Cypriniformes; family Leuciscidae; genus Squalius; species Squalius cephalus. The sequence continues at coordinate 45,393,012 of NC_137122.1, read as the reverse complement.
GATTTAAAATCAATAAATCAAAAACATAAAATAAATCCACACACTTAATCAAACTGCAAATACAAAGAAACGTGAGGCTGAGATTAAGTCTTTTACTAAGGAATTGAACAAAATATACATTCTATTGCTTCATTTGAATAACTAAAGACAGTATATCTTGTAAATGTTTTTATTTAGCACGTGTATATTCTGCACAACTACACAACTACAATTGACATTGTCTCTATAGTTAATCTATAGCAATATACTGCACCTGCTACAGGTTTTAAACTGATATTGATTGATGTTTTTATCAGCAGATGTGTAGCATTAAGCAGGCTGTGTAGTTTCTGACCCATTGATTGGACTCTATGTACTACATAAGACAACATCTGTTGCTAGCTCCATATTGAATTAAAAGTTAAAAACATCCAGCATACATGTGTGTGATTGCAAAAATGCTGGAATTTTTTTCTCTTCAAATTCAAAATGGTATTTTACTGTCCGCCATCTAAGTAATGGCAAGTAATTTCAAGATTATAAAAAAAGCATACTTTTCAAAATCTGACTAAACATTTTCTCAGCCTGTTTTTCTTATTTTCTCACTTTACTAAGACTGTATATTTTCCCACACATATGTTCTCCAACACTACTAGATGTGATGAACCTTAAATGTTGTCAAGTCCTGTTGCTGTGCTCAAAATTATTTTGGATTTGATCATTCAATGTTAAAGTCAATTGAAATGAATGCACATTATTTTAATTACTGTGAGATTGTTAAACAAAGCTGTGTCATGCTGCATGATCTTTAGAAAAGAAGACTCACAAGATAAACACTTTCTTTACAGTAAACACTTCAATGTTATTTCATTCTATCCAATAAGCTAAATGGTCAGCATGACGTAGTTGGTATTGACGTCCTCGTAGCGTCAGCAACTGACGCAGCGTTGAGTTCCCTCGAAAGGGAACATCTAAGGGTTACATATGTAACCTCAGTTTCCTGAGAAGGGAATGAGATGCTGCATTGCATTGCCATGCTTCGCGCAAGCCTGCACGTCTTCCTTTACGTGTGCCTCAGACACCGGTTTCCACAAGGATCAGCAGCTGACGCAGCGTCTTGTTCCTTTCTCAGGAAACCGGTGTTACATACGTAACCCTAAGGCTTTGTGTGTGTAGTCTCAATATCTAAATAACCAAACTTTTTTTATATTATATGATGTTTACCATATACATTCAAAGTGTGTGTGTGTGTGTGTGTGTGTGTGTGTGTGTGTGTGTGTGTGTGTGTGTGTGTGTGTGTGTGTGTGTGTGTGTGTGAGAGAGAGAATTTGCAATTTGCCATTAAAGAGCACGATAGATTGTAAGAAATAATGGATGACTTTGTGGGCAAAAAGCCCATTAGAGAGGTCAGGAAGATGGGCAAGTACATTTCTGACCATTCTAACATAATAATTTACAGTACTGACAGTTATACTACTCTAATCTACTGACAGAATTGACACA